>NC_091247.1:97850000-98161666 GCF_042477335.2 Ovis canadensis | reverse complement strand
GCCTCCTCCAGGACTCTGCTTTCCCCGTGGGTTTGAACAATGAAGGGAAAGAACTGTTCTTCACCATAAAGAAATCCACTGATCTTGGGGGGATCTGGTTCATGACCTCTGGTCCAAGACGCCAGGATTAGTGTCAGTTCTAATGGTCACCGGTCTGAAATTCCCATTATCTGTCACTGGACACTCTGTAGAGGGTCATCTCCATGTACGAAGTACCCCAGAAACTACTAACCAGCAAAGTGAATCAACTATACATATACTGGTCAGGAGATTCTGGACCACTTAGCACTTGGAGATGACCATCTGTAGACTATAGAAACTAACACAACATGCTCAAGCAATGGTACTCTAATAAAAATTAATTAAAAATGAAAAAGAGAAGAAGAAAGAAACTACTAAGGAGCAGAAACTATCAACTAGAGAAACTATTAGCGAGCATTCGTGGTGGGGACTCACTGAGAAAGGTCTGTCAGAAAGCTGAGGACCTGGAGCCAGCTCATGCACATGCTCCCGTCATGATGCTCTGGATGCTGTCATCCTTACTTGCACCCTCTCACAGATGGAGGTGCATCCGGGTGGAGGGTTGGGTGTTTTATGCTGATCTTGGGGATGCAGACCTAGGCAAAGGTCACTGCTCGGCCCTACCTTATGAAGCCTCTGGAAGAATGGGAGCCTGGGAGAGCTGAACATTGCAGACAATTCCCAGAGATGCCTGTCACCCCATCTGTGACTCGGGACAGTGGACCTTCCAAGAACCTTCTCCAAAGCAGTCTGTTCTCCCAGCCTCCTGGAGGGAAAACACAAAGTTTGACATCATCAAAAGGCACATTATGGGCTTCCCTGGTAGCTCTGTGGTAAAGAATGTGCCTGTCAATGCAGGAGACATGGGTTTGAACCCTGAGTTGGGAAGATCCCTTCGAGGAGGAAATGGCAACCCACTCCAGTATTCTTGCCTCCGAAACTCCATGGACAGAGGAACCTGGCGGGCTGCAGTCCATGGGGTCGCAAAGAGTCAGACACGACTGAGCATCTTAACAACAACAACAGTTCAACGCAATCACTTACAGCAAACCCAGGAAACTAACATATCCTGCAAGTATCCATTCTTTCAACTGCTTTTTGGAGATCAACCTGCTCCCATAATTCCGTGCCAAACAAGAGAATATCTGGTGCAGTTTATGGTACGATTTGGAACATGTTTTTAGTACAGAGGAATCATGTCCGACTAATTCATTCAACAAATATTTAGCTGTTCAACAAATATTTATTGAATGTGTTCTCCGTGCCAGGCCCTGTCATAAGTTCTGGAGATGAATCCTGTCCCTCGGGGATCTTACGTTCTAATCTTAGTAGAGCTCTTTGATGAGGGCAGGAGGTGTTTACTAATAAGCAAATAAACAAGAAACAGCTGCTGGTCCTGATGCAGGCAGATTGAAAAGTAGTCTGCAAAAATTCCAGGCAAGATAAATATTCAAAATGGAAGTAGTTTGGTGTCAGAGTAAAGTGTGGCTATGGATAAATGACCAGCTCAGAAAAGGGGATCAAAGAATAGAAATGAATGAGAAACTGTGAACTAGAACTACTCAAAGAATAATTCTGCAACCCAGATTATTTTTTGAAACAATTTGGATAGTTGCTGCTGTTGCTCAGCTGCTCCAAGTAGCGTAATGCTAAATTGCTAGCCAGGAAACCCAGGAAGGAGTTGAAAAGTGGCCGATGAACTTTGATCAAAACAACAATAAGGGAGACATTCCAGAGTGACAAGAAATCAGCCAAAGTCTGCTCCCAGTGACTTTCTATCAGTTTTCATTCCTTCAGACCATCCAGACGTGATTCTAAGTCTGTGGTCTGAAGTTCACTCCCATCCAGCCCACACTTCACCTCTCGGAAATAATTCCAGAATTTAGGACGTGCTTGGGAAAGTAATAGGAGACAAAAATAGAAAACAGAACCAAACCATCACAGAACTCTTGTACTCTTGCTAGCACAAATGGATTAACTTTGCCTCGTCATGGCCAGGAAATGTTCATTGAATAAACTGTGCAAGGATATGGAGGCTTGTCCTATGAGGACAGAGTAAACAGAGAATATTCTATTTAAATATAAAGCACATCATCTGGGTTAGTGAAGGCTATACACAGTGAAAGGATGTGGATGATTATTACTGATATTCCTATGAAATCTTAGAACAAAAATGCTCCCTTTACAGTTTACTGAGTGTGTGTTCTGTGTATACATATATACGTAGAAGATGTTCAATGTGTGTATATAGGCTGATGGTTAATTGAAAACCACACAAAGCAAGTAGAAGAGGAGCTGCTTCATCAAGCTGGGAGTACCTTTAAGGAACTTGCTGTCACAGAGGTGACATAGTCTGACCATAGAAAATGACAGTGTTAGTCGCTCAGTTGCGTCTGACTCCTTGCAACTCCATGGACTGTAGCCCACCAAGTTCCTCTATCCATGGGATTCTCCAGGCAAGAATAGTGGAGTGGGCAGCCATTCCCGTCTCCAGCGGATCTTCCCTACTCAGGGATCGAACCCGGGTCTCCTGCATAGCAGGCACATTCTTTATTGTCTAAGCCACCAGGGAAGCGCAACCACAGAAAAAGACTCAAAACTGAGCTCCAGAAAGTAATTTGCATAAATTATTGCAGGCAGAAGTTTGCTTGGGTGGTACGAATGAAGTTTGCTGGGAAAGGGGCAGGAAAGAGATGTTGTAACCATATATGAGTTAGAAATTTTTTTAAGGCTAAAGGTGTAGAGGGAACATCTCTCTTCTGTATCTGTCCCCGGTTGCAACATGTGTACAGATATGCATGTACACACACTTGTATCTTCCCCACAAAACCACAACACGGTCTGCAGGCCTTGCATCTTGCTTATTTTCCCTTGAAAATTGTTCTGTACATGTGCATGAAGAATTCCCTTGCTCTTTTGTAAAAGTGTATAATATTCCGTTCTATAGACACAGAACAATGCATTCAATAAGACCCTAGTGATGAATACTATGGAGAAGGCAATGGCACCCCACTTCAGTACTCTTGCGTGGAAAATCCTATGAATGAAGGAGCCTGGTAGGCTGCAGTCCATGTGGTCGCTAAGAGTCGGATACGATTGAGCGACTTCCCTTTCACTTTTCACTTTCATGCATTGGAGAAGGAAATGGCAACCCACTCCAGTGTTCTTGCCTGGAGAATCCCAGAGACGGGGGAGCCTGGTGGGCTGCCATCTATGGGGTTGCACAGAGTCGGACACGACTGAAGTGACTTAGCAGCAGCAGATGAATACTAGGTTATGCCTAACTTTTACTACAAATAATGCTGCAACAAATAAATGATCCTATGTGAGGAAACCCGTAGGGTACAATTTTCCTAAAAGAAAATTTGCAGAGTCAAAAAATAGGTACATTTGTGATTGTAGTAAATAGTAGATAAAAGGTCCCAGATTGCCTTTCAGTGCAGTATAATTATTTATACCAATGAAATAGATAGCATTTCTTATGTTTCTATTTTACCATCCCCTCAGTGACTTCACTTTCACTTTTCACTTTCATGCATTGGAGAAGGAAATGGCAACCCACTCCAGTGTTCTTGCCTGGAGAATCCCAGAGACGGGGGAGCCTGGTGAGCTGCCGTCTATGGGATCGCACAGAGTCGGACACGACTGAAGTGACTTAGCAGTAGCAGCAGCAGCTAACACTAAATCCTGACAGAGCCCTGCAACTGGACTCTGGATATTTGACCACATCATTAGCATATCCTGTGAACTCGTGATGGGAGGTGTCATTTCCCTTGACCCTGTTTGAGAAGACTTTCAACAGAGAGCCAGCTTGTGTGTGGTGCTTGAGAAAAGTTATTTGATGTTGATAAGAATGATAAATGGCATTTTAATGTACCAAAACAGCAAGTCAAGTTTCAAAAATCTAGATTCTCACTTAAAATAATACTCCATAACAACAGTTTCTCTGGCTATCCTTTTCCGGAGCAGCTAATGTAAATACTTTCCATACATCAGTTGTGTTTAAATAGTATTCAGTTGGCATTTGTTATGTATTTTTATAACCCTCTGTTTGCACTGGTTCCTGAGTAAAGAAAGCAGATTTGCATTTGATAAAATATTTCATCCACTATTTCCTCTGTGCTTTCCAATGCACAAAATGCATTAATAAAACCCAAATTGCCTGTTAAAAATAAGAATGGCTAGGGTCCCCCAAAAGTGATGTATCACTATCACATGGGTAGTCAGTACATCCCATGCTGTTATTCTGGCAGCCACAGACACCAAGATAATCTCACATGAGATGGTTTCTGACATACAGAGCAATTCACGGAGGCCTCCAAGTGAAATTTTACATCAGATACTAATAACACATAGAATCATGACAATGGTTTATTTGAGATCTCATGACTCAAGGCTGGGCTGCAGAGAAGGCAGTTATGCATTCAACGCTTTCCTTTCTGAAAGCTCGCCTTGTCAGAGTCGATGCTGGGCAAATGATCAACGTGTATATAACTTCATAGAACAAACAACATGTCAAAATTGAGACAAATCTAAACTGAGAGCACTTACATGTGGGGAAATAAAACGCAGGTATCTAATGTAAACAACCACTGGGAAAAAACAAAATCAAAATGAATGAATTTAGTTTAGAATTTTTAGCCATCACTCAGTCCAGGACACAAGCAGTCAGATCTCCTGCCACGGGAGGGCCGGTTGGTAGAGATTTCTTTCTATGACTCCTTCAAAGAGAGAAAACTGAATGAGAGAGATAAGCTAAATAGGACTCAGAATATCTGTGACTGAAGCAGAGCAGAAGAGAGAGGTCAGAAAAGGTATAGATAGGAGAGAAGTCACGATGGGAAAGAAGCAAAAAGAGATAGGAAATGCAGTGCTCGGGAAGAAAAAGGAAAAGATGCTAAGGAAATACCCTAGGCTGAAGGATAGAAGGGAGACCATAGAAAAAGTAAGAGTTTACATTTTAAAAGGTTTTTAGGGAAGCAGTCTATATGTACCTGCACATAAATTAAATCATAAATTCCACAAAATTATATGACGAGAAGACTCAAGAGATTTAAAGAAGAGAACTGAAGATTTGTAGACCCATTAGCTTGAAAAATACCCTCATAACTGTTCTTTTTTTCCCCTCAATTAGATGAAACTGAAGGCCTTCCCTCGTGGTCCAGTGGTTGGTACCTCACCTTCCAATGCAGGTGGTCCAGGTTTTTTCCCTGGTCGGAGAGCTAAGATCCCACATGCCTCGCAACCAAAGAAACGAAACTTGAAACAGAAGCAGACTGGTAACAAACTCAATAAAGGCTTTTAAAATGGTCCACATCAAAACAAATTCTAAAAAATTTAAAAAAATGAAATCAAGGGAGTGACTTGTAAAATACACCTTGTTTTTTTTTTTAATTTTTATTTTTACTTTATTTTACTTTACAATACTGTATTGGTTTTGCCATACATTGACATGAATCCACCACGGGTGTACATGCGATCCCAAACATGAACCCCCCTCCCATTTCCCTCCCCATAACATCCCTCTGGGTCATCCCCGTGCACCAGCCCCAAGCATGCTGTATCCTGCATTGGACATAGACTGGTGATTTGATTCTTACATGATAGTATACATGTTTCAATGCCATTCTCCCAAATCATCCCACCCTCTCCCTCTCCCTCTGAGTCCAGAAGTCCGCTATACACATCTGTGTCTTTTTTGCTGTCTTGCATACAGGGTCATCATTGCCATCTTTCTAAATTCCATACATATGTGTTAGTATACTGTATTGGTGTTTTTCTTTCTGAACTATTCTGATGATGCACTAGGATGACTTCAATTAATTGTAAAGAGTCAAAAGTGGATGATTGATAGTTTTCAATCATCTCGCTATGACCCAGAGAATGTGATCTATTCCAGCAACATGGGGCTGTCAGTCAGGGTCCTGGCAGGAAGTAGATAGGGCACAAACACCCAGTGCAAGCTGAATGAAGACTTTTCCAAACCCATGGGAGGACCAAGGCAAGAAACCAGGCAGAGTAAAGCATCTGGGGCTGGTCACAGCAGGGAGACAGTCCCACAGCCAGGCCTTAGGGGCAAGGGGAGGGCAGAGCCGTCTGAATCACACAAGAGAATTTATGACCTCCAGAGAAAAAACCGCTGCAGTCAAATTCAGCCCAGCAGAAGGCAGAAGAGGACCAACGACCCAAGGCACCATCTTCCCTCCCTCTGATCTCTTCCCAGCTCTTTCCTCTGGAGGAAGCAAGTGGAACCAAAGGGCCAGGGAGCCATGAGTACAAGCCCATAAACGTTACTTCCCCGAGGTGAAAAGCAGGGTACAGAAGTGGAGAGGGACTGCACAGCCTCACGGCCAGCTCCTAGCACCAGGGATAATAAACTTTTGGAGAAATATGTTGAAAGTCAAAGTTACTTATCCTGGAATCATTTGCATTGTTTATAGAAGGAGTCAAACTCCCTAAGAGCAACTTAGACAGTGGAGATGTCTGCATTCACCCTTTGTCCCAGGAGACCCCCAATGCAATAGGATTATTTCTTTGATCCCATTGTTCCCAGTAAGCCAAGAAGAGGACAGTGCTGGTACTAACTCCCTACCTGCCACAGAGCTCTTGGTTCTATTCTATTCTGTGATTCCAAGTTAAACCTTCAAGCCATTGTGTAAATTTTGTCAGTATTTCCCCACATGGAGAGAGAGAGAGAGAATGGGGATTAGTAGACACAAGTCTATTGGGCTTCTCTGGTGGCTCAGTGGTAAAGAATCTGCCTGAAAGGCAGGAGACGCAGGTTCAATCCCAGGTTTTGGAAAATCTCCTGGAGAAGGAAATGGCAACCCACTCCAGTATTCTTGCCTGGGGAATCCCACGGAATAGAGGAGCCTGGTGGGCTGCAGGCCATGAAGTCCCTAAGAGTTGGACGCGATTGAGCGTGCATATACAATTGGAGGTATACGCTTTGAAGTGCTAACCTTGCAAACTCAAACTTAACAAATAACAACCAAAAGAGGCTGATCTTCAAGGTAAACGTAAAACTCATCCATTTGAATGGCTATCAGAGGCGGGAGCAATTCAGTGAGGTTTGTGGTGCCAGGTCAGGTTCTATGGAGAAAGTGAGACTTGGGTTGAAAGAGTGAAGGTATTGATTCGGGATGTCCTCACAGCCTTACAGTTTAGTAAATGAGCTATTAATAGAAAAATCTGCTAGTCCCTGACCCTCATTTTCCATGAGTGTCATCTTATCATATCTCCAATTTTATCTCTTCTAAAGTCTAGCACAGTGCTTGACACACAGTAGTCTTTTAACAAAGAACTTCTCTATGAATTCTTCTCTGCTTCTCTTCACTATGACACCTGTGTAAGTCAAATATCACTTCATTACCGAATTAATTCCTTGGAGGGAAAGCATTAGCTAGCAAAAGAACTGAGCGTGTAGACCTTATTTTTTTAAAAAGCTCAAGTACAGTTGATTTGCAATGTTGTGTTATTTTCAGGTGTCCAGCAAAGTGATTCAGTTATACATACACATACTCACACACACGTATGTATATATGTATACTTTTTGTATTCTTTTTTGTTACTATAAGGTTAATATAAGATATTAAATATAGTTCCCCATACCATATGGTAGATCCTGACAATAGGAAATAAACCACAAGAATGACTTGATTAGGTTGGAATTTTATTTAAATAAAATTTAAATAACATTAATATTAAATTCTAAGTCCTGAGTAATTAAGTAGTTTTGTTTGAATGTTCTGTTGGTTTTTTTGGTTGCTTGTTTTGTTTCCTCTTATTTTTTAGGGGAGAAGGCTGCCTCACACCTTCACAGACAAGGATTCCAGACACTGAATCCTCCAGAACTGAATAGGATGTCCTGAAGATACTTAAATAACAAAGAAAATAATAGGAGTCAGAGAAACCAGAGAGGTTTTGGGGAGCAAGTGTGACCTGATTTTGGTAGGGGGATTAAGAAGGATTGGGATAATTAAAAAGCATTTTGGAAAGACTATCCAGCAAGAGGAGGTCTGCAAAGAAGCTTGTGGGAGGGAGTGAAGGCTGAGGCTGGGGCCAGGGAGTCCCATATGTGACTGTACAATTGGGAAATTTTCCTCATGAACTCATGACGCGATTTGTCACAGGACTCCAGAATTCTGCTAGGTAATGCATCTTCATCTGCATTTCCCTACATGTCTGTTGAATAAATGAACAAATACATAAATGGTCATTGTCCACTTCAAATTAGTCATTGTACGGTAGCCTGTATATATTTGATACACAATATACATTATATGTAAATAAATATTTGTATATAAATATTTTATTAAATATTATATTAATATTGTGTTATAACATTTATATAATTTATAATATAAATGTATAAGTATTTATTTGTGTATGCTGCTGCTGCTAAGTCACTTCAGTCGTGTCCGACTCTATGCGACCCCATAGACGGCAGCCCACCAGGATCCCCCGTCCCTGGGATTCTCCAGGCAAGAACATTGGAGTGGGTTGCCATTTCCTTCTCCAATGCATGAAAGTGAAAAGTGAAAGGGAAGATGCTCAGTCGTATCATTGTGTATAGATACATATAAATTTATATATGCTACATATCAAATATAAAATATATATCAAATATGTATCAATTTGGGCTTCCCTGGTAGCTCAGACAGTAAAGAATCTGCCTACAATGTGGGACACCTGGGCTCAATCCCTGGGTTGGAAAGATCCCCTGTAGGAAGGCATGGCAATCCACTCCAGTGTTCTTCTGGAGAATCCCCATGGACAGAGAAGCCTGGTGGGCTACAGTCCATGGGGTCACAAAGAATCCAACACAACTGAGCGACTAAGCATAATGTATCAATTTAGTTGTAAGGTAATCTGTATATGTTTGATATATAATATAAAATATTTGTATATAATACATATTAAATATATATCAAACATAAAATATATATCAAATATACATCACTTTAGTTACAGTATACATATATATTTGATATATGCCTACATGTCAAATAGATATATGTTCCAAATATATAACTGTTGCCTTATGCATTCTAAAATTTTTTTCTGTTGCCATAGCCCTTCAGATATTCTCAGCCATAAGTCATGTCTTTCAGCTTTTGAGGATAGATTGGAAATTTGTAAACTGTTCAAGTCATTCATAATCAAATGTAATAAAGAGCAGATAAGGTGGATTATCTATATTTAAATCATTAAAAGGCAACACTGATAAAATGAGACAGGGGTCCTTGTGTGGTTTGAACATGACAGAAATGTGTGACGTTAAAGACGCTCCTCAGGGAGAGGGGCCAAGAAAGATGAGGATGAGCTGCCTGGCCTCAGTTGTAAAATCTTGATCATAATGGTGACCCCTCCCATCTGACAATCTCTCAGTTATGGAGACTTCCCTTGTCTCGACTGCTCTGCATTTAAAACTCACTTAATCAAAACAGCAAACACAAAATCTGGACCAGAAAAATATGCTCCAATTGAATTCTACTTAGAAGATACAATGGAGGGACTCTTTTAAACACCTACTTTTAGATGTGCAAAATAAATCTGCAAGTTAAATAGCTGGGTTCCTCACCTACATATTAGATATTTTCAGCTGGAAGAACTTCCAATATAAAGTTTTCCATCCTCCCCTTACAGTTCGTACTATTTTAAGGTCCGTGGTAATTCATTCTTGTGTGGTTAAATGTCATTCTCATTGGAAGGTGTCTATGTTTTTAATTTCACCTTCTTTCCTGGACGTGGGACTAGGGTATTAAAAAACAATGACTACTTTGTTCAAGTATTTTTTAAATTTATTTTTCAGCCATTTAGAAAATATAATATTTTTTGTTAATGTCTGTTTGAGACAGGCAGTTGCATATGAGTCTGTTATTTTTCCATTTTTCTGTGAATTTGAAGTATTTGACAATTATAAATAAAATTATTAGATATAATGCATTCAAATATATTTTAAACTCTTACAAAAGGAGCATGGACAACTTCTGCAAAAAAGAGAAAAAGGTACTAATGAATCTTTTCATCATGACTAATACTTTAGGAAGTTAATTATAAGACCTATCCACAGAAAAAGATAAATATACAACCTATCTGTTATGTTGATTCACCTGGTCACAAAATTCTCAACCATTTATTTGCAGGTACAAATAAAACTAAATCTGGTCCATGTGAAGTATAAACAGAAAGGTTTTAACCCATATTTCTGGATTCTTTTCCCCCTTGAAGCTCCATCTATGTAAATTAATGCTGCTTGAATAAAACAATATCCAAATTCACCAAATAATACAAACATCTCTTAGATATTAAGAAGCTGCATTCAGAGGGCAGTTGAACCTGTCTAGATCCTTTCATGAGAAAACTGATTTCCTTATTTACCCACGCCAATATTTTTTTGAGTCATTTGTCATTTACATAACACTGAGCAACCAGTACTGGGAATGTCCAAAACAACAAAAAAGCCTCTATAACAATTTTTGACACAGGGGACTTCATGGAGAAGCCCATATATTCATCAGCGGCAGATTCGTGGCACTTTCTGTTTGGATGGCCATTTCCTCGTGGAGTCATGATGTTTTATTTGGCTAGTAACTACTTCAGGAACAGAAGAGCAGTTGTATTCATGAAGCCAACTATTGGAAGGAATTTCCTTGCTTATTTTTTTCCTCGGTGTGTGTGCGTTTGTGCTTGTACATGTGTGTGTTTTTCTTCAAGATCTTGGGTGCAAAAGCCACGTTATTTATTCTTGAGAAATTTGAAAACATGTCAGTTACCTAGCTTATATTTATGATTCTTCTGTAGTCATTTTTCTCATATTGTTTTACTTTAAATGTAACAGATATATTTTAAACTCTTTGATTAACTGTTCTTAGTGCATCAAATTTGTATTAATACTGCTATTTTTAGCCTAAGCCCTTTTTCAAAGACAAAAATGGAAGGTGGGGAAAAGGAAATCTAATCATCACTAACAGTGAAGTTTCATTTCCCAAGAAGCACTAGGTTATAGTCAGTCCTAAGAGAAAACTGTGGTGTTGGAAAAGATTCTTAAGAGTCCCTTGGACTGCAAGGAGATCAAACCAGTCAATCCTGAAGGAAATCAATCCTGAATATTCATTGGAAGGACTAATGCTGAAGCCGAAGCTCCAATACTTTGACCACCTGATGTGAAGAGCTGACTCACTGGAAAAGACCCTGATGCTGGGAAAGATTGAAGGCAGGAGGAGAAGGGGATGACAGAGGATGAGATGGTTGGATGGCATCACTGACTCAATGCATATGAGTTTGAGCAGGCTCCAGGAGATGGTGAAGGACAGGGAAGCTTGGCATGCTTCAGTCTATAGGGTCACAAAGAGTTGGACAGGACTGAGTAGCTAAACAACAAGAAGAAAGAACTATCTATTTTCACATTTAGTATCTTTTTTTGGACACCTCAGCAGTCATAATATAAAGTTGATGTTTTACTGATAATCTGCCCTTAGTAGGTCTATCTTGCAAACAAACATTTAATTCTGGCCTCTGAAATCACTTTTTCTGTCACTGACTTTTACACTCATCTCTTAAGCTATATTTAATTAAATCTATAGAAGAGGAAATGATTGTAATAAAAGCAAACAATTTGCTTTTTTGATATTTGATTCATTTTTATCCTCTCTTTCAAGAGAGAGGCGATATTTGGAATAGTCAGGCATATAAAACTATCTCATGATTTGGGTCTCTTTTAAGTGCATGGAGAGATTAGCTCGATTTGATTTATTTTGACAAAGGATGGTAAAAGTTTTTTTAAGAACAACAGTCTGCCAGGAATGTTTTAAGAGTCTTTAGTGCTACTAGTAGAATAAACCGTGTCAGGTATTTCTTGGGACTGAAAGATAACCTTCAATCCCTTTTCTTCTTGTTTATCCTGATGTTTTTGAATAATCCTTAAGATAATTGAGAAGTTATTAATATTGCTATTTAAATACAGTACACAAGAGTCACATTCAAATTGAAAAGCTGGTTTGAAAGAATCACAAAGCAAAAAGTGACCTTGGTTTGCTTTCAATCCAAGTCACAGAGCATTTAAACTCTGCCAGAATAGTTTAACCTCATTACTGAAGACTCTAATGCTGGGAAAGTTTGAGGGCAGGAGGAGAAGAAGGCGGCAGAGGATGAGATGGCTAGATGGCATCATTCAGTCAATGGACATGAGTTTGAGTAAACTCCGGAAGATAGTGAAGCATAGGGAAGCCCTGCGTGCTGCAGTCCATGGGGTCATAAAGAGTCAGGCATGACTTAGTGACTGAACAACAGCAACAAATGTCGCTAGGAAATAAAATTATTCAGTTTTCCAAAAAAACCTATTCGGATGTGCCATACCTTTCCTCAAAGAGACAAGATGTCCAAATGAAACTTTGATTCGTAAGTTGAATGTTCCTCAGTGACAATCTCATTTATAACATTCTGAGGTCTGTGTAGACAGCTGGGTACGGCAGTTACACACCTGGCCTGCTGGGGTTCAGTTCTCTGAGTAAATATCCCTTTCATCACTAAGGTCAAAGTCATGCAGCATGTCCAGGTCTGATGTGTTATTCTCAGTTGTGTCTGACTCGTTGCTAGACCATGGACTGTAGCTCACCAGGCTCCTCTCTCCATGGGGTTTCCCAGGCAAGAGTACTGGAATGGGTTGCCATTTCCTCCTCCAGGGTATCTTCCTGACCCAGAGATCGAACCCACATCCCCTGTGTCTCCTGCGTTGCAGGAGATTTGTTTACCCACTGAGCCACCTGGGAAGCCCTTCCAGGCCTGAAAGACTTATGAACACTGGACAGTGGTAGGGAAATAGGCAGACAGATCACTCACAAGTTATCCACATGAATTACCAACCCATAAAGGGTGCCATTCATTCGAAAATCTATTTTTCACTTTGAGATACAATCATCATATTATCACGGGCAGTGATGAGGCTCTTGCATTTTTCACAGGAAAAATCACAGACTGGGACCTCCCTGGTGGTTAAGACTTCTCCTTCCAATGCAGAGAGTTCAGATTCGATGCCTGGTCAGGGGACTAAAACCCCACATACCTTGTGGCCAGAAAACCAAAATTAAACAAAAAACACAGAAGCATTATTGTAGCAAATTCAATAAGCTTTTTAAAAATGGCCCACTTCAAAGAAACAAAATATAAAAATTTAAAAAAGAAAAAGCAAAGATTGAAAGCTGAGGCATATGAAAGCTGAGGCTTATGATGACATACCGTTGAGTCTGATATTTTAAAACCTGTATTGTACCTGTCAAATCAGTTGACATGGTCACTAAGTACAATTTCCTATAGGAAGTGACTAAGAATTCTGATACCAAAAATCCATACTGATTCTTTAAAATCATTCAAGGTCTGTACTGTCCCCTCTCAAAAATATTAGAAGGACTTTGGGTCTTGCATATTGCATGTGCGCTGGTTGTGTTTGACTCTTTGTGATCCCATGGGCTGTAGCTGGCTAGGCTCTTCTGTCCAAGGCAAAAATACTGGAGTGGGTTGCCATTTCCTTCTCGAGGAAAAGTACTTTAGTAATAATTAAAGCTATACAGCAAATAACCATATGAAAAGTTCAGTTCAGTCGCTCAGTCGTGTCCGACTCTTTGCAACCCCATGGAATGCAGCATGCTGGGCCTCCCTGTCCATCGCCAACTACCAGAGTCCACCCAAACTCGTGTCCATTGAGTTGGTGATGCCATCCAACTTTCTCACCCTTTGTCGTCCACTTCTCCTTCCGCCCTCAATCTTTCCCAGCATCAGGGTCTTTTGAAATGAGTCAGCTCTTCGCATCAGGTGGCCAAAGTATTGGAGTTTCAGCTTCAACATCAGTCCTTCCGATGAACACTCAGGACTAATCTCCTTTAGGATGGACTGGTTAGATCTCCTTGCTGTCCAAGGGACTCTCAAGAGTTTACTCCAACACCACATTTTAAAGCATCAATTCTTCGGTGCTCAGCTTTCTTTATAGTCCAACTCTCACATCCATACATGACTACTGGAAAAACCATAGCCTTTACTAGATGGACCTTTGTTGGCAAAATAATGTCTCTGTTTTTTAATATGCTAAGTTGGTCATAACTTTCCTTCCAAGGAGTAAGTGTCTTTTAATTTCATGGCTGCAGTCACCATCTGCAGTGATTTTGGAGCCCAAAAAAATAAAGTCTGACACTCTTTTCACTGTTTCCCCTTCTATTTCCCATGAAGTGATTGGACCAGATGCCATGATCTTCGTTTTCTGAATGTTGAGTTTTAAGCCAACTTTTCACTCTCCTCTTTCACTGTTATCAAGAGGATGAAAAGTTACTCAATATCATATGTTATTAGAGAGTTACAAATTAAAGCACTAATGAGATACCATTATGTTCATCACAGTGGCTAAAATCTACTGACAACTTCAAATACTGACAGAATTGAAGCAACGGGAACGCTCATTCATCATGAATGGGAATTCAAATGGTACAGAAGCCCCTTTAGAAGACAGTTTGGCCATTTCTTATGAAAATAAACGTGTTTACCATGTGATCCAGGAATGTGCTCACTGCAGTCTACCCAAAGGAACTGAAAACTCTGTGCACATGAAAACCTGCGCATATATCTATAGCAGCTTTATTCACAAATGAAACAACCAAGAATTCCTTCAGTAGGTGAATGGATAAACGTATACCCATACCATGGAATATTAATTAGTGCTAAAAAGAAATGAGCTATGAAGCCACAAAAAGAAATGGAAGAACCACAAAAGCCAATCTAAAAAACCTACATCCTGTATGATTCCAACTGTATGACATTCTAGAAAAGATGAAAGTATGGAAAGAGTAAATAGATTAGTGGTAGCCAAGGGGTGAGGGGGAGGGAGGGCTGAATGAGGGGGGGGCACAGTGAAACTATTTTAGGGCAATGAAACTGTTCTGTATGATACCATAATGGTTGCTACATGTCATTACACATTTATCAAAACCTGTAGATCAGTATAACACACAAAAATAAGCCCTAATGCAATCTATAGATTTTAACTAGTAATAAATAGTGTATTAATACTGGCTCATCAATTGTAACAACTGTGTCACACCAATGCAGAATGATAATAACGGATGCTGAGGGAAGATAGAAGGTTAAGGGAACTCGGTATCTTCCACTCATTTTTTCTGTAATCATGGAACTGCTCTGAAATAACGAACCTTATTCATTAAAATTGGTAAAGTACATATTGAAGAAAATGAAAAAAAATATTGCAAACATCGCGTCTTTGAACCAGTTATTTACAAGACAAAAATTGTCTAATGCATTTTAATAATGTGTCCACATTTTTCTTACTGGAGTTGAAGGATTTTCAGGGGGCACAGTGGTAAAGAATTACCCACCAATGCAAGAGAAACAAGAGATGCAGTTTCAATCCCTGGGTGGGGAAGATCCCCTGGAGTAGGAAATGGCAACTCACTCCAGTATTCTTGCTCGGAGAGTCCCATGGACAGAGGAATCTGTTGGGCCATAGGCTACAGGATTGCAAAGACTCGAACACGACTGGGCAACTAAGCACAACACAGCACAACATCCTTCACAAATATATGTCAACTGAAAAGAATGACTCGGCGTCTCCTTAACGATAGATTTCTGGAAAGATTGGCCAACCCAGCTTCTCAAGAGATTCAGTCTTCCCTATGAACTGCATATTTCCTGGCCAACAAAAATAATTAGTTCTACATTACTAAAGCTTAACATTTCAGTAGTGAACATTCCAATCTAAGGTGGTGAAGAAATTACTAAATAAGTAATAGTATTAGGATGCATAGGTTCATTACTCATTTTTAAAATATAAGTTCTACCCATTAAAAGTTCTTTATACAAATAAAGGAAGATGGAAAATTACATAAAACTTGAGAAATGTGCATTCCTCCCACCATGATAACTGCACAGACTATCCAGAGATTATAGGCGTTGGGGAACATTGATACAGTTTTAATCCATTGAGGTCTGACCTTCTAATGAGGGGCAAAAACAAACCATTAGAAACTTTGAGCTGTGTTAGAAGCGTTTTGTGTCAAATGTTTCCACATACCTATTGAAAACATTTTAGAGGAATAATTTTCTGGGCATGGAACTGCTGAAGTGGCAGGAAGTCATCTGATTTTCTACACTCACCAGAAAAATTCAAAGATTTCTGGCAAAAGATTGCAACTAATTCTTATTAAAGGAGTTAACCAAACAGAGTAAATTTTAGAAACCAGTGAAAGTACAGTGGTTCACTGTGAGCATTCTTTTGCCTATTTCATTGTTTTATTCATTTCAAATATGTGGTGAAAGTGTCCCTCGCTCAGTCATGTCTGACTCTTTTAGACGCTATGGACTATAGTCCGCCAGGCTCCTCTGTCCATGAGATTTCCCAGTCAAGAATACTGGAGTGGGTAAGCCATTCCCTTCCCAGGAGATCTTACTGACCCAGGAATTGAACCTGTGTCTCCTAATTGAAGGCAGACTCTTTACCATCTGAGCTACAAGAGAAGCCTTGTAGTAGATGCCAGGTACTGTTCTAGAAAATTGCTATACATTTGTGAAGAAATACGAATCTGCATTTTTGATCTTGATTCCAGTTCCTGAAGTTTTATGCTAGAGAGGTTTAGGGTGGAATTAAACCCAGTATATATACTTTAGCCACCTGATTCAAAGAGCCAACTCATTGGAAAAGACCTGGCTGCTTGGAAAGATTGAAAGCAAAAGGAGAAGGGGGCCGTAGAGGATGAGATGGTTAGAAATCATCACCAATTCAATGGATATGAGTTTGAGTAAACTCCTGGGGATAATGGTGGACAGAGGGGCCTGGCAAGCTGCAGTCCACAGGGTCACAAAAAGTCAGACACGACTGAGCAACTGAACAACAAATATATATATGTATATTTATATATTTAGACTCCGTAAACAAGATCTAATTTTTAAGATATCCCTGCCTTTTGAGAAAATCCAACATAGAGTCTTCTGTGAAAGTCTAAGAACAAAAGGAAGAAAAAAGGAAGTAAAAATTTTTAAAAAGAGAAAGACTAAATCAGGATTCAGTTAACTTGAGGAATTGTGAATGTGCGAGAAACTTTATTTTTAATTATTTGTAACACTGGAAATGCACTCATGTATGGAGGGCCTACTCTATGTTAGGCAGTGTACTAGGTCTCAAGAATAAAATAATGAGCAAAAGATACATAGTCTCAACTCCTGAGGAGCTTGCAGTCTACAATGGAAACAGGAGCTCATCACATGAAAACACCAATCTATTATTAGGAACTGCAAAGCATATTATTAAAGATGTCAAGGGAGCTGCTCAGGAAAGACTTTCCTGCAGAAATGGCATTTGGATTCAATGCAGGAGACCTGGGTTGGATCTCTGGGTCAGGAAGATCTTCTGGAGAAGGGAATGACAACCCACTCCAGCATTCTTGCCTGGAGAATCCCATGCTTCATGAGGATCCTGGCAGGCTACAGTCCAGGGGGTTACAAAGAGTTGCACACAACTGAGCAACTAAAACTCACTTTCTCAGAAGAGAAGTTGACACATTTTTAAAGAGAATTTCTGTTTACATATTTTTGGTTGTACTGGGTCTTCATTGCTGCAAGCAGGGGCTACTCTCTAATTGTGGTGCACTAGCTTGGAGAAGGCAATGGCACCCCACTGCAGTACTCTTGCCTGGAAAATCCCGTGGATGGAGGAGCCTGGTGGGCTGCAGTCCATGGGGTTGCTAAGAGTCAGACACGACTGAGCGACTTGACTTTCACTTTTCAGTTTCATGCATTGGAGAAGGAAATGGCAACCCTCTCCAGTGTTCTTGCCTGGAGAATCCCAGGGACAGGGGAGCCTGGTGGGCTGCCGTCTCTGGGGTCGCACAGAGTCAGACACGACTGAAGCGACTTAGCAGCAGCAGCAGCTTCTTATTGCAGTGGCTTTTCTTGTTGGACTTCCCTGGTGGTCGAGTGGTGAGGAGTCCCCCTGCCAGTGCAGGGGACATGGGTTCAATCCCTGGTCTGGGAAGATTCCACATGCAGCAGGGCTGCAGGCACCACTAACTAAGCCCATGCGCCACAACTACCAAGCCCCAGCTTAGAGCCCAGGCTCCGCAACAAGAAGTTGGCACGTTCCAATCAAAAGGGACCTGACTTAAAGTAACATATATTCCAGCAGAAGTGTAACTGGAGGGAATCCCCTGGATGCTCGATGGTTAGGACTCCGAACTCTCACTGCCTGGGTTCAATCCCAGGTTGGGGAACTAAGATCCCACAATCCACATGATGTGGCCAAAAAAAGAAAAAATGCAACTGGAGTGCTAAAGTGAATGAGAGGAATGGGTGCAAACAGTAAAGCCTGTATTCAGGATATATCTTAAAAATGAAAATATTTAATAGCTATGTAGCATGGACATGTGTGCATAAGCTGTCTTCTGCATAAGATTTCATTTTTTATTTTCCTACTACCTGGAAAGTAGTGAACATTTCTGTTGACCTTTCGCCCATGAATTTGGCATTTACCTTTCTATTGTTAAGTTGCTTCAGTCGTGTTCAACTCTTTGAAGCTTTATGGACTGTAGTCTGTCAGGCTCCTCCGTCAGTTGGATTTTCCAGGCAAGAATCTTGGAGTGGGTTGCCATTTCCTTCTCCAGGGGATCTTTTTGACCCAGGGATGGAACCCAGGTCTCTTACATCTCCTACATTGGTATGCATTCTCAGTCACTTCAATCATGTCCGACTGTGTGACCCTGTGGACTGTAGCCTGCCAGGTCCCTCTGTCCATGGGATTCTCAAAGGCAAGAATACTGGAGTGGGTTGCCATGTCCTCCTCCCAAGGATCTTCCCAACCCAGGGGTTGGACCCACGGCATCTCCTGGGTCTTCTGCATTGCAGGGGGATTCTTTACCACTGAGCCGCCTGGGTAGCCCACTGCATTGGCAGGCAGATTCTTTACCACTAATGCCACCTGGGGCCTTTTCCTTGGTGATATCCAATTTTCTCACAAGAAGCTCACAATTCTAGATTGATAGCAAAGAAATGTTGGTTATCAGAACAAGCCATCTTATCAAGGCATCTGCTTGCTGTTTGGATGACAGTAGCAGAATTGTCACTTTATTGATATTTAACAATTGAAATTTTATTTCCAAAAAATGTATAATGTGCACACAACAATCGTTTGGACACATATACTTTCACATAAAGAAAAATGGGAGATTACAGCTTGAGAAAGGGGCTGATCATTCTGGGTGGTTTTTGCTAGCATAAGGAAACTGATTCTGTCCCTATGGTGCCCTTCAAAGAGTTGGAGCAGAGAGCAGAATAGGAAATGAAGTGAGTTCAGTGACCCTCGCTGGCCTGAACCACAGGAGCCAGTAAACACAGGATTTCCATTCTATTCATAGCCTGCTTTGTGGTGGCCTTTTGCTATCTTTGTACAAGCGAGAATTTCCCCCTAAAAAAACAATAAATATATTGATATGGACACATACAATGGCTTTCTTGTATACCACCACGTTATTCTGAATTATTGCCACAAGGATTGAGGAGCAGTGTACAGTTTTAAAAACAAATTTGAAATAGAGTGCAAGCAAGTCATGTGATTTGGGGGAGGGGGAGGTTATTAGTAATAAAACTGCACTTTCTTCACCTAGCTCTCCTTGAAGAATGATATAAAATGCAGCTTTCACCCAAGCCTATAATTTTCAGTGTAATAGAGCTGCTCCTTTCGTCACATATCAGAAACAGTGCTCAAGGAAAGAGATTATGAGCACAGTCGTATCATGATGTCGTACAAGAGAGGCTAGCCCTTGTCACCTGGATTGGTTTTCATATCAGTCTGGAAACTTCTTTACCAACACTGATAAAAGGTTTGAATGACATTGTGTCCTTCCCTAAAATGATATGTGTATGAACATATTATAAACTGGACTATAAGCGTAGAAAATCATGTCTAAGTACCAAAGTGCCAATGATCAAGCATCATATCCTTGTAAAGATTGTTTTGCTTTGTTTTTCTATAACCAGAGATTTCTAGATCTTCAAAAAGAACTCCCAGGTTTTGTAGCTATTCCTCCTTAGGCAAAAATACATGCGTAGTTTTATTCAGCTTTACTAGTATTGGACATGTGATTGACTTTCAAAAACTTTCCTTAGAGATGAAGAAAGAGTTCAGATTAAATTAGCATATGCAGATTAAAGAAAGAAAAGGGCTGAAGACCCAGGCATTACAAAACATTTGAGTAAATGAGCATGCAGTGTTCTGACTTTTTAAAAATTTTTACATTTTTAATTTCGTCTTCAAAAATGTAGTTCAAAGACTCAAGACTGAGCGCCAAGAAAACACTTCAAATAGAGCCTAGGATTCCTGATTCTGGCCATGGCAGAGTAGCAAATATTGAAATAACCTCTCTTTATAAGCAACCCTAACACTGGACAATAACCATTAAAATAACCATTTTCAGAATTGATGCTTTTAAACCGTGGTACTGGAGAAGACTCTTGAGAGTCCCTTGGACTGTGAGATCAAACCAGTCAATCATAAAGGAAATCAACCCTGAATATTCATTAGAAGGACTGATGCTGAAACTGAAGCTCCCGTACTTGAGATGGTTAGGTGGCATCACTGACTTAATGCACATGAATTTGAACAAACTCCAGGAGATAGTGAAGAAGAGCCTGACTTGCTGAAGTTCATGGGGTCTCAAAGAGTTGGACCCAACTTACTGACTGAACAGCAAAATGACAGCTTCTTACAAAATAAGATGTGCTTTTTATCATTCAGTCCAACAGTAACACTCCTTGATATCTACCCAAATGAAGATGGAACTAAACCACGCCTGGATTCGTGACTCCTGAAAATTGTGAGATAATAAATGAGTGTTTTTGAACCCACTGCATTTGTGGAAACTTACAGTACTGTGAGAGAAAACTAATAGAAAGTCAGACCTAAAGATTACTGAAAGGTGCTATTTATATAAAGTTCTGGATCAGGCAACATGGATTATGGGGGAAGGTTAAGAACACTGGATGTCTCTGCTAGAGGAGTGAATTGACTGGGAGGAGGCCTGAGGGAACTTTTCAGGGTGATGGAGATTTTGAAACAATACAATTAAGATCTGTGTGTTTCATAGTCTTAAATACATCTCAGAAGTCAAACTTGTATTTCTCTGAATCTTATTTCAGCAATGCCACTGCTGTCTGGTATTACTCAATGCAGGCTCATCTGAAGCCCTCCAACCGACCTCACCCAAATTATTTCTAGTCATTCATGTGAGTACAGGTTGGCTGGTTTACCAAATCAATTTTCACATCAAGATTATTTTTATGGGGATGACCCAGAGAGATGTTATGGGGAGGGAGGTGGGAGGGGGGTTCATGTTTGGGAACGCATGTAAGAATTAAAGATTTTAAAATTTAAAAAATAAAAAACTAAAAAAAAAAAGATTATTTTTAATCTAAAACAAAATGTTGGTAGTGAGCTGTCTTTTATGTTTTACAAACCATGCAACGGACGTCCCTAGTGGTGCAGCAGATAAGACTCTGAGCTCCCAGTGCAGGGGCCCAGGTTTGATCCCTGGTCAGGGAACTAGATCCTACATGCCGCAACTAAGACCCAGCACAGCCAAATAAATAAATAGTAAAAAATAAAAACCACAGAAAAGATGAGTTGTGTAACCCCAAAACATGTTTTACAATCATCTACCAAACTCAGTAAACTGTGGCCACGAAGATGAAAGTCACCTGTTACCTATTTATAGCAATGTCATGTACACATGATAAATACCACGTGGGATAGCTTATTGGGAAACACATTTTCCTATAAGATGACTACTTCAAATATTGGCTTAAAATAAGTATTTGAAATGTTTAGGATCCCTCTAGCCTCTCCATGCTGTGAACTTCTAGAGAGGATTATGGCTGGCAGGAATAAAATCCTCTCTTATAACCGTACTCCCACTATTGCTGTTTGGTTGCTAAGTCGTGTCCGACTCTGCGACACCCATGGACTGTAGCCCTCCGGGCTCCTCTCTCCGAGGAATTTCCCAGGCAAGAATAGTGAAGTGGGCTGCCATGTCCTTCTCCAGGGAATCTTCCCAACCCAGGGATCAAACCGGGTCTCCTGTGCCTCCTGTATTGCAGGCAGGTTCTTTATTGCTAAGCCACATTAGGAAGCCCTTATCAATTATCATCATAATATTGATTATGCTGTCTCCCACACTTACTAATGGTGTGAACTGGACAAATTATCTAGTCTTTAGAGACCCACCTTCCATCCCTAAGACAGGTATAGCAATAGTACACATCTCAGTGTTGTCTTAAAAATGAAATGAAATGAAATAAAAATATAGGCACAATAAGGTCCATAGCAAGCACTTAGTAATAAGCGTTCTTTTCTTTCTTCGTCTCTTCCTCTCCTCCCCACCTCTACACCATTTCTATACTCATATGTAAATGTTCAAAATTATCAACTATTTGGATTCAAATATTTTGTCCTAAATATTGCCTTTTGATGTACGTTTCAGTCTTAACCATTAAATGAAATGCTAGGGGTAAACAAAAAAGAACATTGTTTTCTTGGGGGTCCAGTAACTAATTTCTAAAAGTTAATCTTTTACTTCAATGAGGAGGATTTCTATTTTTCTCTGTTGAGAAGTCTTATTTTTTAACATTATAGCTGATATTCACATATGGCAGGACTTTGGCCTAGGAGTTTGGCCTGTGGAAATTCACATTAAATTCCTTGACAGAAAATTCTTATTTATAGGATCTATTATTTTGATAAGGACAAGTCTCATATGGGACAACATAATACTCAAGAAGGAATCCTGAGAGTGAATGCTTCAGAAGGGAATCAATGCAGCTGTAATTCTGCAGAATAGCTGGTCAAAGTAGGAGTTCTTGAAAACAATGGGGTTATTTAAATTCCACCTTGAAAACTGAGTGACAGTTTGCCCTGGGAACTATTGTGTTTCAAATTCCGTCTCAGGACAGGCCCTGCCTTCCCACAGGCCACTGAAAAGCCTTTTATTTTGTCATCCTCTTCTAAAAGCTCCTTCAAAACCTTCCCAACAAACCAGGATTTTCTGCCATCAAAAACAAAAGCTATTCTTTTTTTTTTTTTTTTTTTTAAGAAAAGAAAATATTACCTCCTTCGAATTAAGCTTCATGACACTGAGAATTCTAATAAATTCTTGGCAGATTTTGGAGACTACACAATTTGAAAACTTAAAAAATGTCTCATGTATCTAATTGTTTTCATTTCTTTTTCTTTGCCATTTGTACTGTCCAGTTATTCTATGGAAAAACTAGATAACACTGTAAGAGTAAACGCAGCCATTTAATAAAATCAAGCACCTCAGAGTGAAACTTGATGGGGAATCTATGTTTAAGAACCACCCACTTAAACTGAATTTTCTAAATAATCATAACATTTTTAGAATAATTACATTTTGGAAGGTGCTCTCAGAAATTACCTCCCTAACAAATCGCTAATTATTTAGAAAGAGTATTGTATATAGTCTATAAACATAAATACACACACACACAAAGTCTGTAAGGCGCTACTTAGTATTTTCATTAAAAACTGTTTCCATATTCAAGAGGTACAACTTCTGAGAACCAGGACCAGCTCTAAAATTAACGCTAAGAACTTAAGAGTGATTGTATTTTGCAAATCAACCCAAAAATACTCTTTCCCAAAGTCACCTCCAAGAAGAAATGTGAGGCACACAGACCTTCAGCAAGATTCTGGTTTACTGCCCAGACGGGAGGAGCCTCCTCCACACACACAGTGAAAATACAAAACTAAAGACCAATTTGCTCAAAAGAAAATACTTATTTAAAGAAAGTAAAGTAAAATAGATATAAGTGAATATTTCTGGAACAGTTCATAAAACAACATCTCAGTGAGGAATTTTTAATTAAAGGCATTGTTATTTTTAAAATGTTCAGCCTTCTATGTTTTTATTTTGAAGTATAAATAAGTATACTTAAAGTATAGTTGATTTATTGAAGGGTAATTGATTTATGATATTATATTAGTTTCAAGTACACAGCATAGAGATTCAGAATTTTGATAGATCATACCACATTAAATATTATGAAGTAATGCCTGAAATCCCCAGTGCTGAGTAGTACATCCTTGTTGCTAATGCAGTTTATATATAACTTGTATCTTATAATCTATTAACCATTGTCTTGCCCCTCCCCCCTGCTCCCCTCCAACCCCTGCCATGGGTAACCACTAGTTTGCTCTCTATATATGTAGAAGTCTGTTTCTGTTTTGCTATACACATTGACTTATCTTATTTTTCAGTTCAGTTCAGTTCAGTCACTCAGTCGTGTTTGACTGTTTGCTACCCACAGACTGCAGCACACCAGGCTACCCCATCCATCACCAACTCCCGGAGTATATTCAAACTCATGTCCATCGAGTTGGTGATGCCATCCACCCATCTCATCCTCTGTCACCCCCTTCTCCTCCAACCTTCAATATTTCCCAGCATCAAGGACTTTCCCAGTGAGTCAGTTCTTTGAATCAAGTGGCCAAAGTATTGGAGTTCCAGCTTCATCATCAGTCCTTCCAATGACTCTTCAGGACTGATTTCCTTTAGGATGGACTAGTTGGATCTCCTTGCAGTCCAAGGGAATCTCAAGAGTCTCTCCAACACCACAGTTCAAAAGCATCAGTTCTTCAGTGCTCAGCTTTCTTTATAGTCCAATTCTGACATCATACATGACTACTGGCAAAACCATAGCTTTGATTAGATGGACCTTTGTTGGCAAAGTAATGTCTCTGCTTTTTAATATGTTGTCTGGGTTGATCATGGGGATCTCAAGGCAAGAATACTAAAGTGATTTGCCATTCCCTTCTCCAGTGGACCACATTTTGTCAGACCTCTCCACCATGACCCATACGTCTTGGGTGGTGCTATACCCATGGCTTAGTTTCATTGAGTTAGACAAGGCTGTGGTCCATGTGATTAGACTGGTTAGTTTTCTGTGACTGTGTTTTCAGTCTGTCTGCCCTCTAATGCCCTCTCTCAGCACCTACAATCTTACTGGGGTTTTTCTTACCTTGGACGTGGGGTACCTCTTCACAGCTGCTCCAGCAAAGCACAGCCGCCGCTCACCGCTTCAGCACCGTGAGAAGCAAAGTAGAAAGGGAAAGATATATGCATTTGAATGGATATGCCAAAGAATGCCAAGGAGAGATAAGAAAGCCTTCCTCGGTGATCAATGCAAAGAAATAGAGGAAAACAATAGAATGGGAAAGACTAGAGATCTCTTCAAAAAAATCAGAAATCCCAAGGGAAGATTTCATGCAAACATGGGCACAGTAAAGGACAGAAATAGTATGGACCTCATAGAAGCAGAAGATATTAAGAAGAAGTGGCAAGAAAATACAGAAGAACTGTACAAAAAAGATCTTCATGACCCAGATGATTATGATGGTGTGATCACTCACCCGGAGCCAGACATACTGGAATGTGAAGTCAAATGGGCCTTAGGAAGCATCACAATGAACAAAGCTAGTGGAGGTGATGGAATTCCACTGGACCTATTTCAAATCCTAAGAAATGATGCTGTGAAAGTGCTGCACTCAATATGCCAGCAAATCTGGAAAACTCAGCAGTGGCCACAGGACTGGAAAAAGTCAGTTTTCATTCCAATTCCAAAGAAAGGCAATGCCAAAGAATGCTCAAACTACCGCACAATTGCACTCATCTCACACACTAGTAAAGTAATGCTCAAAATTCTCCAAGCCAGGTTTCAGCAATACGTACATGAACTGTAAACTTCCAGATGTTCAAGCTGGTTTTAGAAAAGGCAGATCAAATTGCCAACATTGGGTCATCGAAAAAGTAAGTTCAGAAAAACATCTATTTCTTCTTTATTGACTATGCCAAAGCCTTTGACACTATGGATCACGATGAACAGTGGAAAATACTTAAAGAGATGGGAACACCAGACCACATGACCTGCCTCTTGAGAAATCTGTATGCAGGGCAGGAAGCAACAGTTACAACTGGACATGGAACAACAGACTGGTTCCAAATAGGGAAAGGAGTACGTCAAGGCTGTATATTGTCACCCTGCTTATTTAATTTATATGCAGAGTACATCATGATGAACAGTGAGCTGTGTGAAGTACAAGCTGGAATCAAGATGGCTGGGAGAAATGTCATTAACCTCAAATATGCAGATGGCACCACCCTTATGGCAAAAAGTGAAGAAAAACTAGAGTCTCTTGATGAAAGTGAAAGAGGAGAGTGAAAAAGTTGGTTTAAAGCTAAACATTCAGAAAACAAAGATAATGGCATCCAGTCCCATCACTTCATGGCAGGTAGATGTGGAAACAGTGGCAGGCATTATTTTGAGGCTCTCCAAAATCACTGCAGATGGTTACTGCAGCCATGAAATTAAAAGATGCTTACTCCTTGGGAGGAAAGTTATGATCAACATAGACAGGATATTAAAAAGCAGAGACATTACTTTGCCAACAAAGGTCTGTCTAGTCAAGGCTATGGTTTTTCCAGTGGTCATGCATGGATGTGAGAGTTGGACCATAAAGAAAGCTGAGCACCGAAGAATTGATGCTTTTGAACTGTGGTGTCGGAGAAGACTCTTGAGAGTCCCTTTGACTACAAGGAGATCCAAACATCCATCCTAAAGGAGATCAGTCTGAGTGTTCATTGGAAGGACTGATGTTGAAGCTGAAACTCCAATAATTTGGCCACCTGATGGGAAGAGCTGACACATTTGAAAAGACCCGGATGCTGGGAGGGATTGGGGGCAGGAGGAGAAGGGGAAGACAGAGGATGAGAAGGTTGGATGGCATCACTGACTCAATTGACGTGAGTTTGGGTATACTCTGGGAGTTGATGATAGACAGGGATGCCTGGTGTGCTGCAGTCCATGGGGTTGCAAAGAGTCAGACACAACTGAGTGACTGAACTGAATTGAAGTGAGGTTGATCATAGCTTTTCTTCCAAGGAGCAAGCATCTTTTAATTTCATGGCTGCAGTCACCATCTGCAGTGATTTTGAAACCCCCCAAAATGAAATCTCTCTCTGTTTCCATGTTTCCCCATCTATTTGCCATGAAGAGATGGGACCAGATGCCATGATCTTAAGTTTTCTGAATGTTGAGTTTTAAGCCAGCTTTTTCACTCTCCTATTTCACTTTCATCAAGAGGCTCTTTAGTTCTTCTTTGCTTTCTGCTGTAAGTGTGGGGTCTCTTGCACATCTGAGATTATTGATATTTCTCCTGGCAATCTTGATTCCCACTTGTGCATCATCCCAGCTTTTTACATGATGTACTCTTCATATAAATTAAATAAATAGGGTGACAATATACAGCCTTGATGTACTCCTTTCCCTATCTGGAACAAGTGTGTTGTTCCATGTCCAGTTCCATGTCCAGTTCTTACAGTTGCTTCCTGACCTGCGTACAGATTTCTCAGGAGGCAGGTCAGGTGGTCTGGTATTCCCACCTCTTAAAGAATTTTCCACAGTTTGCTGTGATCCACACAGTTAAAGGCTTTGGCATAGTCAATAAAGCAAAAGTAGATGTTTTTCTGGAACTCTTGCTTTTTCAATGATCTGGTGGATGTTGGCAATTGGATCTCTGGTTCCTCTGTGTTTTCTAGATCCAGCTTGAACATCTGAAAGTTCACGGTTCATGTATTGCTGAAACCTGGCTTGGAGAATTTTGAGCATTGCTTTGCTAGCGTGTGAGATGAGTGCAATTGCGTGTCATTTGCACATTCTTTGGCACTGCCTTTCTTAGGGGTTGCAATGAAAACTGACCTTTTCTAGTCCTGTGGCCACGGCTGAGTTTTCCAGATTTGCTGGCATAATGAGTGCAGCACTTTCACAGCATCACTTCCTAGGATTTGAAATAGGTCCACTGGAATTCTATCACCTCCACTAGCTTTGTTCATCGTGATGCTTCCTAAGGCCCACTTGACTTCACACTCCAGGATGTCTGGCTCTAGGTGAGTGATCACACCATCGTGGTTTTCTGGGTCGGGAAGATCTTCTTTGTACAGTTCCATGTATTCTTGCCTCCTCTTCTTAATATCTTCTGCTTCTATGAGGTCTATACTATCTCCTTCCTTTACTGTGCCCATGTTCGCATGAAAATTTCCCTTGGTGTCTCTAATTTTCTTGAAGAGATCTCTAGTTTTTCCCATTCTATTGTTTTCCTCTATTTCTTTGCATTGTTCGCTAAGGAAGGCTTTCTTATCTCTTCTTGTTATTCTTTGGAACTCTGCATTCAGATGGGTATATCTTTCCTTTTCTCCTTTACCTTTCACGTCTCTTCTTTTCCCAGCTATTTGTAAGGCCTCATCAGACAACCATTTTGCATTTTTGCTTTTCTTTTTCTTGGGGATGGTCTTGATCACTGCCTCTGGTAGAATGTCACGACCCTCTGTCCATAGTTCTTCAGGCACTCAGTCCATCAAATCTAATCCCTTGAATCTATTTTTTACTTCCATGTATAATAGATACGGATTTGATTTAGGTCATACCTGAATGGTCTAGTGGTTTTCCCTGCTTTCTTCAATATAAGTCTGAATTTGGCAATAAGAAGTTTATGATCTGAGTCACAGTCCGCTCCTGGTCTTGTTTTTGCTGACTGCCATCTTTGGCTGCACAGAATATAATATATCTGATTTTGGTGTTACCATCTGGTGATATCCATGTGTGGAGTCTTCTCTTGTGTTATTGGAAGCGGGTATTTGCTATGACCAGTGCATTCTCTGGGCAGAACTCTGTTTCCCTTTGACCTGCTTCGTTTTGTACTCCAAGGCCATATTTGTCTGTTACTCCAGTTGTTTCTTGACTTCCTACTTTTGCATTCCAGCCCCCTATAATGAAAAGGACATCTTTTTTGCATGTTAGTTCTAAAAGGTCTTGTAGATCTTCATAGAGCCGTTCAACTTCAGCTTCTTCAGCATTACTGGTCGGGACACAGACTTGGATTACTGTGATATTGAATGGTTTGCCTTGGACACAAACAGAGATCATTCTGTCGTTTTTGAGCTTGCATCCAAGTGCTGCACTGTGGACCCTTTTGTTGACTGTGGTGGCTTCTTAATTTTAGATTCCACATGTCAGTGATATCAGACAGTATTTGTTTTCCCCATTTGACTTATTTCACTAAGCATGATATTCTCCAGGCCTACCCATGTTGTTACAAATGGTAGAATTTCATTCTTTTTATGGCTGAATAATATTCCAATATATGCATATAATATTATACATGTGGTATACATACTTATATATAATCCACTATGTATATATCCCATCTTCTTGATCAATTCCTTTGCTGATGGACACACTTGGGTTATAGGGCCTTCCCTGGTTGCTCAACGTAAGGAATTCATCTGCAACACAAGAGATGTAGACGGTGCAGTTTCACTTCCTGGGTTGAAAAGATCCCCTGGAGTAGGACATGGCAAGACACTTCAGTATTCTCGCTTGTAAAACTCCATGAACAGAGAGCCTGGAATGCCGCAGTCTGTGGGGCTGGATCGGAAGGAGTCAGACACGACTGAGTGACGGAGCATGCACACACGCGTGCCGTGTACTGGCTGCTGTGAATAGTGCTGCTATCAACATTGGAGCACATGTATCTTTCTTTCCCAATTAGCACTTGGTTTTATCTGGGTGTATCCTCAGGACTCAAAGTGCTGGATTGTATGGTAATACTATTTTAAATTTTTTGAGGATCCTCCTTACTGTTTTCCATAGTAACTGCACAAGTTTACCTTCCTACCAACAGTGCACAAGTGTTCTCTTTCACCACATCCTTGCCAATATTTATTTGTAGACATTTTGGTGATAGCTGTTCTGACAAGTGTGAGTTGATATCTCATTGGTATTTAAAGGCATTGCTATGAAGTGTTGGGAGCTTCCCCTGGTGGCTCAGATGGTAAAGAATCCACCTGCAATGCAGGATACCGGGGTTCAATCCCTGTTTTGGGGAGATCCCCTGGAGAAAGGCATGGCTACCCACTCCAGGATTCTGGCCTAGAAAATCCCATGGACTGAGAAGCCTGGCAGGCTACAGTCCATGGGGTTGGAAAGAATGGAACACAATTGAACATCTAAGCTTGCATGCATGTATGAAGTCTTGAACAAGACAAGATTATCCACTGTTACCAGTATTCTTTAACAAAACTGTGAAAAAGTTATTTAAAAGTAGAAATTAAAGGCAAAAAACCTATAAAGGAGAAGTAGTTATCTCTATTCACAGATGATATGATTGCCTATTTTAAAAGTCAAAGGAATGAAATGGAAACCCATTAGAAAAAAATAAGAGAATAATTACAGTAGCATGTAAAAGGCAGATACTGAAATAGATATCATATCTATAAAGTATTAATTAGAAAATATAACAGGAGGAAATTCACTTAATAACACAAAAGAATAAAATATCTAAGCCTATACGTTAAAATACATGTAGAAAATTCTAATGAAGAAAATCCTAAAATATTTCTGAAAGGCAGAAATGTGGACTTGAAAATGCACAAAAATATGACATATAAAAATACATATTAAAGATCTCAGTTTTGCCAGGTTAATATAAATGTGTTGTAATTTCCAATAAAAATAGTAGCTTTTTTCTTCTTTAGTTGCAGAAGTAGATTGTAACATTTATATGGGAAAATAAAACAGCAAGAGTAGACAGAAAAATCCTATTAAAAAAAGAATAGTAATTTGGCATTGGTCAATGAATAGGTGGTTAGAGCGATAAAATGATTACCTAATAAAAATACTAACCTACTCTGAAGGAGAGTGTATGTTACAGGAACTAGCAAAGAATAGCAGACTTCTCTGAATATATCATATTATACAGTTTGCCTGTGAACACATTTCAGGTGACTATAGAACATAGTTGGGGGTTTCCCTGGTTGTTCAGACGTTAAAGAATCTGCCTGCAATATAGGAGACGTAAGAGACCTGGGTTTGAACACTGGGTGGGAAAGGTCCTCTGGAGAAGGAAATGGTACCCCAAACCAGTACTCTTGCCTGGAGAATTCCATGGACAGAAGAGCCTGGTGGGCTGTAGTCCAGGCGGTAGCAAACAATCGGACCTGACTGAGCGACTAACATATGCACACACACGTGTAGAACATAATGTGGACATGAACACCTGCAGATGTACACAGAGGAAGATATTCTAGGAACGCATAAGAACTGTAAACATATCTTGAAAGATTCAGAAGTCTGTTAGCAGTAATATATATGTTATTTTTAGAATCATATGTGTATTTCCAGGTGACACACAAAAAAATCACATAATATTGTTACGAACAAATACTTTAGTGGACAATAAAAGCATGTAAGTATAAAATCAAAGAAATCAAGCAAACATCTGGATTCAGAATGTTGGAAATATCTGTATAAATTGCTGTTTTATCTTAAACAGCTCTGCACTAGCTCTGTCCCCTGAAATGTCCAGAACCAAGGATAACTCAACAGCAGTGAAGAGCCCCAGCACCCAGATTGGGTTTCCCAAATGCCATTCTCCACCAAAGGGAACGAGGGTTCCTTAGAGTCCTGGCTAATTCCAGTTGTAAAGTGGGAAATAAACATGCTGAGCATAGAAGCATCTTGTGCCAGAAAACACGAATGTGATCAAAGAAAGATGGGTTAAACATGAAAGACAGAGAAGGCAGCGTGAAGATCTCTCATCAGCCAAGAGCCAAAGACCGAACAACTTTAGCATCAAAAAGAATAATTTATTTAAATATATTGAATATGTAAAGACCTATAAGTTCACAATGATATGAGAGAGAGAGGGCAGAGAAGAGATCTAGGGCACCGACTCTGTGTGCTAAAATGGAACTTTATCAACCGAAAGGGAAAGTTAAACATTTATTCTGACTTTTCCATACACGCTCTCATTCACACAAGGCTAGTATTTGATATGACACATTTATCCTTTACAGAAGGTAGCCAATAGATATGTAAAGAATGACAAAATTAGAAAATTACCATTTCTCAACACCTAGTGAATCAGTTCCCCTGTGACGAGATCCACAGTGGGATGAGAAATGGATGAGAAATTTGTCAACGAAAAGATGAGGATTTCAGCACCTGAAAATTATAAACCTCAGTATCTCTAAAAATGGAGTAACTGGATGAAGCACACAACTGCTTGAGATGGATTTTTAGAAGAAAAAAGCATTTTGAACCTGGACCTGAATTTAATCAAGCCTCTAGGACCAACAGCAATGTTTACGTGTATAAACAGAATGAATGGAATGGGGGAGGGGGGAGTTGCTCTACCTTTTAAAAGTCTTAGGTGTCAAGACAAGTAAATATGATGTGTGGACTCTATGGATACTGACTTGAAGAAACAATTTTTGTAGATTTTTTAAAAGACTTGATTATTTATTATTATTTTGCTGGGCTGGGTCTTCGTCGTTGCACGCTGGCTTTCTCTAGTTATGGCGATCAGGGGCTCCTCTTCCTCACTTTAGCTCCTCAGGCTTCTCATTGCCATGGCTTCTCTTGTTGTGGAGCATAGGTTCTAGACATGTAGTTCAGGCATGTGGGATCTTCCCAGACAGAGGATTAAACTGGTGTCCCTTGCACTGTAAGGTGGATTCTTAACCACTGGACAAGGGAAGCCCCAGGTATTTTTCAGGTTGATGTTGTTGTTTAGTCGCTAAGTCATGTCTGACTGGTGACCCCATGGACTGTAGCCCACAAGACTCCTCTGGACTCTTGTGATTTCCCAGGCAGGAATACTGGAGTGGTTTGCTATTTCTTCCTCCAGGGCATCTTCCTGACCTAGGGATCTAAATCAGGTCTCCTGCAGTGGCAGGTTATACCAAGGAACCATTGTTAACTTTGTCTGGTATAATAAAGGCATCGTTATAAAGAAAAACTTTATTTTAAAAAATATATGAAGAAATATGTATGTGAAAAGACATGACGCTTAAGAAATGCTTCAGAATACTATCACAAAAGAAAAGAGAAGATAGACATAGAATTCAATAAGGAAAATGAGGCAGACTGATATCCCAGAAGAAAGCATTATGTTTGATTATTAGATAGATGTGAATTCAAATCTAGCTCATTTACTTTTTGTCTGGAGAAAGTTATTTACTTTGCATAATTTCTACTAACCTCCATTGCTCCATCTACTTAAAAAAAAAAAGGCTATAGATTTTCTAAGAGGATAACTGGAAAATGGGGCAAATATTCTCCTCTTAATAATAGGTCACTAACGAGGATTAGTTAGGAAGTTTCTGACTGCTCTTACCACGTCTAAATCACCTTTTAATCTCAAAGGAGCTGCTAAGTCTTCCTTAACCTCTGAAGGTTTTATAAAATATACCAACCCTATGCATTGCTAGTCTAATTATCATTAACAAGAAACTCTCCCACTGAGGATTTCTTAGAAATAGTGCTGTTATTAAGGCAGCTAGCATGATTACCATGATGTATTAACAAAATTGTGGTGCGTAATTACTTCACCCTATCAACAGTGGCTAAAGTGAGTTTTAGCCATTTGGGCAAGTATTCCTGTCTGTATGAGGAGGCTGGAGAAGGGCGAGAAAGAATTAACATTAAGAAAATGTAAATGTGATGAAAAAGTTTTAGAGAAATGGAAACTAGGCATTTCTTATTATGAAATGTGATGATACTATACAAAATTACCTACAGTAATTTCAAGCACCGTGGGCTCTACTATAGGACATGGACTAAGATGAAGTCAAATAGTAGAAACAAATTGTTTCTCAATTACAACTCTCTCTGCAAAATATATAAGGTTATTTAACAAAAAGAATCTCTTAGGGTATTTAAGAATGCTTATTCTCAAGGATAAGAATTATTTATTCCCATTTCAAAAGAAGGGTTTTGAGAGTCTGCTAGCAAAAAATAATGGCACCCCACTCCAGTACTCTTGCCTGGAAAATCCCATGGACGGAGGAGCCTGGTAGGCAGCAGTCCATGGGGTTGCTAAGAGTCAGACACGACTGAGCGACTTCACTTTCACTTTTCACTTTCATGCATTGGAGAAGGAAATGGCAACCCTCTACAGTGTTCTTGCCTGGAGAATTCCAGGGACCAGGGAGCCTGGTGGGCTGCCATCCATGGGGTCACACAGAGTCGGACACGGCTGAAGTGACTTAGCAGTAGCAGCAGCAGCAAAAAATATAGTACAAGTGAAGGCTACAAAGGATGATTTGACAAGATCTTCTTAAGAAAAGGAAATTAAAAAACAGAAGTCTCTTTAGTAAAAAATTGTTCTAAGGAAATCAGAAATTACAGCTTAAAATACACATATTGGTTATGTTTTATTTGTTGGGGATTTTAACTGGATGCTTACAAAGTTTCAAAAATAAGACACAATTCTAAAGGAGCAGAATTCATTAAAAGAGACAGAAAAAAACACTTAGATATTTAAAATATAGAACTTGGTACAAAGAGTTATGGAAAGGAGAAGTGATGAAGGCGCTTCTGATTGATCTTACGTGGTTACAGTAGAAGTCACATCTGAGCTGAGCATGGGTGATGAGAGGGAGTTCATCACACAAAGAAGAGAAAATATATTGAGGAAGAAACGTTCAAAAAGGCACAGGGGTTTGTGTTCAAGGCATGTTGAGTGGTTCTTTGTAACTGAGCAATGGACGACATGAGGCTTCCCAGGTGGCTCAGCAGTAAAGAATCCACTTGTCAATGCAGGAGACCTGGGTTCGATCCCTAGGACACGAAGATCCCCTGGAGAAGGAACTGGCTTCCCACTCCAGTGTTCTTGCCTGGGAAAGCCATGTAGGCTACAGTCCATGGGGTTGCAAGAGTCAGACAGAACTGAGCAACTAAATAACAACAGTGGACGACCACATTCAGAGAGAGTATCCTCCCTTCCGCAGGTTTCCCAGGCCCCACCACTCAGTTCCCAGTCTCCCACTCACGGCCCCAGGGGACCAGTGATCTGCTCTCCATCTCTGTGGTTCTGTTCTTTCTGGAATTTCCTGAGTGAAATCATATGGCAGGTATGATTTACTATTATTGACTTTTAAACTTCACATTCTATTTTTAAGATGCATCATGTTGTTTTCTATAGAATGTAGTTTATTCCTGTTAATTGTCCCCTGGTATTCCAAAATATGGTTATGCTATGATTTATTTTTTTATCAGGTGCCTACATTTTTTTTTATTTCTCAACTTAACAGAAACTGTGTTGAATCTATATAAACCTCACTCACGTTTAGACACACAACTTTAACATAATGCTGAATTATAAGGAGGCTTTGTATTTCAAAGACACATTGAACTTAACAATGGTATTGAAACAAAGCAGGATCTGATGGTCCTCCCCGCCCCCACCACGTCTTCAGCCTGCCTTTTGTCTGTGGAAAAACTTTATCCAAAGAATATGTTTAACCAGAGAAGGGAGAAAATACAGAAACAAAGTAAAACAGCCAAAGCATGCCAGATAATAATGAGGTGGTCATTAAGCAGACCCGTTGGAAAAGATCCTAATGCTGGGAAAGATTGAGGGCAGAAAGAAAAGGGGGCGACAAAGGATGAAATGGTTGGATGGTATCATCGACTCAATGGACATGAGTTTACACAAACTCCAGGAGACAGTGAAGGACAGGGAAGCCTGCGTGCTGCAGTCCTTGGGGTCGCAAGGACTTGGACATGACTTAGTGACTGAACAACAAAAGTATACTCAAGGATCTTTAGTTCCTTCTCAAGGGCTATAGACAGTATTCTGAGCCATATCCCATGAGCTGTCTTATAGATACTCAAACCCCCATCAGGTGGAAGAAGTTAACTACATAATGAATAGACCGTGGCCAAGATATAAGCCTCCACAGTTCTGAGAACTGGCCTCAAAGAAGTGGGAGCAAACTGACCCTGGAATTGAAGACTAACTACCTAAAATAACCAAGATGATGCTGGTCAGACCACAGATGACTGATTTCAAGATGACTGTCAGATCTGACTCTGCTCTTCTGCATGAAGCCCCCTCACTCTGTCTATAAAAGCTCTTGCCCCCTGCCTGTGTGGGAGGGGAGTAGTCAGCCTTTGGACAGATGTCTGCTCTCCCCTTCCCCCTGGGTTGCAGGCATCCAGAATAAAGCAAATTTTCCTTTCCACCATCCCTGCCTCTTTACTAGCTTTTGAGCAGCAAGCAACTGGACCCCACTTTCAGCAATGGTATTTCTTGCAATCTGGAGCTTATAAGTAGTCCATTTCCCCAACATTTGCAAGCCCCCAACTTTCTGGCATTTTTCTCTTTCTTTTTCATCCCACTTGCAAACTGGCTGTTCTTCCTAGAGCAAATCTCTTTCTTGTGATACCTTGCCAAAGACTGCTAATAGCTACTGAAATCCATGATTAGCCCTTATTTTCTGGCCTTTTTCTCTTGATCACAAATATCTTAGGTAACCTAAAGATTGCCTCCCAAATATTTTGCACCATCTTCTCCTACATGCCATCATATTCCTTACCACCCACCACACTGTAGTAAGCCAATGCCAGATATTTTAGGGTTTTGTACAACTCCATGTTTAGCACCAATTTACATGTTATTTTATGGCTCTTTTTTATATTCTCTAAATTATACCCATCTGTAAGACTTCATAGGGTTTTCTTATACATCCTCAGCATATGGTCAATTTCGTTCTGTAGGATTTTCAAGCTCTAACATATGGAAAAGTTTTTTATATCCATATTTGAATGTCTATTAGGCTAATCTTCTATTATGTCTAATAGGTTCTATTTTTACTTATAGATTTTCTAGATAATAATTTAATTTACCAAAAAAATTGTGTTTTCACTCTCAATATAGTGACTAATGTGTCTATGCCAATGTTAAAAGATACTGGTTGCATATTTTATTCTTGATTTTTATCCATATTTTATTCTTGATTTTTATACCTCCAGGATTTCATCTTTAAATATGAGTTTGACTGTTGGATTTATATAAGCAGTATTCATAACATGAGACTGTGATCTAAATATGTCAGGAATGGATTTGAATACTATCAAAGTCCCAAATACATCTGATATTAATTATCTAATTTATTTATTAGCTATTTATTGATGCTTAATATGTTACAACGCTAAGCCTGCGATGGTGAATAAAAGCAATACAGTTACTGTCTCTGTCAGTTTTCTGGTCAGAAATGAAAATTATGTTTACCACTTCATTCATGTTCCACTTTAATATAATATCAGCCTTATATTACTGGCAGAAATAACGCTTTTTAATTAAGAATATTCTTCTTAAAGGATTAATTTCTGTTATTTTAAAGTACTTTTCATCTATACCAATATATAGACTTAGATTTACATTAACTTTTCAAAACAATATTGTGTTGTGGCTATGCTAGTTTGCTAAATGCACTGAAACATCTCCCTTCATTTCCATTTTCTGGAAGAGTTCTGAATATAGTATATATATTTCCTTGATGGGTTGAAAGAAATTATCCTTAAAACCATCTGTAAGCATTTTTTTTAAGTTGCAACATCTTTTGTTTACATTTCTTTGTTACTTTCTAATTTATAAAATCGTTTCCTTATTCTAAAGTCACTTTTAAAATGCGTATTTTAAAGATAATTATCACTATAGCACTTTTGGCTTTTTTTAATCCTGCCATTTTAACCTAGTGGATGTGTTATTTACATTGTTTTGACTCTTTATATAACAAGTGATTTTAAGCATCATTGTATCAAAAATAATATATTTTCTTTGAGAAATATTTAGCACGGCCAATTCATTATTTAAATTTTACATAATAAAATAGTTTTACACCTAAACAAAAATCTTAGGTTTGATCTTCTTTGTCTGTCTTCCATATTAATTATCTGGTCTATCATTATTTCTATTTTCTTGTGCATCTTCTCAGCACCTGGAATTATAGGTATTTAATAATCTGATGTTTCTTCAAGTGTCTATTCATGAATCCATAAGTTCCTTGATGATAAGGTACGTATATCTGTTTCAAATGACATCAACGCTTCTTTCATATAGTGGCTCCTCAAAAATAGTGACATAAATATGATTAGTATATTCACTGAGTAAATATGAGCCTAATCAATGTTGTAGATAACTGCTAAATTCTCAAAAAATAAAAATAAAAAATGAGAGCAGAGGGGAAGGAAAATGATTAGCATAGCTGTGGTAGACACTAATGTCATTTCCTAACCATATAGCATGCAAGCTTATTTAAGCAAAATATAAGCAGTATTTGGACAAAAAAGTGAAGAGAAGACTTAACTATTTTAATATAACAACCACAATTCTGTGATTTTAGGTCCTATTAAAAGGAGGAAGGAGAAGGAAGCAGCAGAGGAAGAAACACTTAGATAGTGTAACTGACTCAATGGGCGTGAGTTTGAAGCAGACTCTGGGAGACAAGACAGGGAGGCGTACTGCTGTCCATAACGTTGCAAAGAGATGGGCACAACTTAAAGAATGAACAACAACAACAGAATAAGACACAGATATAGAAGTCTCCTGAAATAGCTTCTTTAAAGATGCAGTTAAACAACGATAAAAGAAAAGAAGACGATACTTACCACATATCCTGGGACAGCTAGTTACTCTTTGAAAACAGTCTTGGATCCATTTTCTTAACTGCTAATACAACTGCTGTAAGTTAAATGTTTTGTTCAATATAGGCTCTGCTGCTGCAAGAGGAAGCCTTCGTCCTTACTCATGCCAAAAACTAATTAGAAGTTTCTAATTCTTCTTTCATCTCTTCCCACTCCAATGCTCACTTCCTGTCCACATAAAACAAAGTCAAGGGTTTGATCAACCAGAAAACTCAGCAGTGATCTAACACCTCAGTGTGGTTGGAGGCACAGAAACACCATTAATTCAGTCCCTGACTCTCCAATCATCTCCTCATTGATACAAACATTAACTGCCCTTATTCCAAGTTTGTCAGCTGACCGATTAGCGCCCTTTGTAACGTCTTCTTTTCCTCCAGCATGGCAACTGGGTGAAGGGCAGGTACTGCCTTTGCTTCCTCCTCTTTCATTTCCTTTCACCTGAAACATTTCCACAACTTCTCTTTGTCTTCTATGACACTGATCATTTTGAGGACCACAACCCCCCCCTCCATTCCCCACTTCTTTTAATAGAATGTTCCTCACTATGAATGTTGCTGAGGTTTTTTCATGATTACTTTACAACTGGATACTTTCAGTCAGGGGTGAGGAGACCTCCAAAGGGCACTGTGTCTGGAGGTAAAGGACAGAAGTTTACCTGAGTGTTGCCATGCCTCCGTGTTCAGTCCCTGAGTCACGTTCGACTCTGCAACCCTGTGGACTGTAGCCAGCCAGGCTTCTCTGTCCATGGAGATTTCCAGGCAAGAATACTGGAGTGGGTTGCTGTTTCTAATGCCAAACAATACCTTTGAAGACCTGATCACATTTCCTCCTCGCTCAACACTCCATCAACATCTAATGCCACATTTTATAATGTTTTGTGGTGGTTGTTGCTATCATGGTAACATTTGACCTCTAAGTGCCAATTCTTCCTTCTTATCCTTTTTAATATATGCATGCATGCTCAGTGTCCACCTCTTTGTGATCCCATGGACTGTAGCCCAACAGGCTCCTCTCTCCATGGAATTCTCCAGGCAAGAGTACTAGAGTAGGTAGCCATTCCTTTCTCCAGGGAATCTTCCCAATCCAGGGATCAAATGAAGGTTTCCTGCACTGCAAGTAGGTTTTTTACCATCTCAGCCACCAGGGAGGCCCCAGACAAATAGATAAATAAGTAAAAAAAAACTGGGCCAGGCGAGGAGGTTGGGAGGAGGAGGGAGACAAGAAAGAGGAAGTAACAAGGTCATTCAAGGAGAAAATGAGCTACAAGTGTTCTGTGTCTCACAGTTCTGTCTGTGGGCCACCTGTGAGCTTTGGAAATTCTGACAGCTGAGCCCAAGGGGACCAGATGACCCAAGAGTCTTTGGAAGCTGGCATTGGTTTGGGTATTTTGTTTCTTCTTCACTCAAGTAAATCTAATTTAAATGGTCACATCAGCCTTAACTCAATGTATATATATGCATATCGTGTATGCTGAGTCATTCAGCCATGTCTGATTTTTTATGACCTCATAAACTGTAGCCTTCCAGGCTCCATGAGATTTCCCAGGCAAGAATACTGGAATGGTTGCCATTTCCTCCTCCAGGGGATCTTCCCAACCCAGGAACTGAACCTGCATCTCCTGTGTCTCCTGCCTTGGCAAGCAGATTCTTTACCACCGAGCCAGCTGGGAAGCCCATGTATGTGTTAATATATGTGTACCTACATATGTATGTGCCTGTGTGTATATCTGTGTATGCATATATGTGTATATATATGATATGTGTTGGTATATCATCTCTTCTATATTTCAACTGACAAAAAAGCATTGTTCACCTGTGATTATTATTGATTATGCTTTGTGAGGACTTCTAAAATAATATTACAGTTTTATCTTCTATATTTTGTGGATTTCAATTAGAAGAAACTACCAATTCTTAATGATTCTTATTAGTAAAAAAGCAAGAAATGACATGGACCACCAGATTTTATCCAGCATAACTTAGTGCTAACTCTGTATCAAGAGGAAGAAAGTTTAGGTAGGACCACATGAAAAAAGCAAAAGTAAATGGATGGATGGATAAACAGATGGTGGCTCAGTGGTAAAGAATCTGCCTGCAATGCGGAAGATGTGGATTCAGTCTCTGGGTCAGGAAGATCCCCTGGAGAAGGAAATAGCAACCCACTCCAGTATTCTTGCCAGGAGAATCCCTGGACTGAGGAGCCTGGTGGGCTACAGTCCATAGGGTCACAAAGAGTCAGACATGACTAAAGCGACTGAGCACGCAGCACAAAAAAAAAGCAAAAATAAATGGATGGATAAATCGGTAGGTAGATAAAATAAAACAAAGCATCTATGCATATGTAAATACTTTTCTTTTCTAAAATCTATTCTGTATTATTTTCTTCTGAGCTCACAAACCACTTCTCACTGAAGTTTTGGTGATTAAAATCTAAGCCATAGCATTTAGGTTGAGTTCCCTGAAAACAGTAACACTGATAGGTAGTAAAGTTATATGAGAAAAAACAAACAAAAAAAAATGACCCCTGCAAGACTCTGCTCCAATAAGTAACCTAGGAGGGACAGTGGCTTGTAATTTTCTACATATCTTGCCTTGAGAGTGCTTGCCTTTGACCAGGATACCCTCCATACAACATATGGGCTTGTAGCAACAGCAGCTGGGTGGAGCCCTCTAGGAAGAACCCTGCTTCCTGTGAAAGGAATGGGCTTCAGTGTACCCTCCCTGGACCCGCTGCCCTCCTTGGAGCTCATAGAATCTCCCTGCAGTACACATCAGGTGCATGGGACACGGAACCACAGGCAACACTGCAGGTAGGAGTCTCAATATCAAACAATCCAGGGTTTTCATAGCGTAAGAAGGTGTAAAATTTTAAAGTGTATTTTTTCTGGCTGGTAACATTAATTCCTACTGAGCTCAGGGCTCACGTAGAAACAGCCGAAGTGTTTCATTGCCCAGTTAAAGGATGTCCCCATGGTCCACTTATTCATCTTGCTATATTTTAAGGGCCTTTTCCATCTTTTTTTTTTTTTAAATCCATGATTTTTTTTTGCTCCCTTGGAGGTCCCCTAATGGAAACAAAAAAGCAGATAACATGGAGGTCTTTTACAGCCTGCCCACAAATGGAAAGCCACTAGCTTCTGTCTTTACAAGGTCAAAATTTGAACAAATATCAAAACTTACCTGCTGGAGGTGAAATGTAAAGTGTAGAGTGTAAAAGCTCTTTGTCCTTGGACTCGACACCATGTTGCTCCAACTCTTCTGGAAAACTCTGTGTTTAAAATGATTTCCTTAGGAACTTCCCTGGGGGTCCAATGGTTAAGACTTCACCTTCCAATACAGGGGGTCTAGGTTTGATCCCTGCAGGTAAGATTGGAAGGTAGCCTCATAGCCAAAAATCCAAAACATAAAATGGAAGCAATAGTGTAATAAATTCAATAAACCTTTAAAAATGGTCCACATCAAAAAAATCTTAAAATGATTTGTTTAAAGACTGTAGGCAAGGTATTACTTTCATTAGAAGACAGGAGATTTGTTTATGGTCCAAATCCAATATTTGTCTTTATGGATTCCTTACATGATGAATTCTTCAAGTCTGTTCTAAGAAGCAAGAGAGAAGACTGGCCACTTATTGTAAAAAGTATACTTGGAAATTAGAAGAAGTGATTTATTATACTGGACAAATGTGACTTTGGGTATGACTGCAGCCATGAAATTAAAAGACACTTGCTCCTTGGAAGGAAAACCAACACAAAGCTAGACAGCATATTAAAAAGCAGAGACAACACTTTACCAGCAAAGGTCCATATAGTCAAAGCTATAGTTTATCCAGTAGTCATGTACAGATGTGAGTGTTGGACCATAAAGAAGACTGAGTGCCAAAGAACTGATGCTATCGAACTGTGGTGCTAGAGAAGACTCTTGAGAGTCCCTTGAACAGAAAGGAGACCAAACCAGTCAATCCTAAAGGAAATCAACCCTGACTATTCATTGGAAAGACTGATGCTGAGGTTGAAGCTCCAGTACTTTGGCCACCTGATGCAAAGAGCAGACTCACTGGAAAAGACTCTGATTCTAGGAGGGTTTGGGGGCAGGAGGAGAAGGGGGTGACAGAGGATAAAATGATTGGATGGCATCATGGACTGAATGGACATGAGTCTGAGCAAACTCTGGGAGATAGTGAAGGACAGGGAAGCCTGGAATGCAGCAGTCCGTGGGGGTCACAAAAAATCAGACATGACTTGGTGACTGAACACATGAAAGTTAAAAAAAAAAAAAAAAAGCAGAATCTAAAATTAAATTAGCACTTTTTCATAATCCAAAGGTCATCAATATTCATAAATTCTTTACATATCCTGCTACTTCTATCTAAAAAAAGAAAAGATTATGTACTGGTGAACTCAAAAGAAATTTTTAATGCACCAAAATATCACCATAGCTTGTGAAAATAAAAGTTATTTTTTCTCTCTCTCGTGTTTTCTTAATATCCAATAAATACATTACTTTTATAATAATGATAAGCAAATATTAAAATATATGCTTTCTATCTTAGAATTTGGCCATATTTCACATATGTTACTCCTCAGCACCATGCAAGAAGAATTATCTTGCTGATGAGGAAGGTAAGAACAGAGAGGCATTTAATTTCACTTTTATTTTGAAGATTTGCATTTTCACTCAACTGCCAGAAATGGAGGTTGGAAAACTTTATAAATTTATTTTTCCTATACATTTAAATCACAGAATGATGTGATTATACTGTCCATAAATTTGAACTTAAAATTAATAAAAATATGTAATTCCCTGGTGGTCCTGTGGTTAAGAATCCCTGCTTTTACTACTGTGGGCCCAGGTTTGATCCTTGGTTGGGGAACTAAGATCCCACAAGCCACATGGCAAGGCCAAAATATAAATTTAAAAAATAAAAATAAAATTATTAAACATATAAAGAAATTATATAGTGAAAAGATAATTTATATCAAAATTCAATCTGCTCTTTTATGAAGAATAACAGATATGAAAGGCAACAGCAGTTAAGGTTTCTTCAAATAATTTTAACATTTACATTTTAAAAGATGAAAAAGGTAGGGATGTTACAATGACATTCTCTTTCTCTTTTTTCTCTTCAAACTCAAGAAAGGCGGCATATCATGATACAGTCATAACAAGTTATCAAGACTTATCCATTATCACACAGCACTTAAACTTATTGTTTTAAATGCCTCATTTTAGAGGAAATAAAACTGATTCTTAAGAGAGACTAAATGTCCTGCTCAAGGTCATTAAGATGGATTATAGATTACAGAATGAAATTTAACTTATTGGTTTTTTACATTTACCATTAGTACCATTCACAGATCCCCGGAGAAGGGAATGGCTACCCACTCCAGTATTCTTGCCTGGAGAATCCCGTAGACAGAGGAGCCTGATAGACTACAGTCCATAGGGTCACAAAGAGTCAGACAGACTGAGCAACTAACACTTTCCCTTTCACTTTTTACCATTCATATGATTGATTATCTACATGTCACAGGGTGTCTTTTTCTGGCTGCTTTCAATGTTTCTCTTTTGCTGAGCCTTTTCAATCTATAAGGTTATGTCTTTCAACAAGTTTGGAAAAAAATTTGGAAATTTTTATCCTAATTTTCTTTGTGCCCTATTTTCTCCATCTTTGCATTCTGAAACCTTAATCATACTTATAGTAGACATTTTGGTATTATTTTCTGTTTGTTTTCTACCTATTCTTTCAATTAGTCCATTCTATGAATCCACCTTTATTGAGCCCATTTTTGCATAAAATGTTCCCTTGGTATCTCTAATTTTCTTCAAGAGATCTCTCAGTTCAGTTCAGTTCAGTTCAGTCACTCAGTCGTGTCCGAAACTGCGACCCCATGAATTGCAGCACGCCAGGCCTCCCTGTCCATCACCATCTCCCAGAGTTCACTCAGACTAATGCCCATCGAGTCAGTGATGCCACCCAGCCATCTTATCCTGGGTCGTCCCCTTCTCCTCCTGCCCCCAATCCCTCCCGGCATCAGAGTCTTTTCCAATGAGTCAACTCTTCCCATGAGGCGGCCAAAGTACTGGAGCTTCAGGTTTAGCATCATTCCTTCCAAAGAAATTCCAGGGTTGATCTCCTTCAGATTGGACTGGTTGGATCTCCTTGCAGTCCAAGGGACCCTCAAGAGTCTTCTCCAACACCACACTTCAAAAGCATCAATTCTTCGGTGCTCAGCCTTCTTCACAGTCCAACTCTCACATCCATACACGACCACAGGAAAAACCATAGCCTTGACTAGACAGACCTTAGTCAGCAAAGTAATGTCTCTGCTTTTGAACATACCATCTAGATTGGTCATAACTTTCCTTCCAAGGAGTAAGCGTCTTCTAATTTCATGGCTGTGGTCACCATCTGCAGTGATTTTGGAGCCCAAAAAATTCAAGTCTGACACTGTTTCTACTGTTTCCCCATCTGTTTCCCATGAAGTGATGGAACCAGATGCCATGATCTTCGTTTTCTGAATGTTGAGCTTTAAGCCAGGTTTTTCACTCTCCTCTTTCACTTTCATCAAGAGGCTTTTTAGCTCCTCTTCACTTTCTGCCATAAGGGTGGTGTCATCTGCATATCTGAGGTTATTGATATTTCTCCCGGCAATCTTGATTCCAGCTTGTGTTTCTTCCAGTCCAGCGTTTCTCCTGATGTACTCTGCATAGAAGTTAAATAAGCAGGTGACAGTATACAGCCTTGACATACTCCTTTTCCTATTTGGAACCAGTCAGTTGTTCCATGTCCAGTTCTAACTGTTACTTCCTGACCTGCATACAGGTTTCTCAAGAGGCAGGTCAAGTGGTCTGGTATTCCCATCTCTTTCAGAATTTTCCACAGTTTATTGTGATCCACAGAGTCAAATAATTTGGCATAGTCAATAAAGCAGAAATAGATGTTTTCCTGGAACTCTCTTGCTTTTCCAATGATCCATCGGATGTTGGCAATTTGATCTCTGGTTCCTCTGCCTTTTCTAAAACCAGATTGAACAACAGGGAGTTCACGGTTCACGTATTGCTGAAGCCTGGCTTGGAGAATTTTGAGCATTACTTTACTAGCATGCGAGATGAGTGCAATTGTATAATAATTTGAGCATTCTTTGGCATTGCCTCTCTTTGGGATTGGAATGAAAACTGACCTTTTCCAGTCCTGTGGCCACTGCTGAGTTTTCCAAATTTGCTGGCATATTGAGTGCAGCACTTTCACAGCATCATCTTTCAGGATTTAAAATAGCTCAACTGGAATTCCATCATCTCCACTAGCGCTGTTTGTAGTGATGCTTTCTAAGGCCCACTTGACTTCACATTCCAAGATGTCCGGCTCTAGATTAGTGATCACATCATCATGATTATCTGGGTTGTGAATATCTTTTTTGTACAGTTCTTCCATGAATTCTTGCCACCTCTTCTTAATATCTTCTGCTTCTGTTAGGTCCAGACCATTTCTGTCCTTTATTGAGCCCATCTTTGCATGAAATATTCCCTTGGTATCTCTAATTTTCTTGAAGAGATCTCTAGTCTTTCCCATTCTGTTGTTTTCCTCTATTTCTTTGCATTGATTGCTGAAGAAGGCTTTCTTATCTCTTCTTGCTATTCTTTGGAACTCTGCATTCAGATGCTTATATCTTTCATTTTCTCCTTTGTTTTTCATTTCTCTTCTATTCACAGCTATTTGTAAGGCCTCCCCAGACAGCCATTTTGGTTTTTTGCACTTCTTTTCCATGGGGATGGTCTTGATCCCTGTCTCCTGTACAATGTCACGAACTTCCGTCCATACTCGATCAGACACTCTATCTATCAGATCTAGACCCTTAAATCTATTTCTCACTTCCACTGTATAATCATAAGGGATTTGATTTAGGTCATAGCTGACTGGTCTAGCAGTTTTCCCTAGTTTCTTCAATTTAAGTCTGAATTTGGCAATAAGGAGTTCATGATCTGAGCCACAGTCAGCTCCCGGTCTTGTTTTTGTTGACTGTATAGAGCTTTTCCATCTTTGGCTGCAAAGAATATAATCAATCTGATTTTGATGTTGTCCATCTGTTGATATCCATGTGTAGAGTCTTCTCTTGTGTTGTTGGAAGAGGGTGTTTGCTATGACCAGTGCATTTTCTTGGCAAAACTCTATTAGTCTTTGCCCTGCTTCATTCCGCATTCCAAGGCCAAATTTGCCTGTTACTCCAGGTGTTTCCTGACTTCCTACTTTTGCATTCCAGTCCCCTGTAATGAAAAAGACATCTTTTTTGGGTGTTAGTTCTAAAAGATCTTGTAGGTCTTCATAGAACAGTTCAACTTCAGTTTCTTCAGCGTTACTGGTTGGGGCATAGGCTTGGCTTACTGTGATATAGAATGGTTTGCCTTGGAGACGAACAGAGATCATTCTGTCGTTTTTGAGATTGCATCCAAGTACTGAATTTCAGACTCTTTTGTTGACCATGATGGCTACTCCATTTCTTCTGAGGGATTCCTGCCCACAGTAGTAGATGTAATGGTCATCTGAGTTAAATTCACCCATTCCAGTCCATTTTAGTTCGCTGATTCCTAGAATGTCGAGTTCACTCTTGCCATCTGCTGTTTGACCACTTCCAATTTGCCTTGATTCATGGACCTAACATTCCAGGTTCCTATGCAATATTGCTCTTTAGAGCATCCGACCTTGCTTCTATCACCAGTCACATCCGCAGCTGGGTATTGTTTTTGCTTTGGCTCCATCCCTTCATTCTTTCTGGAGTTATTTCTCCACTGATCTCCAGTAGCATATTGGGCACCTAATGACCTGGGGAGTTCCTCTTTTGGTATCCTATCTTTTTGCCTTTTCATACTTTTCATGGGGTTCTCAAGGCAAGAATACTGAAGTGGCTTGCCATTCCCTTCTCCAGTGGACTACATTCTGTCAGACCTCTCCACCATGACCCGCCCATCTTGTGTGGCCCCACAGGGCATGGCAAGGTTTCATTGAGTTAGACAAGGCTGTGGTCCTAGTGTGATTAGATTGACTAGTCTTCTGTGATTATGGTTTCAGTGTGTCTGCCCTCTGATGCCCTCTCGCAACACCTACCATCTTACTTGGCTTTCTCTTACCTTGGATGTGGTGTATCTATTCACGCTCCAGTAAAGGGCAGCCACTGCTCCTTACCATGGATGAGGGGTATCTCCTCACCACCATAGGAGGTAGTAAAGTGTAAAGACCTTTTAAAACTAACACCCAAATAAGATGTCCTTGTCATTACAGGGGACTGGAATGCAAAAGTAGGAAGTCAAAAACACCTGGAGTAACAGGCAAATGTGGCCTTGGAGTACAGAATGAAGAAGGGCAAAGTCTAATAGAGTTTTGCGAAGAGAATGCACTGGTCATACAAACACCCTCTTCCAACAACACAAGAGAAGACTCTACATGTGGACATCACCAGGTGGTCAACACCAAAATCAGATTGATTATATTCTTTGCAGCCAAAGATGGAGAAGCTCTATACAGTCAGCAAAAACAAGACCGGGAGCTGACTGTGGCTCAGATCATGAACTCCTTATTGCCAAATTCAGACTTGGAGAAAGTAGGGAAAACAGCTAGACCATTCCGTTCAGTTCAGTTTAATTGCTCAGTTGTGTGCTACTCTTCGAGACCATTCAGGTATAACCTAAATCAAATCCCTTATGATTATACAGTGGAAGTGAGAAATAGATTTAAGGGACTAGATCTGATAGATAGAGTGCCTGATGAAGTATGGATGGAGGTTTGTGACATTGTACAGGAGACAGGGATCAAGACCATCCCCATGGAAAAGAAGTGCAAAAAACCAAAATGCTGTCTGGGGAGGCCTTACATATAGCTATGAAAAGAAGAGAAGCAAAAAGCAAAGGAGAAAAGGAAAGATATAAGGATCTGAATACAGAGTTCCAAAGAATAGCAAGAAGATGTAAGAAAGCCTTCCTCAGCAATCAATGCAAAGAAATAGAGGAAAACAACAGAATGGGAAAGACTAGAGATCTCTTCAAGAAAATTAGAGATACCAAGGGAATATTTCATGCAAAGATGGGCTCAATAAAGGACAGAAATGGTCTGGACCTAACAGAAGCAGAAGATATTAAGAAGAGGTGGCAAGAATTCATGGAAGAACTGTACAAAAAAGATCTTCTCGACCCAGATAATCACGATGGTGTGATCACTCACCTAGAACCAGACATCCTGGAATGTGAAGTCAAGTGGGCCTTAGAAAGCATCACTACAAACAAAGCTAGTGGAGGTGATGGAATTCCAGTTGAGCTCTTTCAAATCCTGAAAGATGATGCTGTGAAAGTGCTGCACTCAATATGCCAGCAAATTTGGAAAACTCAGCAGTGGCCACAGGACTGGAAAAGGTCAGTTTTCATTCCAATCCCAAAGAAAGGCAATGCCAAAGAGTGCTCAAACTACTACACAATTGCACTCATCTCACACGCTAGTAAAGTAATGCTCAAAATTCTCCAAGCCAGGCTTCAGTAATACGTGAACCATGAACTTCCAGATGTTCAATCTGGTTTTAGAAAAGGCAGAGGAACCAGAGATCAAATTGCCAACATCCATTGGATTGTGGAAAAAGCAAGGGAGTTCCAGAAAAACATCTATTTCTGCTTTATTGACTATGCCAAATTATTTGACTCTGTGGATCACAATAAACTGTGGAAAATTCTGAAAGAGATGGGAATACCAGATCACCTGACCTGCCTCTTGAGAAACCTGTATGCAGGTCAGGAAGCAACAGTTAGAACTGGACATGGAACAATAGACTGGTTACAAATAGGGAAAGGTGTACACCAAGGCTGTATACTGTCACCTGCTTATTTAACTTCTATGCAGAGTACATCAGGAGAAACGCTGGGCTGGAAGAAGCACAAGCTGGAATCAAGATTGCGGGGAGAAATATCAATAACCTCAGATATGCAGATGACACCACCCTTATGGCAGAAAGTGAAGAGGAGCTAAAAAACCTCTTGATGAAAGTGAAAGAGGAGAGTGGAAAAACCTGGCTTAAAGCTCAACATTCAGAAAATGAAGATCATGGCATCTGGTCCCATCACTTCATGGGAAATAGATGGGAAAACAGTGGAAACAGTGGCAGACTTTATTTTTGGGGGCTCCAAAATCACTGCAGATGGTGACTGCAGCCATGAAATTAAAAGACACTTACTCCTTGGAAGGAAAATTATGACCAAACTAGACAGCATATTCAAAAGCAGAGACATTACTTTGCCAACAAAGGTCCGTCTAGTCAAGGCTATGGTTTTCCCAGTAGTCATGTATGGATATGAGAGTTGGACTGTGAAGAATGCTGAGCGCCAAAGAATTGATGCTTTTGAACTGTGGTGTTGGAAAAGACTCTTGAGAGTCCCATGGACTGCAAGGAGATCCAATCAGTCCATTCTAAAGGAGATCAGTCCTGGGTATTCTTTGGAAGGAATGATGCTAAACCTGAAACTCCAATACTTTGGCCACCTCATGGGAAGAGTTGACTCATTGGAAAAGACTCTGATGCTGGGAGGGATTGGGGGCAGGAGGAGAAGGGGACAAGAGAGGATGAGATGGCTAGATGGCATCACTGACTTGATGGACGTGAGTTTGAGTGAACTCTGGGAGATGGTGACGGACAGCGAGGCCTGGCGTGCTGTGATTCATGGGGTCGCAAAGAGTCGGACATGACTGAGCGACTGAACTCAACTGAACTGATGAATCCACCTTCAGTTTCAACAGACTCCTTTCTGTTTTCCTAAATCTCCTCTTAATCTCATTCACTAATTTTTTTTTTTAATTTCATACTTTGTGTTTTGCAGTTCTGGAATTGCCTTTTAATTTTTTTTTTTTTTTTTTTACCATTTACCTTCCTTTCTGAGAGTTCCTATTCATTATGCTGATTGCAAGCATATTTTCAGTAATTACAATAATTGAATTAGAAATTCAGTGTATGTCTCCTCTCTGAGTTGATCTTTATTGATAATGTCTTCTTTAGAGTTTGGATCATGTGTTTCTGCTTCTTTGTAGACTGAATAATTCTGGATTATCAACTAAAGATTTTGAATGCTATATTATGAAGATTCTGGGTTCTGCCATATTCCTCCAGAGAAGGTTGATTGTTTCACTTAGGAGGCAATTAACTCAGCTAAAGAGAAAAGTCTGAATCAGTGTGGTTAGGTAGAAGCGGAAATACGCTGCTTGCTTTGGCTGCACTACTTTAAATTGCCACATCCATAGATAGCCCAAGGTTTAAAAGTTTACATGAGGAATTCTGAACACCATCTCTGTGATTTTCTGTTTCCAACATTCTTCCCACTCTCTTTTCCGGGTATTGAGTCCTGAAGCTTTGTTCTTGAGCTCTTCAAGATCGTAAGATTGAACGTGTTCGTTTCAGTCTAGGCCAGCCGCACGTGGAAGGCTGGGGCTTGTCTGAAGCCAAATGCTGTGAACTTGGTTTCTCCATGGCACTCCCTCTCCAAATGTAGAGCGTCCTTCGATTTCAGTCCAGTTTTGGTCTTTCCCCAGTTTGTAGTTGTTTCCCAAGGAAGGGTTTGTTTATACGAACTACTTGATTATGACATGAAGCAGAACCATTTTAAAAGTAACCTTCATCTTCTGTTTAGTTTATATTTTAATCCTTGCTATTGTTGAGGTGTGTTGCTTAGTGGCTATGAACAGAATCAGACTGCTTGGATTCAAATATTAAATCCTTGGCTAACTGTGTAATCTCTTTGTTTCTCATTTACAAAATGAAAATAGTTATAATAGAACCAATCTTATAGGCTGTTTTGTGGGCACTAAATAAGATACTAATTGCAATGGGGTTAGGATATTGACTGATACTTCATAGATATTTGAATGTTGGTAATGTTAACGTGGGGTCCCCAGGTGGCACAGTGGTGAAGATGCAGGAAACGCAGGAAATGCAAGAGACACAATCCTTGAGTTGGGAAGATCCCCTAGCAATCCACTCCAGTATTCTTACCTGGAAAGTTCCATGGACAGAGGAGCCTGGTGGGTTACAGTCCATGGGCTCGCAAAAATCGGACACAATTGAGCACACATGCATTTATGGTTAATGTAATTAACGTACCATTGTTGACCTATAGATTACATAATCTCTCCCTCCGGAACTTGGGCCACTGAAACTCACAAAGATCTTCACTGGCTATTTGTATAATCAAATCTTATACCATTCCCAACTTACGACCTTCCTTTGAAGGATTAAAGAAAACACATAAACACAGGAATATGCTTAGGGACATCTGCCTTTGGGAAATGACTGCATTTTGGATACTTAGAAATGAATTATAAAAATTTCATGAAGTTTTCCTCTCTGGCTCATTATTTTTTTGTGGCTGGCTGACTAAACTGTACTTTGTGGACATGGATTGGAACCTTATTTATTTAGAAGAAGGAACCATGTGTTATTTAATCAAAGGAGCAAGGCTGCTTTCTTAAGTTTGGCCACATGACTTTCTACCATCTTTTTACTTCAAGAGTCAATGTTACAGCTCCTGGTGAACTATTCAAAATTACTTTAAAATAGTTTAATAGTTTTAAGTTTGCTTTTTCAATTCAAAAAATAACTTTAGAGTCAATCAGCTAATGAATCCCCTCTTTCTCTTTATTTGGACCGCCTTCAAATGCTGATCTGCAGTGGAGGGGGTGGGCAGGGGCTGCAAACATGTTAATAGAAAATCCTGATGGAGAGGAGAAAGCTGGTATGTCTTTTTCATCTCCTGCAGCTGCTGTAGCTGTGGATCCAGTGCTTTTAAAATTTAGGAATATTATGGAAATTATAGAACTTGTGAAAGGGTGCCTCCAGAGAAAAAAAGTTATAAACTTCACAAGACTCATGAATCACAGGCAAAATGTATTCAGAGTAGAAACATCCATGATTTTTAGACATCACATCCACTGTGCTTCCTTTGCAGGACCATTTCAGGCTAAAAGCCTGAAATTCATACCAATGCTGAAACCACGCTATGTCACTGTCATTTTTCCTCCATTGTATTCCTCTAATTTATCTTGTGTCCCTCAGGCAAAGATCAAATGAGGTTTTTCCAAGGTTGGTAAACAATGTTCATACTGTGTCACTTTATTAATATAAATAATAATAATGTTCGATTACTAAGTGTATATTTACAGTAAGGCATTAACAGCAGTTTAACAGAAAGCATCAAGACTTAGCATAAAGCAATGCTTAGCAAAATATTATAAAAGTTACCAGTGCCTTTAGCTATAATATTTTATTCCATTCCATAAATTTGAAAGATTTTTTTTCCAGTGAGAACTGGAAAGTGGAGCTGAATCACGTTATCCCATTTCTATTGCTTTTCCTTTCCATATGTAAGAATTGATGAATGAAACTTTCCTACATTTGTAACTGAATATTTATACCCAATATTTTTTCTTAATTTTTTCCTTTCAAGTAATTATAGCTAAACTTCCCTTGAACTAAATTAAAAAGCAAGATGCAAATTGTCTGTATATTGTGGTTGCAATTATGTAAAAATATGACTGCATATGAATAAAGGACTAGAAGGGGATATACAGAAATTACTTTAATTATATAACATGATGGAAATTACAGGAGTTTTCCCACACACATACCATTTAAGTTTTATGTAATATTCTGTTATTGTTTTCAAAAGAATATATTTTTTTAAGTTTCCCTCCCCATTGACAAGTCTGTCAGCTTGAAAATTTATTAGGTGATTTTTAAATTAAATCCATTTTTTCCCCTACTTGCAGAAGCTCCTGCTCAGAGCTTCCCCATCCATTCCTCCTGCTGTAGATTCACTGTTTTTCATTTGAGGGGAGTCTGTGGAGCACCTAAACTAGGCCTGACCACCCAGATGCGGTGGCCGACGTGCTGCATCGATTGCCTTTCCCCTCAAACCTTTGCTCTCTGCTGATTCACAGGAAGTGCTCCAAGGACGCCATTTCTAATGTTATTCTAATCCTGTCCTGTCTTGACCAAATCTTATACAAACAATCTTTACAGCAGGTGCATGTGATCAAACACAAACACTAACCTCTTTCAATCTTCCCACATTTGGCAATCCCACAAACAGCGATCCTCTTTGCTCCCCAGGGGCAATCTGCTTTTCAAGTTTGGTGACATTGTCTCCTTTCCCCTCATTTGTCATTACAACAGGACATTTAACAGACTCAGCTGATGCTTCTTTTTAAAACTCTTCTCCATCCCTCTGCCACTCAAAAATCAACTTCTCTCTCATTCGAATGATCCCCATTCTTATTTCTCTAACACCCTCCTTTTCCTTTACATATTTCCTACTTATTTCCCTGTTCCACAGAATTCTTGATTTTTTTTTTCTCTCTCTCAGTGATTTCACTCATTAGGATGGTGCTTGCAGTAATCATCCAGTTATACAGCTGAACTTTGAATAAGACAAGTGTTTCAACTGCCATGCACCCACTTGTATGCAGATCTTTTAAATAACTATTTTGGAGATTTGCGACTATTTGAAAACTTTGCAGATGAACCATGTAGCCTAGAAATATTGAAAAATAAGAAAATGTTATGTATGTCACGGATGCCTAAAATATATGTGGCTGTACATACAAAAATATGTGTTGATTGTTTTTGGTGAGGCTTCCAGTCAACAGTAGTTATTAGTAGTTAAGTTTGGGAGAATTTAAAGTTTTATGTGGATTTTTGACTGTGTAAGAAGTTAGTGTCCCTAACCCTCACATTGTTCAAGAGTCAACCATAATTTTAAGAAATAAGTTTTGTTGAGGGTTCATTATATATCAGGCTCTATGCTAAAAAGTGCATAACTCATTTCCATGATATCATTTAATTTTTACAAAACCACAAAAAGGTAGAATGCTTACTGTCTTTTTCTTTTCTTTTTTTAAAAATGTTACTGACATATAGTTGATTTACCGTTTCGTGTTAGTTTCAGGTGTATAGCAAAATGAATCAGTTACACACACACACACATATATGTACCAGTCAAATAATGCAACTCAATTTTACTTAGTCAAGGGTCCTCATTTATTTTTAGAAAAATTTTGTTAGACTATCTCAGATTTTCCTTTCCTTTTTGTCATAGACCACAAAGCCAGCATCCTTTTGCTTTATAGAATAGCAGAGTGAAACAGTGCAGGAAAGAAGTTTGAAAATGTACTTTGGGTCCTGTCTTTATCACTGGCAGCTCATTGAACTTGAGCGTTATATAACTTCTCCCTGTCTAATTTTTCACATGTAAAATAAGGTAATATCCTCTGCCGTGCAAGACTAATGTCAAGATTACATAAGACTTCTATGTTTGGTACATAGAAGGAATCTAATAAAAGAGAGATAATAGTTATAATATTTTTCCTTAGAGGTTCTGTTGTAACACTCTTTTATTTTCATTTTACTGTATTTGAATTTTTACTTTATGAAAGGCATGGTGTATCTTCCTTGTATTGACAGTAAAGTTATGGACTAACACTACACCTGCATTTACTTCAGAATTCTTACACACTGGATTGGCTAAAAAGTCCATAAGACGTTATGGGAAAACCTGAGCAAACTATTTGGCCAACCCAGTAAAAAATCTTCCCTTAAAAGTAGATAACATTTGGGGAGTTACCACTTAGCCACTCACCTTCCTAACAGTCTAGAACATCACATATTAATAATCTATTTGTTTCTCCTGAAAATAATATTCTTCTCCTATAAATACCACAGGTGGATTCTTTACCACTGAGTCACCAGGGAAGCCCATGATAAGCATCACAGAGCTGAAATAAGCTGCGGTGATCTAGCCTGGAAAACAAATCACCTTTAACAATTTTGCTTCCATCGGAAGACACACTGTGAGTTGTAAACAACTAATTTGGGAATATGTGTTGGGAACGCAATTAAAATATCATGTGCTAGAGAGCAGTAGGTCTTAATCAGTGAGCTGTGCGCAAATATTACAATATATGAGAGCTTCCCTGATGGGTCAGTCAATAAAGAACGGGCCGACCAATGCAGAAGGCTTGGGATCTGTCCCTGGGTCAGAAGGATCCCCTGGAGGAGGAAAATGGAAATCCACTCTAGAATTCTTGCCTGGAATAGCCCGTGGACAGACGAGCTTGGTGGGCTACAGTCCACGGGGTCACAAGGAGACACTGCAGAGGCCGAGCGCAGACACAATCCAGTAAATGGGGTATAAAATAAACTATTAGCTTTCCTGTCATTTTTGCCTAATTTTAAGAATAATTTCTCTAGTTGAAGCAGCTGTAGGAATAAAATTGGGTATTAAAGTAAAAAGACGAATTCTTCATTGAGTTTTCTCCAAGGAAAACTAGAGAGCTGCTCTCTTGGTGAGCATTGACTAGTGGGCCTATGGACTTGAAAGTGGGGAGGTAACTTAAATTACTCAGGGATTATCCTTATGCAGAAAAAAAAAAAAAAGTGAGATGTTGATTTTCACACCCAGAAGACTGGGGAGGCATTTTTTAAATAGTTGAAGACACCTTGATCAAATGACTTTTCACAGAAATTTTTATTACACTGTAAAACTTGACATTTACATCCACGGGCTAAAGAAATTAAAAGATATTTATACTCACTCATTGATGTAAAGTCAAATCGGAAAATTGACTGAAATTAGGACAAAAGACGTTTTGTCATAAGCAAAGGAAAACAACAAAGGAGATTCATGTGACGTACTTGGTAAACTACACATTCACCTAGAATTAAACAGAATATTTACTGAGCACGTATTATGTGCCTGGCACTGCAGTGGGTGCTCAGAATTCCTGTGAACAAGACAGGCAAGTTCTCTAGCCTCACTGAGCTTCTAGCCCAGTGGCAAAGGCATATCAATAAGCTTATATATTTAAATTCCATTCAGAGAAGTGACTTATGCTGCCAACATAACAAAGGGCCGTCTGGACTTCCCTGGTGGCCCAGCGGTTAGGAATCTGCCTGCCAGTGCCGGGAAGATGGGTTCAGTCTCCGATCCAGGAAGATTCCACATGCCTTGGAAAAACGAAGCCTGTGTGCCCCAATTACTGAGCCTGTGCTCCAGAGCCAGCACGTCACAAGAGAAGCCACCTGACTGAGAAGCCCTCACACTGCAAGGAAGAGTAGCCCCAGCTTGCCACAACTAGAGAAAACCCACGTCTAGCAACAAGGACCCAGGGCAGCCCCTCTCCAAAATCATAATAATAATAAAGGGCCATCAACCCAGGAATCAGAATATTAGGAAGGGGAGAGCAGGGAAACCAAATCTCTGACACGTTGGAGATTCCAGAAGGCTTCCATCCAAACTCAGGAATAGGAGCAGTTTGTTTCTAAGCCCCTGACATCCCTAAGGTCTTCGTTTCCTCCTCTTCCAGCTCAGGTAGGCACAACTGTACTGTATTCACGCTCTACCTGCAAATGCTCGTCAAAGCTTCACCTTAAAGCCTGTCTACCTCATAGTGTAAGAATGTGTATCCACAGTAGAGTTACTAATTCCTCAGGGTCATGTAAATGTTAACTGAATAAATTTTTGCATTAAAATGTAGTGAGTGGGGGAATTTTACAGGAGAATCCCTCATAGGACAAGATCTAGTTATGGTCCCTCATGATATCAGCTAAGTAGTCCCCAGGGAGATATTGGTTATGAATAGATCTGACAGGACATCAACAAGATTCAACTTCCTGTCACTAAATATTTTTCTTTCAAATAAAAGGAAAAATGCACTCAGATAAAATGAATACAGCTGTGAGCACTTACCTGGGGGTGCCAAGGATAAGAATTCACCTGCCAATGCAGGACACACGGGTTTGATCCCTGGTCTGGGAAGATTCCCCACGCCGCGGAGCAGCTAAGCCTGAGCACCACAACTGCTGAAGCCCATTCACCTAGAGCCCATGTTCTGCAGCAAGAAAAGCCGCCGCAATGGGAAGCCGTGCACCACAGCAACCAGTAGCCCCCACTCACCGTTACTAGAGAAAGCCCATGCACAGCAATGAAGACTCAGCCAGCCAAAATCAACAGATACAAAAAACATGTAAACACTTTTTAAAAAAAGAATATTCTTTCCATTTATTTAAAAAAAAATCAGCTGTGAAAAGTCCCATTTCTTGGCCAACTAGCATCATCCTAAGTAGAAAATGTATGGCTGGACAGAGTGTATTTCTTAAATAGAAGCAACAGGTGACCTCAGCAGTAGGAAATCTGTGCCTTCTTGAACAGTCCTTGTGTGGTCAGCTTCTCCATCTGCCAGCTTTTACTCCCTCCCCACACCTTATGTGCAAAGACCCCCTTCCCCTGGGAACTCCTGGAGGGCAGAGCCTCATCTGGACTATACCTGTGGGTGACGTCCTATCCTTCGTCCTGGAAAAGCTGACCCACTGAGCAACACATCGCACAGATCCTCCCAGCCTCTGCCAATACTCGGTTTTAACTTAATGCTAAAGATTACATGATTCTCTCATTAAAGGAAGTACTCGAATTACACATTAATTTGCTCTAAGCCCATGCTTATTTTTTGGTGGCAGAATCATAATAAAACTCTAAATTTTGGTAAAACTAATCAGCCTGACTCACATTGGCCTGAAGTGGCAATTATTCTGATCTCATTGCCTTGGAGAGAGTTGGTGCTATTTGGTTTGACCTAAACACGCAGTGGGATGAATGACTTTTAAAATACTAAATTACACGGGCAAGGCCAACTACAAGGGTAGCCAGCTATAAGAAATGTCCAGCTTATAGACCATGCACCTTCACGTGGGCACATATACAATGCAACGAGACAGAGTAAAAGAAATGATTATCCCTAAAAATATTTAATCTCCAGGATGTTGTTTGCCGTTAACAAGATTGATGTCTGCTCTTGGGGACCTTACATGCAAAGGCAGTGAAATGAACAGATCCATATGTTACAGATTCATTAAAACCAGGCAGTGTCTTACGATTACAAATTAAATTGGTACATCTGGAAAAAGGAATACTGGGATTTACAGGTTTTTGTGATTTTTTTCCTTATCATAAAATAATGGAAATTGTGGTTCTGATTTTTATTTGATTAAAGGAATCATTTCATTGTTCTAATTGGAAAGGTATGTAGAACTTTTGGAACATACACATATGGCTCAGGTTTGCTGATGGTGTCTGTTAATTTGGCATTGTTAACAGTCTGCTTTTTTTCCCCAGTGTTCATATATTTTGTTAGTCAGAAATTATTTAGTTGAGCAGTTTTTCTTTAATTTCCACTTTTTTTTTCCTCCAGAGGGCTTTCTTACTTAAAATGTGTTGAGACTTTTTATTGCTTTTATGTCCATCTGAATTTTCTCTAGTAACACAATTTTACGTGCGACTGCGATAAAGACATTTCAAAATCCCTCCAGAGCGGTTCAGTTTGGAAAACATCCTATACACATGATTTGCTGGAGGCAAGCTCACGTTACAGATTAAAAGTCTATGCCAAGACAATAGAAAAAATCATAGTTTCTTCAAATCAAAAGAGAAAGCTATTTTTTATCTTTTTTTTTTTTTTTCGCTGAGCCTGAAAGACCTATTTCGAACTTTGAAGGGAAAGCACACCATCACAAGCCTGGTAAGATATCACTCTCCACCCATTGTTAAAGCCTCAGTCTGTACAAATGTCTCAAGTACAAGGGATGCGCTAGGAGCTTACAGAAATGCCTCTCACAGCCGACCGGCTGACCATGCTAAGTGACTATAGCAGTGATTTCAGGAAAATGACAGATGAAACCAACCAAAGCAACCACATACCCCAGATGGACATGGAGCAAACTCTCACTGGTTGGAAAAGTTTTCCTATCAGTCGTCTCTTGGAGCTAATTTCCTGCGTATTCATAAACACACACAGAGAATGCAGCACCTAGTGCTATCAAAAATAAACATACCCAGAAACTCTCTAGTAACTGTTAAGTCAGAAGAAGTTTTACTAGTTGCTAAAGCTCCCTTGTAATTTAAGGTCATTTATTTTAGGTTAGTCACTGGAGAAATATCGCAGTGGTTCACGCCCAACTTGTCTTTCCGAAAGGGTGTTAAAGAGTCATTTACTTGGCCTGCATTCCATCCAAACACAGTTCAATGTAAACTTTCTATTTGCAACTTGAAGTACATCTTTCTACTTTTTTATATTGCTTACAGAGGCTAAACTAAATATTCCTTTATTAAACACTCATCTTTCTGTGTTTCATACTAACGGTGAACACTGTTTGTACAAGATCCATGCAATGGCAATATAGATTGTGAATCAGAAATCTGTAGAAGTTCATAAAGAGCCACCTTTCTAAAAGAAATACTTAGTTTTACCTTTAGTGTTCCCAGCTTACGTACAATAAAATGTCAAATAAACTTAAGGTCTTTAATCAAAGTAAATAAAGCCTGAGCAAAGTACCAAGGGGCAAATTCAAGGCCTCTTTGTAACATAAACAATGTTTTCATAACTGAGTAGCCTCACTGACTTAATACCTAGAAACAAGGTTACTCCTGCAGGGATGTGGGTCATACCATCTGCCAACATGTCGTTGTCTGAGTCTGAGGACGGGAAGAAGAGGCAGGAGAAGGAGAAGCAGAGAACAGGCTCCAGTGTTTTGCTTCGACCAGCCTTTTATGACATGATTTTCCCTTTCCAACTCACCTAAAATCCCCATCATTGGAACCAAATATCAAGTCCTCTATTCTCTTATTAATACATAAAATTAGTTATTTACCATAAAGATGTGGTCGATGCTCAGCTGGACACATATGGCTAGCAACATAGCTATCCCAGAGACTTTCTTGACGGTCCAGTGGTTAAGATGCTATGCTTCTAATGCAGGCTGTGAGTCCAATCCTTAGTCGTGACATTGATCCTGCATGTTGCTAGGTACAGCCAAAATATTTTTTAAATAGTTCATGGTATGAGTTTGAAAGAGCCCCTCCCCAGGGCATCACAAACTTCATGATCCCTGCTTTGGTCCCAAACAACAAACTCCAGAATCCTATATGCCTTTCCTCTGTATGCCTATCTTTGGTACTTGAGGGCCAAAGTGGTTCAGATGGTAAAGAATCTGCCTGCAACGCGGGAGACCCTGATTTGATCCTTGGGTTGGGAATATCCCTTGGAGGAGAAAATGGCAACTCTCTTCAGTATTCTTGCCTGGAGCATTCCATGGACAGAGGAGCCTGGCAGTTTACAGTTCCTGGAGTCACAGAGTCGGACATGACTGAGCGACTAACACTTTGGGACTCTGCTTGAACCTAATGGCTGGCATCTCTCCTTAACATTCAGTGATCCTGTCTTAATGGTTGTTAAATGTTTTTAATGTTACCCCTGATTACAGGCAAGCATATTTCCTCCAAAGAGTTGGGAGAGGAGAAGACTTCCCATTTTCCCATCTCTCTTTAGCTCATGGATATGTACAGACATGCAGACATGAAGCAGACCCATCCTAAGGTCCAGCCAACCTGCCTCTGAGGAAATGAACACCAGGACAGGTGAGCTTCACAAGGATGTTGACTGTGAGTACAGAGCATGAGTCTGGGAAGACAACCTCAGCAAAGTTGTCCTGGGGAAAATTTTCTGAGTCCCAGGGCCCATATGTGACAAAGATATCGAGGGCCCTGAACCAGTCAGCAATGGGAAATTGGAGGTGTGGGAAGGGGGCCAAGTAAGGGGGAAAGAAAGAAGAAACCACAAGCCAACTTGGTTTCCTTTGTAATTTTCCAAGAGTGAGTCTGAGTTAATGAAAAGTCTTCGTGGAAATTTCCATTTCTTTTTTCTTTTCTTTTTTTGGCTGTGTAGCATATGGGATCTTAGTTCCCCAACAGGTGATTGAACCCACATCTCCTGCGTTGGAAATGGAGTCTTAAACCAGTGGACCACCAAGGTGTCCCCAAAAGTTCCATTTATTTTAAACACTTTCCATTTCACTTTTCAAACTATAGTTCACATGCCACTTCCCCGGCTCCCTTTCTGAACACCAGAGCGTGCACAACTTTGCTGAGTTAGAATTCTTCAGTGTCCTTTTATGATGCTTCCTTAAAGCTCAGAGATTCTTAAGTCTAGTGTGCTCAGTAGCTCAGTCATGTCCAACTCTTTGCAACCCTATGAACTGTAGCCCACAAGGCTCCTCTGTCCATGGGATTTTCCAGGCAAGAATAGGAGAGTGGGCTGCCATTTCTTTTAGTATTTCTGTGTAACCCAGAGCTCCACACAATGTCCGCACATAGATCAAGAAAAAGGCAAAGGTGCCCCCTCTCACCACTCTTTTTCACATCCTGCTGAGTTTGATTAATATCATAAGACAAAAAAGGAATAAAAGTCATACAGATTGGGAAGGAAAAGATAAAAGAGTATCTGTTCACAGATGGCATAATCTCATGTGTAGAAAAACAAAGCGAGTCGAAAAAAAAATTCCTGCAATTACTAAGCAATGACAGGAATGTTGCGGGAGACAAGGTTAATATACAAAAATCAGTAACTTTCCCATATAACAATAATCAAACAGTGAAATTTGAAACCAAAACCACAATGCCATTTACATGCACACCCTCCTAAAATAACATACTTAGGTATAACTCTAACAAAATATGTATGAGACTGATATGAGGAAAACTACAAAACCCTGTTGAAAGAAAGCAAAGAAAAAATAATATATTAATATTAAAGTATATAACAGGAGGACTCAATATTGTCCAGACGGCAGGACTTCCAAACTTGATCTATAGATTCAACACAAGGCCAATCAAAATCCCAGAAAGATATTTTGTAGATATTGACGAGCTGATTCTAAAGTTTGGATGAAGAGGCAAAAGTCCCAAAATAGCCAACACCATACTGAAGGAGAAGAATCAAGTTAGAGTCTGGCCACTACATGACTTCAAGACGATCTAAAGCAACAGTAATCAGGAGAATGTGCCAAAACAAATAAGCACACTAATTTATCCCAGATCTTGAAGTACATGTCTCAAAGGGATTTTGAGGAATTTCTTCCAATAGTATTTATCACTGTCTACCATTGATGATTGAATAGCAGCTACTATTTTTTATTGGGACTGAAGCTCCCATACTTTGGCAACCTGAGGCAAAGAGCCAACTCATTGGAAAAGACCCTGATCCTGGGAAAAGTTGAGGGCAGGAGGAGAAGGGGGCAGCAGAGGATGAGATGGTAGAATAACATCACTGACTCAATGAACATGAGTTTGAGCAAACTCGGAGATAGTGAAGGACAGGGAAGCCTGGTGTGCTGCACTCTGTGGAATTGCATGGAGTTAGACATGACTGCAGTGACCTAGCACGCACACACATAGTTGCTTTACAATGTTATGTTAGTCTCTGCTGTACAACAGTGTGAATCATATATGTTTACATATATCTCCTCCCTCTTGGACCTCTCTCCATCTCCCATAACCCCCGTCCCACCCCTCTAGGGCATCTGAGAGCACTGAGCTGAGCTCCCTGTGCGACATAGCAGCTTACAGCCACTGTGGAGAACAGTGTGGAGGTTCCTTAAAAAAACTAAAAATACCACATGACACAGCAGTCCCACTACTAGACATGCACCCTGAGAAAACCACCATTCCAAAAGATACATGCATCCAAATGGGAATTGCAGCACTATCTATGAATACAATAGCCAGGACATGGAAGCAGCCTAAGCTGTAATTCATGCCTTTAACCACAACACCGTACACTCCTTATGGGGAGTCCTGGGTGGACTATAAGGTGACAACTGCAAAGACATAGAAAACTGCCTCTTAGGATGTCAGCAAAGATGCAATAGCACAGTGTGATCCAAATTTTGTTATTTTGCAAAAGAGGAAACTGAAGTAAAAAGGAAATAGATGCAACGCTAGTAAAAGGAAAGATCAGAAAGTCTGTTTTTTTCAAATGCTTTTCTCCTGTATATCCCACCCTCAGTGCCTCAATGTGACACCTGGTGAGTGGCAGGTAACTATTACCTAAGTGACAGCCACCAAGCGGCAGGCAGTATACCCTAAATAAAGAAAGAAGAAGTACATTTCTTACTTCTTACAAAGTAAGAAGACATTTGGAAATATCTGATTTTGGTTTTCATAAGTATTTTCTGGAATATAAGTGGAGCTAAAGGCTCAGGAGATTTAACCTCATTGACATCTCAATTATAAAGAAAATGAGTTTAAGTTCAGGTTTCTTCCTAAAGAAAATAATCCAGATGTCCCTGGTATGGGGATTCTGGATAAATCAGCATGTACCACACACACACACACACACACACACACACACACACACACACACGTGTCAATGTCAGGTATTCCAACAAGACTTGAAATAACATTGATTTTCAAGGAGTGTAATAAAAAAATTCCCTTGAATGCTGAGATTTCCTGTCGTAATTACCTATTTAGTGAAAAATAGTTTAAGGAAACCTGTCAAGTTCCTGAGTTATGCATCTAACCCGGGAAAGCTGTCTTGAGTACGTATTTCTCTCTCTGAGATCGGACAGGGAGTATTTGAGGTTTGAGAAGGAGTGTCCAGATATTTTGGCTTCAATTGCCAGTGCAGGAGACTTCAGAGACCCAGGTTGGATCCCTGGGTGGGGAAAATCCCCTGGAGGAGGGCATGGCAACCCACTTGAGCATTCTTGCCTGGAGAATCCCACGGACAGAGGAGCCTGGTGGGCTGCAGTACATGGGATCGCTAAAGAGTCAGACATGACTGAAGTGACTTAACACACAGGTACCCACCCAGATACTTGCTGGAGCCTCCAAATAATGTTACACTGGGCTGATTATAAGCCATGAAAAGGATCGAACTCGGGTCTCCTGCATCGCAAGTGGGTTCTTAATGATCTGAGCTACAAGAAAACCCCATACTCTTCTTTATCTGATATCAGTAAGGCTGCGGCTGCTTCTTTTTTACTTTCTTGTTCCTGATCTATATTTTCTTCTTCTTAATTCTGCCCCATTGGCAGTTTTATTTTTGCTAATAATTTATAATTATTCATATACTTTGAAAACTAGTCCTTGGTTTGTCATGTATATTGAAAGCATATTGTTTTATTCTTCCACCTTTTGAACAGTTGAATACATTTCATGTCCAATGATAATGTCTTGAGCTTCTTGGCTTGGGGGAAAGGAGGTGTATTTGACAAATATAAGGCCCTAAAGCATATTGAGAACTTGACCGCAATGATGAGCCAGACACAGTGAACGAAGAGAGGATGCACTGTTGTTGGTGAGATTCAATCAAAAGGAGACTGTTGCACGAGAGACTAGGTGTCCAAGAGTTTAATGAGTTAATTCTAGTGGTTGAGGGGACATTAAAAATCTATTCCATTCCGAGAATCCATAAGCCAGCATACTTGGTTGCTGGACCAAACAACAGGGGAGGTTGGGTCGCTCAAGGTTACAGTGGTTATTGGGAAGAATCTCTAGTCCTGGTGGTCAAAACTAATGAAGAAAGCCAAGACTGTTGGCAAAACCTGAATAAAATATGAGCCCTACCCAAATGACAGCCCCTAGCCTTGCTCCAGTGGCATCGTCTTCACCCGAGTGTTGAAATAAACACTTCACCCCAGGCCACATTCCAGACGTACTGATTCAGAATCTGATTTTAACAAGATCTCCAAGTGATCTGAACATATTAAATGCGAGTTGCTCTGCTCTAGAAGGATTTTTTTTTTTTCCAGAGACTAGTAGAAGGGTATTTAAAAGGGATAATTATAAGTATGATAGGTAAGTACAAGTTAGTTAATTCTGTGTTTTGGTAGCTCTTGCTGATTTTTTTCACAGAATTTTCACCTGTATTTTCTCACTTGAACCTCATAACAATTCCATGAGGAAACAGCTTTAAAGGCTGCTTAATTGGCTGGCAAAAGTAAAGTAAATTAAACAAGGCTGGATATAGAAATGATTGCCTTAGTTTTTAAATGTATTTATTTTTACTTGGAGTATGATTGTTTTACAATATTGTGTTGGTTTCTGCCATTCAACTACATGAACCAGCCATTGGTATACACGTCCCCTCCCTGTTGAACCTCCCTCACACCTCCCACTCCATCCCAAACCTTTAGGTTGTCACAGAGAACCAGGTTTGAGCTCCCTGCATCGTACTATGCTAGCAAGAAGCAGATCAGGGGCTGTTGGGGATCAGAAGTAGGGGAGAAGACCAGTTGCAAAGGGGCACCAACTTTTCAGGGTGACCAGCATGTTCTATATCTTAGTTGCAGTGATGGTTTCATGGCATATATTGCAGACAAAACTCATTAAACTGTGCACTTAAAATGGGTAAATTTTACTATATGTAAATTATAAATCAACAAAGCTGATTTTAAAATTATAGCAATATACTTTGGTATTGCTATTGTTATTGTTGCTGTTTAGTTGCTAAGTCATGTCTAACTCTTTGTGACCCCATGGACTGTAGCCTGCCAGGCTCCTTTGTCCATGGGATTCTCCAGGGAAGAATACTGAAGTGGATAGCCATTTTCTCCTCCAGGAGATCTTCCCCACCCAGGGACTGAACCCGCAGCTCCTGCTTGGTAGGTAGAATCTTTACCACTGAGCCATCTGGAAAGCCCAGACTTTGGCATTAGGAAGTGTTTACTGGTATGTTTTACATGATAATATAGTTTTACACCTTTTTGATAGAACCCTTTATTACCCTAAGTTGTGCTTGCTTTCCCATATGCTCCCAACAATGTGATACTGGCAGAAGTCACAAAATGCTGTTTTCATCTCAGAAGAAGCAACTGTTTTAGCTTAAATGATTACCTAGGAGGAAAGAAACCACATACATAAAGTGAAAAATGCTAAAGAAATACTGAAAATGACTCCTGGACCACTTCTTTTCTTCCAGCTTTATTGAGATATTATTGACACACAACACACATTAGTTAAGTTGTACAAAGTGATGACTTGATACATATATATATATAGTGCAAAATGATAACATAGTAAGGTTAGTTAACACCTCCATCCCCTCACATAATTGTCATTTGGGGGGAATGATAACATTTGAGATCCACTGTATTGACAACTTTCAAGTATATAATGTTGTTTTGTTGCTAACTTGTGTCCAACTCGTTTGCAACCCCATGGACAGTTGCCCACCAGGTTCCTCTGTCCATGGGATTTCCCAGGCAAGAATACTGGAGTCAGTAGCCATTTCCTTCTCCAGGGGATCTTCCCAACCCAGGGATCAAACCCTCATTCCCTGATTGACAGGTGGATTCTTTACCACTGGGCCACCTGAGAAACTCCTGGTATATAATATGATGTTTACTAATTAGTCACCATGCTGTAAGCTAGATCCCCAGAACGTATCCATCTTATACCTGGATGTTTGGTCCCTTTGACCAGCATCTGAGTATTTCCCCCACCTCCCCACCCTCAGGCTCTGTCAACCACCTTCTACTTTCTATTTTTATGAGTTTGACTCCAAGTATAAATGAGAACATACAATATTCATTTTCTCTCTGTCTAATTTCACTTGGCATAATGCCCTCGAGGCCGGTGATCCAAAGGCAGCATTTCCTCCTTCTTACGGCCGAATAACATTCCAGCTCACATCTTCACCCATTCATCTGTCCAGGGACACTGAAGTTGTTTCCATGTCTTGGCCGTTATGAATAATGCTGTGGATTATAATGTGGAGCTGCAGATATCTCTTAAAGACTATTTTTATGTACTTCAGATTTATACCCAGAAGTAGAACTGTTAGATCTTATGCTAGTTTTTGTTGTTGTTGTTGTCTGAGAAACCCCCATACTGTTTTCCATAGCGGCTGCACCAACAGTGTACAGACGGCTACCTTTTTTCAGCACCTTTACCTGCACTTGTGATCACTTGTCTTTTCAATAACAGCGATTCCAACAGGTGTGAGGTGGTACCTCGCTGTGGCTTTGGTTTGCACTTCCCTAATGATTAATGCTACTGAGCATCTTTTCATGTATTTGCTGGACATTTGTATGTCTTCTTTGAAAAATGTCTATGCAAGTCTTCTGCCCATTTTTTAATCAAATCATTTGGGTCTGGAGTTTGTTTGGTTTTGTTTTTATTTTTCCTATTGAGTTGGAGGAGTTCCTTATATTTTGGATGGTGGTGGTTTAGTTGCTAAGTCATGTCTGACTCTTGAGACACCATGGACTGTAGCCTGCCAGGCTTCTCTGTCCATGGGATAATCCAGGCAAGAATGCTACAGTGCGTTGCCATTTCCTTGTTCAGGGGATCTTCTCGACCCAGGAACTGAACCTGGGTCCCCGGCATTGTAGGCATATTCTGAGCTACAAGGAAAGCCCTTGTATTTTGGATATTAACTGCTTATCAGATGTTGGATTTATAAATATCTTCTCTCATTCTGTAGGTTGTCTGTCTGTTTGTTGAAGATTTCTTCTGCTGTGCGGAAGCTCTTTAGTTCAATGTGGTCCCATTTACTGATGCTTACTTCTGCTGCTTGTGTTTTTGGAGTACCATCCAAAGAAACTTTACCAAGACCAGGGTCAAGGAACTTTTTTCCAATGCTTTCTTCCAGCAGCTTTATACTTTTGAATCTCACATTTACATTCTAAATCCATTTCAATTTAATTTATGCAAGTGTAAGAGAGGGGTCTAATTGCTTTCTTCTCTGTGGAGTTACTCAGTTTGCTCCTGGGTCCCTTCTGATACTACCACCCATCTCTGCAGTGAATATTATTTTGCCTATTTTACAAAGTTATGAGCTACTGCACTCGTCTCTACTACCTTGAGCAATTTTACATAGTACAACCTCTTGGAATATTACCCATCTTAATCCATCTGACCCAAGTCAGTTCTTCTCTTGAATCTCCCAAATATTCAACCACACAAGTAATGAATGAGTAGTCACTGAGTAAATTAGAGAATTAATGAATCTGTATTAAGGGCTAACAATTATAGAGATATTCCCTCCATGAGGAGGCTTCCCAGGTGACTCAGTGGTAAAGAATCTGCCTGCAATGCAGGAGATGAGAGTTCAGTGATCCCTGGATCAGGAAGATCCCCTGGAGAAGGACATGGTTCCCACTCCATGTCTTGCCTGGGGAATTCCAAGGACAGAGGAGCCTAGAGGGCCACACACCAAGGGATGGCAAAGAGTCAGACACGACTGAGCCACTGAGCACCCACCAATCTCTCTATGAGGCATCATATTTCATACACTTCATGTGATTTAACAAACATAGTCTTTGCAATAATTCTCCACTGCTGCTGCTGCTAAGTCGTGTCCCACCCTGTGCGACCCCATAGACGGCAGCCCACCAGGCTCCACCGTCCCTGGGATTCTCCAAGCAAGAACACTGGAGTGGCTTGCCGTTTCCTTCTCCAATGCATGAAAGTGGAAAGTGAAAGTGAAGTCGCTCAGTCGTGTTCGACTCCTAGCGACCCCATGGACTGCAGCCCACCAGGCTTCTCCATCCATGGGATTTTCCAGGCAAGAGTACTGGAGTGGGGTGCCATTGCCTTCTCTGAATAATTCTCTAGATAAGTACAATTATTGTCCTCATTTACAATGAAAGGAACTGGACAAAGTTGAATCACTTGGACCAGGTAACCCTTGGTCTCAGGCATAACTGAGAGATTCACCTTCAGGCTGTGTGATAGCTATGCTGAACTTGTAGCTACCCTGCCATGATGTCCCTGTATAGGACAGAGGGCAGGCTGTCCCAATCCTGGTGGTGTTCAGGTCTGCCTTGGAGGAGGTTTGTTTTGTTTTATTGATCTCAGTAAGTAAGCTCAAAGAGCTTGAACACCCTTTGGTCAATAGCCATTGAAAGTAAGCAGACTTGGACCTCTCTAGTGGTCCAGTGGTTAAGAATCCACCTGCTGGTTCAGGGGACAGGGCTTTGATCCCTGGTTGCAGGGATATGCCGCAGAGCAGCTAAGCCCTGCACCACAAATACTGAGCCTGTGCTCTCGAGCCTGGGAGCCACAACTACTGACGCCCGTAAGCCCTAGAGCCAGTGCTCCACAACAAGAAAAGCTGCCAAAATGAGGACTCTGCACATCGCAACTCGAGAGTAGCTCCTGCTTGCTGCAACTAGAGAAAAGCCCATGCACCAGACTCAGCACAGTCAAAAAATGAATAAATAACTAAATTAAAAAAAAAAATAACCTGACTTGATCACACAGTGGCATTTGTGGACGTTTTCTTTCCAAAAAAGCAATCCACCTAGGAAATGCTAAAAACTAAAATAAAATAAGTTTTGGTTTCCTTTGACATGTCATTTCTTTGAGCAGTCTTCTTAACTCACTACTCCTTTGACCCCCTTAGTAGCAGATACAATTCATTTCTTATGCAGACTGACAAAAAAGATGCTCAGTATATGGCACTGCATATCTTGACTTCATTATTCCCTCGTAGCAAAGACTCAAAACTGTAATGTGTGAGAAAGAGAAGGTGCCAGCATGACATTTACTACTGCTAATATGAATCTGATTAATTCTACAACAAGAAACATCCTTTTAACTCTTTGTGGTCTACAAGGAGGAGGGCTTTGGGAACCAGTTGGGTTGTTTGACAGCATCTTGTCCATCAGAGGATGCTTTCAAGGCAAAATGACGATGTAAACACTCCCTTGGAAGGAAATGTCCACAAGTTATCTGACATGGAAGGACCTTTTTTTTTTTTTTTTTTTTTTCAGGAAAAACTCCTAATGAGATTCAGGGCTCTGAGATGGTTCTGAGTCCCTCAACTTCAACAGGAATCACTGGCTGGTTGAGAAAACAGACAAGGTGAAAGACAAGGTAATCCAGACCAGTAGCATCTCTTTCCAAAGAGTGTGGCTGCTGCTGTCATGTTTATTTTATCTGCTCCCTCAAAACGTTCTTCATTGTCCTGTGGCCTCAGGGTGTGTGTTCAGGAATGGCTCTACATTTCAGCAATCCTGTACTCAAAATTGCTATTAAAAAGAAAATGCCAGAAGACTACACACACCCCTCACTTAGGGACTGCTAAGCTAAGGGCACGCACCCTAACTCATGACCTTAAGATTCATTTCAAACACACACAAACAAAAGTTCCAGATAATTCAAGGTTCTGTGAGAGATCTAGTTCATAACGAAGAAAATTTTAAAAATAGCAGCTTACTCTAGACCTGTTTTCTACAGAGTATTTCTCATTATGGGAAATTTTGCTATCTGCCAGATCTTTCCCCTATTTAAATTCCCCTCCTCTTTTTCTCCTCACAACACACACATTTCAAAATATTTATATATGTCTTTTAATAGTCGTTGTATTATATCTCATGAACTATTTGTAGTAAACCTTTGTGTTCTTAAAAATTTTTATTAAAAATCATCCCCCTGCGAAATTTCCGTTCCTTCAACTATTATATTGGCAGTGATTATTGAAAGCTAAATATTGTAGTTCTCCAATTTGACTCCCCCTCCTAACAGGTTTGGCTAAAATGTCAAACATGTAGAAACTGTGAAAAATACCATAGGATGTGCCGAATAATGTATCACAAGAAAAATGTTTTTCATCAACACATACACACAGACACATACACACACACACACAGCCCAAAATGGAAAAAAAAAAAGGGGGGGGGGAAAGAAAGAAAACTGGCTCTGAGGATTGAAACATGCATACGATCATGTATCTATAATTTTTTCCGTATGCATTTAGCATGTATGGACTTGGGACGCTTGGCAGTTTAAAAGAAAAAAAAAAAAAAACAGGATCTCTTTTTCTGAGGTAGGTTGAAAAATTCTTTCTAAAACTGTCTTTGAAAAGAGAGTTCAAAGTCGGTGTTTTGTGGCTTTGTAAATAACATCACCTTAGAATATTTATACATTTTCTCCTTGAGGATGGAAGGGTCATATTGAAATGTTCCTGGCAAATGTGCAATGGTGAGAAAGCCGTAGCTCCCCAAGCAAACACTGCAGTCAGCCAGGGGAAAGGAGGGGGCAGGACTCGGGAGGTGGGTTTATTTTACAAGTAAATTGTATGTGGTGTTGTTTATGGGCTCCTGGTGACCCAGAGCAGTCGTGGCGGTTGTTGGTCTGCAGAAATCAGAGAATACCCGTCTGGATGTAGACAAACGGTGCATGGGGCAGGGTTTGGGTTTTAAATGTGAACATATGCTCCGGTGGAGCCCAGGCAGGGGTAGAAATTGTTTCTGTTTGGTTCGTTTCGATCCTGAAAGAAGCTTTTGTGTGTCAAGATGTAACGGGATCTCCGGCTGGAGCCTTGCCCCATGGCATCTAGGTCACAGTGTCTGTCCCAGGGAACTAGATCTCCGGCCGGGTGCACGTCTCTGCCCTCCCTCCTGACATGGGCTTCTGTGAGCCCTAATTCACTTCTGCCAGAAGGATTGAGAAAGGGACCCCTTTTGTGCCCCTCGGTGGAGGTCGAGGTGTTTCTCCACTCTGGATGCTCACAAAAATTAAAGAGCAGTTCTGTTGCAGTGTTAGAGAACTACGCTCATTGAATATGGTCCAGAAATCTGCTGGTTCCATTTCTTCGCCCCATCTGTTTCTCTCTCACTGGCTATATTCATTCCTATTTCCTCAAGCATCATGCTGGATTGCCCTCGCAGTACTACAGGAAAGGGCACAGAATGATCATTTTTGCGGGACAAGGAAATGCAGACGCAGACAGGGAGAGCCGTGCAGCGGCTTACTTCCTGTCCAGAGTCAGAGACAAAACTTGGTCACAAGAAAGACCCAAAGAAAGCAAAGATCGAGGCGGTTGTTTTGGTCCTAGAGGCGGGGGTGGGGAGCACCAGCAGTGTCAGGAGAACCATCAGCAGGCTTATCAGTCTTTCTACGTTGGCACGTGAAAGCTCCCAGCTCAGCACGCCATGTGTCAAATCTATCATTTCGTATGTCAGCAACCATTATTCCCTCTTTTGTCACCAGTTTTGACCAAAGGATGAAAAATTGCTGTCTTACTCAGACAAAATTATTGCTGGGGGGCTGGGGTGGCGGGGGAGGGGAGGGCTGGAAGGCAACTCTGGTAGAGTAGTGTAGTCCAAGGTGAAACACTGGGAGACTCTCCTCAGATTAGGTCTGGGTTAAGAGAATATTGATCTCTGTGCTAAAAACTGTTGATCTCTCTGAGCAGAGGATGACAAATGGTGGCAAACAAATAACAAAAAAAAAAAAAAAATTGAGTGTCTCCAAGGACATTTGAGCCGCTCAGTGTTTTCCGTTAGTATTCGTTTGGTTTGTGGGTTTCTGCACTGGGGATTTCAACAAAAATAAGCAAATATTAAACAGAAATGAAGCAGCCACAAAAATGATACAGAGGAAAACCTAGGGGAAGAGAACCAGACCAGAAACTGGGCAAGGTACATATATTAAATAGCAGGAGCATTTCAAAGTATAAAGTACTGCTTGTCTGAGCTCGTGGGTTGTGTTTTTTTTTTTTTTTTTTGGTAGTATGTTTGGTGCTGGATTGTTACAAGTAAGAGAGAAGTGTTTTTGTCCCAAGCTGGTCCCTTTAATTACGGCAAGTTAGACATCTTAAAAAAAAAATCAAACCACCTATAAAGTATGAGGCTGATGTTCATAAACCCACAAATGAAAGGAAATATAGAAGCTTGCATTCATTAAGCAAATACAGTATGACAAGGCATAAATTCAAATTGTTTGGGGGTTTCGGTAATTTTTCCCAACTGTAGAAACTGAACTCCAACTGTAGAGGCTAAGAAGGCATAAAATGCTACCTGCTTTTACACCCAGAAAGAAGAAGGGTCTTGACCCAGGGCAGGGACACTGACCCGCGCATCCTCACTGGAATTCCATTTGATCCATCCCTCCTGTATGATTTTGCTTGAGATTTTTAACCTTCGTAATTTTCAGTGTCTTCCTCTGTCATCATATGAGAATAATACTCCTCTGTCTCAGAGTACTAGTGTGAAGATTAATAAATCAGCAGACTAAGTCTAAGCATTTAGAACAGCATGGTATAAATACGATCATTATTTCTTCATAAATTTATGAATTTCCATTAGAAAATCCTTTCTCTGCAGATTCTGTGGCTGGTACAGTAAACAGGCTCATCCACCTCCACCTCACTGTCTGCTTGGCAGCCCACCCTCCACCTTTGGTTTATAACTGAGCTTCACATCCACAAGGAATCCTAACCCAGCCCATTCCTTCCCAAAACCTTAGACAATCTTCCTTTTCTCTGGCCTGCCTCTCCATTCTAGTCTCTAATTATCAGCTTTCTACAGTGTCTCCTGTACTCATAGTGAAATACACTCATTTAATAAATCATATTGAGAGTGAAATCAAAGTGTTAGTTGCTCAGTCGTGTGCAATTCTTTGCAACCCCAGGGACTGTAGCCCACTACACTTCTCTGTTCATGGAATTCTCCAGGCAAGAATACTGGAGTGGGTTGCCATTCCCTTCTCCAGGGGATCTTCCCGGCCCAGGGATTAAACCTGGGTCTCCTGTGTTGGAGGCAAATTCTTTACCATCTGAGCAACCAGGTATTGGAATTAAATCATATTAGAGTTACTTATTATCTTCTCATTGAGTGAGAGAAGGGATGTTCTTACCTAAACTAGACAGAAGTGCCATCATGCGAGATCCCCACCTGTTCCGTCCACACTAACACTCACCCCCTAAGCCCAGTGCTTCGCCTGCTTGGAGAAGATGCTCAATGAATATGTATTAACTGAGTGAGCCAACAGATGAATGAATGAATGAGGGGATGGGTACCCCTGTGCACACCAGCTTCCTACTGGTGAATGGATTACAAGCTCCCCTGCTGTTGCTCCATGACTTTGATCGCAGATCATCCTTAAAGTCTTTATTGAATGTGTTGTAATATCGCTTCTGTTTTATGTTTTAATTTTTTGGGCCTCAAGGCAAGTAGGACCTTAGCTTTCTATCCAGTGATGGAACCCACACCCCATGCATTGGACAGTGAAGTCTTAACCACTGGACCACTAGGGAAGTCCCACTTTGTGACTTTGAGAAAGCCTCATCTCCCCAGTGACCAGGCTTCTGGAACACATAGACATGGCTTTGTTCCAGAAGGGCTCCAGTCCCTGAGCAATCTTCTCAACCTGATCATCTAGTGTTCTGAGAGCTATCCTCAAGTTCCAGTCCCAAACATTTTAAATTTGTAACATAGTTGAAAGGTGTGTATAGAGTCAATAAAAACCTATACTAAGAAAAGTTTGAGTTTACTTATAGCATGGTCATTGAGGCACCTGGTAACACACCTAACACATGAAAATATCTGCTGAAACATAGTATTCAAAAAATATTTGTAGAAAACAAGTTCATTTGTATCTCTTTTTAGATTCCACATGCTAGTGATATCATATTTGTCTTTGGCTTACCATACATAGACGATAGTTTCTAGGTCCATCCATGTTGCAGCGAATGGCATTATTTCATTCTTTTTTATGGCTAAGTAATATTCCATTGTATATGTATATACATATATATATATGCACACATCATATCTTCCTTATCTATTTATTTGTCAATAGAAAACAAACATGTTTGCCAAAGGGGAAAGAGTGGGAAAGGGATAAATTAGGAGTTGGGATTAGTAGATATATACCATTATATAGATATGATATATCACATATTGTATATCTATATCATCTATCTATATCCATATCTATGTCTATAGTGAAGTGAAGTCGCTCAGTCGTGTCCGACTCTTTGCAACCCCATGGACTGTAGCCCACCAGGCTCCTCTGTCCATGGGATTCTCCAGGTGGGTTGCCATTTCCTTCTCCAGGGGATCTTCTCGACCCAGGGATCGAACCTGGGTCTCCTGCATTGCAGGCAGACGCTTTACCCTCTGAGCCACCGGGGAAGCCTCCAATCTATATCTATATCTATATCTATATCTATATCTATATCTATATCTATATCTATATCTATATCTATATCTATATAGATAGCTATATAAGGCTTCCCTGGTAGCTCAGATGGTAAAGAATCTTCTGGCAATGCCAGATACCTGGGTTCAATCCCTGGGTTGGGAAGATCCCCTGGAGAAAGGAATGGCAATCCACTCCAGTATTCTTGCCTGGAGAATTCCATGGACTGAAGAGCCTGGTAGGGTAAGGAGGGTAAGGTATAAATTAGGAGTTTGGAATTAACAGATGCACAGCATTTTATATATATTTAGGACTTACTCTATGGCACAGGAAATATACTCAATATTCCGTGAAAACCTGTAAAATAGAAGATTATAAAGAGGATTCTTATATATTCATATGTATATATATATATGAAAAAGTGAATCACTTTGCTGTATACTGACACTAACACAACATTGGTAAGCAGCTATGAAAGTTAAAGTGTTAACCGCTCAGTCAGTCTGACTCTCCGTGACCCCATGGACTGTAGCCCTCAAGGCTCCTCTGTTCATGGAGTTCTCCAGGCAAGAATACTGGAGTGGGTAGCCATTCCCTTCTCCAGAGCATCTTTCTGACCCAGGAATTGAACCCATGTCTCATGCACTGCAAGCAGATTCTTTACCGTCTAAGTCTCCAGGGAAGCCCCAATCAACTATATTTCATCAAAAAAGTATTTCTGCAATGAATGAAGAATGAAGGGACTGCATCACAGCTCCGTGACTGAACCTTTTTTTAAATTACAGTCAGAAGAGTCGTCCAAGACAGTCTTCTTAAACACTGTTAACAGCCCCATGTGAACTCACACTGAAAGTATGCAAATCAGCTACTTTTCCTCGGATTAAAACAATGTGTCTCCAAGCCCTTTCACTAAGCAAAAGTTCGATCAGACTAAGTAAATGACCACAGTTCAAAACTTCAGAAAGAGAAAAAGATGTCACTTTTACTTCTTACTCCCACAGATAGAATTCTGACTATTTGTTTGTCTGAAATAAAACCACAATTAAATACCCAGACACCAAGTTGTAATCCAAACCATGAAAACATGTCTGAGCCTGTTGTTCTGTCTCATTCAGTTGTATGTGAGCATCGGTAATAGACTGTTTTAAGTGCTTTTGAGAAAAGAAAAAGTTGGGTTTTATTTAAAACACAGGACACACAGTAAAAGCATTTTCAACATTAACCAAAAATTTAGGGCACAGCATAAAATGAAACTGTCCGAGGAATGCATTTTCATATTTTAGTGTACTGTATACTTATAAATTAATTGCCCCTGAAGAGTAAATGGTAACATTAACTAATAGTGTAATTGTAAAAGCACAGGGTTTATAGTTAGGAAGACTAGTGTTCTGGTCCCAGTGGTGTGATTGCTGTTTTTGCGGTCTTTCTGTGTTTTTTGGCAAGTGCCTTAGTCTCTCAATCTAATTTTCTCATCTATAAAACTCACAATTCTAACAGAATGGATTGCTTTGAGAGTTAAGTAATATATATTAAGTGCCTACCTACATAGTTAGCATGCAATAAAAGATGTACCTTTAGATTGTTATAGGAAGTTAGCTATGTATTTCAGGGTTTGTTGGAAATTTTGTAATGCAGCAAGCATGCTAAACCACCTGGAGATTCAAAATTCTTTTACCTGAGTTCATCATATTTATTGCAAAATCTAAAAAACTATGATAAGATTTTTTTCTTCATTAAGAAGATATGCCATGTAATCAAATGGAATTATGAAACCTTGTGAATGCATAAATATGGAAGTTGCATAGTTGTCTTCCACAAATAAGAAATGTTTACTCTTAATCTCCTTGAGAATGAGGTGTCTAACACATTGTCAGGATACTGTAAGAAGTATTAATAATAACTCCACCTATTAAAATTATTAGCTCTAAAGTAAAATTCTAAAACAAAAGTGCCTTTCTCCACATAGATCTAAAATTATTCTTTAGTGTGAAAGGAATAATAATGTAAAGACTGACTTTAAGTTAAAACCTGTTCATTGATACAAGCATGTTCCTTCAAGTTGGAGCAAGACATTCTTGTCTGTTCTGATCATTTTTCTCTTATATTTTTAATTTTTATTTTATATTGGGACATAGTAGGTTAACAAAGCTGTGTTAGGGTCATGTGTACAGCAAAGTGGTTCAATTATGTGTTTACATGTATCCTTTTTTAAAGTTCTTTTCCCATCTAGGTTGTTACAGAATATTGAACAACATTCCCTGTGCTATACAGTAGGTCCTTGTTTGTTCTTTATTTTAAATATAGAGGTGTGTACACTCCAGTGTTCTTGCCTGGAGAATCCCAGGGATGGGGGAGCCTGGTGGGCTGCTGTCTATGGGGTCGCACAGAGTCGGACACGACTGAAGTGACTTAGCAGCAGCAGCAGCAGTGTGTACTTGGGCTTCCCTGGTGGTTCAGATGGTAAAGAGTCTGGGAGATCCCCTGGAGAAAGAAATGGGACCTACCCAATATTCTTGCCTGGAGAATCCCATGGACAGAAGAGTCTGGCAGGCTATTGTCCACGGGGTCGCAAAGAGTCAGACACGACTGAGCTAGCATGTCCACCCCAAACTTTTTCTTAAACTCTTCTCTCTTTCGGTCTCTCTTGCTATTTCTCTGACTCTCACTTACACCTTTCCTCTTTCAGTTCTTGCTCAAACATTCTCTTACCTTATCCCAAAAAGATGTTGAAGAGTATCCCAACAAGAAAAGGATGATACAACCGAATTATGACATTTGAAGAGTTTACTATAAAAGGTCTCTCCATGAAAGCATGGGCAAGATTGAAGGAAACTGCAAATTTAGGGCAGTACCCTGGGCTAGTGAAGGGGCCAATGGGGGGTGTTGGAAAAGGAGTGAAGGGGGGCAGAGTGGGTATACTGGAAACAGAGGAGACCGTGGGGAGAGAACCAGCTTAACTGAGCCAAGATTCTCAGCAGGGCTTGAGGACCAAGGAATCCCCACTACAGAGGAAGAACCAAAGAACAAATAATCAGACTCAGTACCAGTGCCCTCCTAGTCTCCTGCTGGAGACACCCCATTGCCAAGGCTCAGATGTACACCAGAGGTCAAGGGCCTATTGATCGTTCCATATAGGCGAGCCTCCCTGGACGCAGAGCAGGTGAACAAGGGTGGAGCTTGAACCTGAAGGAGAAGTGGAAGTAATCCAGACAGTGGTTTTAGTCTCAGCTCAGTTCAGTTACTCATTCATGTCTGACTCTGTGCTATCCCATGGACTGCAGCACGCCAGGCCTCCCTGTCCATCACCAACTCCTAAAGTTTACTGAACGAAACTAATGTCCGTTGAGTCAGGGACACACACACAATATCACACTCCAAATACATTTAAAATAATTATTAAAGGAGAGTCAGTATTCTAGGACTGGGACAGGAAATACACAAGATGTTGTTGTTCAGCCACTCAGTTGTGTCCAGCTCTTTGTGACTCCATGAACTGCAGCACACGAGCCTTCCCTGTCCTTCACTGTCTCCCAGAGTTTGCTCAAACTCATGTCCATTGAGTCGGTGATGCTATTTAATTTTTTCATCCTCTGCCATCCCTCTTTTCCTCCTGCCCTCAATCTTTCACAGCATCAGGGTCTTTTTCAATGAGTTGGCTCTTCTTATCAGGTGGCTGAAGTATTGGAGCTCCAACTTCAGCATCAGTCTTCCCAATGAATATTCCAGGTTGATTTCCTTTAGGGTAGACTGATTTGATCTCTTTGCCATCCAAGGGACTCTTAAGAGTCTTCTCCAGCACCACAATTCGAAAGCATCAACGCTTTGGCACTCAGCCTTCTTTATGGTCCAATTCTCACATCCAAATGAATCACATGAACAGTATACAAAGTGAGTTTGCAGCAATCTTTATTTTCAGAAAGTCAGGAAATGCTCAAAATAACAACTATGACAAAAACCTACAATGGGGATTATGTCCAAGGCACATGAGAGCCAACTGTAAAAAAAAACCTAAGACCAAGGCTGGAACAATTAGAGCCACAAAATAAAGTATCACTGGATTATAACGCAAAGCACCAACTAAATATCAAGTCCATACTGATATAAAAATGACTGAATAAATAATACATAAATAAAAAAAGGAGAAGAGAAGAATTTCAAATCATTTGTAGATTCCCCACTTTCAAAAAGATAAATGGTGGACTTCCCTGGTGGTCCAGGAGTTAAGACTCTGAGCTTCCAATGCAAAGTGCTTGGGTTCTATCCCTGGTTGAGGGACTAAGATTCCACGTGCTGTGTGGTGCAGCTAAAATAAATAAATACACATTAAAAATAAATACACAAATGCAATCTATCCATTTTAAAAAGTATTTTTTAAAAATGATAGAGGGTGACTTTCCCCACTCCTTAAGTGTGGACAACCCATGGGAACTTCCTTCCAGACAGGATGATACAGAAAGGGAGGGGGAAAGGGTAACTCACAGAGGAGGAATCTAACACCTCTGCCAGGCAATCAAGGTGCCCCTGATAAGCTGTGACGAGAGAGGTGCTCCGCCTCTGTGATCTTCCTCTGCCAAACCCATGACCTGTAGCCCACCAGGCTCCTCTGTCCTTTGGATTTCGCAGGAAAGAATACTGGAGTGGGTTGCCATTTCCTATTCCAGGGGAACTTTCCTACCCAGGGATCAAACCTGCATTTTCTGCGCCGCAGGCAGATTTTTTACCACCTTGCCAGCTGGGAAGCCCAGGTAAAAATTAAAGGAATGGAGTTGACTGTTTTTAATACAAATGCATCAGTATAGGCTCATTGAGTGTAAGGAATGAGCCATAGTCATCCAAGATGTTAATAACAGGGGGATCTGGATGTAAAATATACGGGAAATCTGCATTATCTTTGCACTTTTTCTGTAAATCTAAAATTGCCATAAAGAATACAGTTAAAAAGTGAGCTGGTGGAAATAAAGATAAGAAAGATTAACCAAAAGTGAAGCAAATGGCTATGATGAGGGCCGAAATAAAGCTGATGTCCTCTGCTGTTAGTTCTGTTAATTCAGTCTGGGAAACTATGGCCCCTCATTGCTAATTGCAGATGTTATCACTATAGTAGCTCCAAAAAAAAAAAAAAAACCAGCAGAATTTTGAGTCTACTTGTAAGAATTCGGAAGCGTTTGCTAAAAACTCTCTTCAGTCAGCCACATTTGAACTGTACCCACAGATCTTCCTTCACCTGCACACCTATAACAGTCACACACAATTGCATCCTGAATCACCTTGACCTTGGACACACTGTAGCAACCTCTGCAGAGAGGAGAAGCAGCACCCAAGGGTATTGTTTGACCATAAATCTCCCACGCAGTCCCCAAAGTCCAGGGTAGCACAGCTGCCTATGGGCAATCTCAGGATGGATTTTCAGCTCTCGCTAAAGGAGAATGTGGGCAAACTGAGAACGTGGAGCCGTGGCGTGGTCATTTGGGCCAGAATACAATGATGAACGGAGAGTAGGGGGGGCAGTAGAGCTGCGGCTGCTGGTCAACCCCATGGACTGTATAGCCAGCCAGCCAGGCTCCTCTGCCCGTGCAATTTCCCAGGCAAGAATACTGGAGTGGGTTGCCATTTCCTTCTCCAGGGGATCTTCCTGACCAGGGATCAAAACTGCTTCTCTTGCATCTCCTGCACTGGCAGGCTGGTTCTTTACCATTGGATGTAGACAAAAGCCAGTCAACGTTACACACCTAAGAAGGGGCTCTTGCTTTGCACTTTTGCAGCAGGGCACTTGGATCACCCATTTGCATCACCAGCTCTGTGCTGCTTGCAGTCCCAGACACGAGCCTTAAACTGTCTGATGGTCCACTTTGCCATCTCTCTGGTACAAGGAAATCCTGGCTCACCTCACCCAATTGTAATCCAAGTTTAGATACATTCTCTCAAAATAATTGGCTACCTGCATAAAAATTTGAAATGACACTGTGTAATGTGTTTTCACCAGCTTCCTTGGTTACTCAGACAGTAAAGAATCTGCCTGCAAAGAAGGAGACCTGGGTTTGATCCCTGTGTTGGGAAGATCCCCTGGAGGAGGGCATGCACCCCACTCCAGTATTCTTGCCTGGAGAATTCCATCGACAGAGGAGCCTGGCAGGCTACAGTCCATGGGGTCAAAGAGCTGGACATGAATGAGTGACTTTCACTTCACTTCACTTCAAACTTAAATACTCAATCACAACAAACTCAAAAGTACTCAAATTTTAATTTCTGATTAAAATAAAATTCTGAATAGATTTCCAGTGAAGAACTCATATATGCATGCTTGCTCTGTCATTCAGTCATATCCAGCTCTTTGTGACCCCACAGACTATAGCCCACCCAGCTTCTCTGTCCGTGGAATTCTCCAGGCAAGAATACTGCAGTGGGTTGTCATGCCCTCCTCCAGGGGAACTCATATAAATAATGTAAAGTCTTTTAATATCATCAATATCATAAATATTTTTCCTGATAAGCCATTTACTCTAAATTAAGATCCAAATAAATATTTTTGCAATAAAAGTGAATTTAAAACATTGATGATTACTATACAGCATATTGGAGAAGGCAATGGCACCCTACTCCAGTACTCTTGCCTGGAAAATCCCATGGATGGAGGAGCCTGGTAGGCTGCAGTCCATGGGGTCGCTAAGAGTTGGATACGATTGAGCGACTTCCCTTTCACTTTTCACTTCCATGCATTGGAAAAGGAAATGGCAACCCACTCCAGTGTTCTTGCCTGGAGAATCCCAGGGATGGGGGAGCCTGGTGGGCTGCCGTCTATGGGGTCACACAAAGTTGGACACGACTGAAGTGACTTAGCAGTGTACAGCATATACTTTTTAATTGGCTTTTGTTGTTGATTAAGAATTTAAATATCAAATTACATGAAATGAATTTCATTTTTAAAAATGTATATTGAGTACCATGCAGAGATTGCCCACTTAGCTGCTAGAATAGAATTGGTCAAGCTGAAGTCACATATAAAATGATTTTTTTTCCCATAAGGCTATGATTAAAAATAAAACTAACTTTCTCTTTTAGAGTTATATCAGATCTGATTTAAAATATGCTGTTTTAAGATGAATTATAAACTGTCAGAATTCATGGTTATAAAAAGGGATTTCCAGATACTTCTAATGACTTGGAATTTGTGTTTAATCTAACAAACCACACTGACTATTGAATTTGTGTGTCCGTGAATATAAAGATTTATTGTCCCTGGAGGTAATTATTGACCTCAACATCTTATCAGTCAATATTTACCTCTCAGGCCAATAAATCTTGATATAACCTCATGAAAGTCAATATCTGTTTAATAGTATACATGGAAATCTGTAATAGTTTGATTACAGGCTTCAATGTCATGCTGGCTAGTGCCTCTCTTCGCATCGAAGGCAGAGTGAATCATTGTTTCTTTCTTTAGAGACGGAGCTCCTCTGATGGCTGGGGTTCACTTGTCCTCAGTCTAATGTTAGACTGGAAATATGCGCATCATTCTTTGATCCTCTTGGCTCACAAGCCTTGCTTCTTTAGGGCTTCCCTAGGGGCTCAGCAGTATAAGAACCCACCTGCCAATGCAGAAGTGGATTTGATCCCTGGGTCAGGAGGATCCCCTAGAGGAGGAGATGGCACCCCACTCCAGTATTCTTGCCTGGAGAATCCCATGGACAGAGGAGCCTGGCGGGCTACAGTTTATGGAGTCACAAAAAATGAGACACAACGACTAAACAACAGCACAACAGCAACGAACTTGCCTCTTCAATCCACTTGTAAAGCCCTGTAAACCTAGGACTAAGTTAGTGCTTCTGTGATTTTGCTCTTTACTCTAAGCACAACCAGCTCTTCATCATTACAAATGAAACCATTCCTGTGGCTGGACAAGTCTTCCAACACGCAGTTCCCCAGGGGTTATTAAGTAAGTCATCGCATTTCAGGAGGTCCTCCAGGCCCAAGGATTCAGTGCTATCAGATGCCAAGACCACAGAAATGAGTATCTAACAGTAAGTATGTTTCTCATTCTGCAAAGTCAGAAAGCTGAGGTGTTTGCGGTGATGCAGAGCTAACGGGTCATCCCGTAACATTTGAAAGTCCAGCTGACAAGGCACACTAGTTCCTTTGTGCTCATTACGTATAGGTTGGCCTGGCCCTCAAATGGGAAGATAATGAAATCATTTTGCTATTTCATAGGCAGGTTCTGAAACATTAAGAATGTGATGCAGGGACTTCTCTGGTGGTCCAGGGGTTAAGAATCTGCCTTGCAATGGTGCAGGAGACACGAGTTTGATCGCTGATCTGAGAAAACCCCCACATACTGCAGGGCAACTAAACCCATGCACCACAACTACTGAGCCTGTCATCCCGAGCCTGCGCTCTGCTACCAGCACAGTGAGAAACCACCACAATGAGACGCCTGTACACTACAACTAGAGAGTAGCCCCCACTCACTGCAACTAGAGAAAGCCCACGTACAGCAACAGAGATCCAGCACAGCCAAAAATAAATGACAAATAAATTTTTTTAAAAGAGTGTAATGCAAAGAACAGTTAGGAAACCTCAGAGAGTCCTTTCTGTTGATCAAGCAAAGATGTAGGCCAACAATTAGGCTGGATGTGGGGGCTACATCTTCAGTGGCTGAAGACGTCCCCAGCAGAGTTTCTGTCCTTAGAGTGTGGACAGCACTACTGAGCTCCTGGTGACCTGAGGCAAGAAGCTCCAGTAGGTTTCAGAGCCTGGCTGGGTTTCCACATTAATACGGCCTTGTCTTTGTAAAGCTGCCTGCAGTGGCAGTTGTTAGGAAACCAAATGCATTACATTGCCCAGAAACAGCCAACCAAGACCTGCTGGGGCAGCAGATGCTGGGGAGACTCATGTGGACAGGACCGGCAGCAGGTGAGACTTTTCATCTCCCATTCATGCAAGGACAGCCCAGAGATTCAGCAGAACTAATGTCATCACTGAGAAAGGCACTTAACCCTGACTGTGCAGCTTTTATGATGTGGAATCAGGAAAGTGCCACCATTTTCATGATACAACCAGGGACCAGGATCCAAAAGTAATAGGACATGACAGAACCTTGGCTCCTGTGTTCCACTGCCAGCTCTGTGGCTGGAGTGAGGAGCAGTGGGAACTCCTTCTCTGGCATTGCGAGCAGTGATCAGGCATGGAGGGAAGAGCCCAAATCCAAACCTGTAGACTAGAGTTGGTTGCCATACGCACCAGACTGGAGGCAGATTGCATGGAGATCTGCAAGGGGTCAACTCTTCTCTGAGATCAGTCTTAGGTAAGATACCTTTTACCCCTCTGTCTAGGCTGCAAACCCAAAGGATGTTTAGCCAACATTCTCTCAAAATAATTGATTGCCTGCATAAAAATTGGTTGTTTGAAATGACAGTATGTAATGTACTTTCATGTTTTTAAAGCTCAATACTCACAGTAAACTTAAAAGTACTAAAATTTTGAGTTCTGATTACAATAGAATGTTGAATCAATTACAGGCAAAGAAGCAAAGACAGAGCTGAGCCACCCACCTGTAGCACATTCATCTGCCTTCCCAGGAAGCCCATGCTCAAGATACCTTTCTACAGATAAATAGCATATCATTTATATCTAAAAAAAGATGATACAAATTAACTCATTTACAAAAACAGAAGTAGACTCAGACACAGAAAACAAACTTGTGGTTATCAAAGGGGAAACATAGCGGGGGGATTAATTAGGTGTTTGAGGTTAACACATACACACTACTATGTGTGACGCCACTCAGCAGCTAAGCAACAGCAACATGTACATGCATGCCTGCTAAACTGCTGCAGTCAATGTTCCCAACTCAGGCTTCGAGCCTAAGTCTTCCATATTGCAGGCAGATTCTTTACCATCTGAGCCACCAAAGAAGCCTTTGTATACGTATATCTCCTTTTTTTTTTTTTGGATTTCCTTTCCATTCAGGTCACCACAGAATGTTGAGTAGAGTTTCCTGTGCTCTATACAAGATTCTTGTTAGTTATAGATTTTACACCTTAAGTGACGTCTGCATCACGAGGGCCACTGTAGGTTTTATCCATGTGTCTTTCGGAGTGGCCTGTTAGCTCCATGCAGGCTGAGTTAGAACAGAAAGACATGGTGAATGAGAAGATCAGTGAGGTGCTTTTAGTGACTCAGGTGAGAAGTAATCAAGCCCTGGAAACTCAAGTTGTCAGCCAGGCTGCATTCCTTTCTGGGGTTTCTAGGGGTGAATTTATTCCTTGCAGCTTCTCAAGGCAGTTGCATCCTTTGACTCATGGCCCCTTCCTCTGTCTTCAAAGCCAGCCGTGCCACATCTTCAAATCACTGACCCTGACCTTCCTACTTCCTCTCTCCCTTACAAGGACCCTTGTGATCCCATTGGCCCACCTGGATAATACAGGATAAACTTCTCCATCTCAAGATCTTCAGCTCATTCACATCTGATTAAGTCCTTCCCCACCTCATAAGGTGGCATATTCACAGGCTCTGAAGAATTAAGATGTGGATGGATATGGGGTCTTCCCTGGAGGTCCAGTGACTAAGACTTTACATCCCAGTGCAGGGAGTATGGGTTTGAACCCTGCTGGGGAGCTAAGATCAAACATGCCTTGGGGCCAAAAAAAAAAACAAAACAAAAAAGCAGAAGCAATATCGTAACAAATTCAACAAAGACATTAAAAATGGCCCCCATCAGAAAGTCAAAAACAACAAACAAGCAAAATTTGCTTAAAAGAGAAGATGTGGATATCTTTAAGGGTCCTTCTTCTGTCCATTCTACCATCCTTTTCCCTTCTGGAGGCCTTTGGAGGAACCATGGTGTAGAATGAGGGGTGAGGAAGCTGGGGTATTTATCCATTGATTTCCATTCCTGATTGATTGAGGGCTGTCTTCAGGGCATTAAAAGTCAGGCATTTCCTGACTGCCCTGTGCATTTATATTGCTGTACATTATATCATTGTACATTCTTTATTTCCAGCTACAGGAGTGGTGCTGGGTGGACGGTTGGTGACCTAGGACTGGAAATGATGAAGGTTGAGTTAGGTCAGGAGTCACTCTAGGACCAGAGGAGAGGTTTGCCCAGTTGGTTAGCAATGATTTTTTCGCAATGAGTGGCACTTGTGGTTGGTTTGGGAATGACAGTGATGCAAGAGGTTTCACTTAGGGCCTTCCTTCACCTTCTCTGCTTCTTTTCTTGTACCTAAACCTCAGACTTTACAGAAAGAAAAAGAAAGCCATGGATTGGTAAACCAAAGATCATGCATGCTTTGAGCACTGAGCGTAACTGGACCTAATATTCTGCCCAAAATTTAACCACAGGAGGATGCTACCTTAACTGCTGGGTCACTCGGGGACCTTCCCAAACCAGAACACCACCATCTCAGCTGGGCTTTCGTCCTTGCAGCCACGTTCTTCTCCACATCAGTGGACCGGCCTCTGCCAGTGAAGTTGTGGGGAACCAGAGTTTTAGAGGCAAAGCAGGTAGGAGACCACAGGTGACTTCTCAGCCTATAATTATTTTTAAGAGGTGGAATAAATCCTTCCTTTCAAAGAAGCAAAAGAATGTGACAGCGGAGGGATGGGCTTTCGGAAAAGCATCAGCTCTGTTTTAAGCTATGGATGGCACAACTTGGACGTCAGCAAGTTGGCTGTTTTTACTTAGGAAGACATTTTTGTAATGATTTCACATCTCATTATCTATTTACTTTAAAAAATGCACACTCATGATTTTATTGTTCACAGGAATTGCAAAGTTGGCTACTTAGAGTCTTTTAAGTCTCATGCACACTGGTCTTCATCTAATAAATTTAATAGTGCTCCAATGAGTTTAACTGAGATACATACATAATAGCCAGAAGGTGATGCTGATCATTTTCTTTTTCTATCCTTTGATTTCATGTTCTCTATGTCAACTATATACTAACATGAAAGATTATTTCAGAGAGTAAGCAGAAGTGATGTGATGATCTGAGTTAAGTCCAGACTGAAGATGGCCTTCACTTTTCTTATGTCAGGTTCTCTGATGGCAGATATTTGTTTATTCATTCATTCATGAATTTCCCTTCAAGAAGCATTCATCAATGTCTCCCTTCCCATTTTATATCACTGTCACTACATATGCATTCACAAAAAGTTGATATTGGCCATAGCATTAGATTAAAATGGTCACTAGAGCAAGGGTATAATGAATAAGAAATGTAATTATTAAATTACATTGAGTTGTCTTCAATATGACTTTTTCTCCCAGAATGTAGCACAGTTATAAACACTATCAGGTTAGACTTGAGTCATGACTGAAGTGCAACTAGACAATATTGTTGGTATTTGAGAATTGCATTAAGGTAACCATTGCTTCAATCAAAAATCACCTTTGTGTTGATTGGAGAAATGATCTCTCTGTTGGGTTATAATTCCTGCTTTCATGTCTCCATAAGTTCATCACTTTCTTTTTTCTCACACTGCTAGTATATGCTTGATAAGGATTTTAATCTGTGCTTTATGATTTAGAATGCATGCTACTTATAATATTATTTGGAATACCGTGTATCATGTACAAACTTTTTATAAATATAAAAATAAATCAGATTTTTAAATTAGCATAAATGAATTTGTCACTGTTCTCCCCACCAGCTAGAGCAGACACCTTAGTGTCACCTTTGATTTTTTTCTCTCTTGTCCCATAGACTCAGTCAAGCCTTGTACAGATTGATGTCACACAAGGCTGGACAGCAAGACCATAGTCAAACTACTGATTTTACAGTGCTATAGACTTGACACTACTTACTTTCAACTATACAGGGGCTTCCCAGGTGGTGCTAGTAGAAAAGAACCTGCCTGCCATTGCAGGAGACAAGAAACTCAGGTTTGATCCCTAGGTTGGGAAGATCTCCTGGAGGATGAAAGGGCAACCCACTCCAGTATTCTTGCCTGGAGAATCCCATGGACAGAGGGGTCTGGAGGGCTATAGTCCATGGGATGGCAAAGAGTTAGACATGACTGAGTGACTAACAATTAGTGGCTGGAATCCTGGGGGCACGCCTCAAATGCTAATTCTTTTAAATTAATTTCCCGTTTTTCTAACTTTGAAGCACAGAGAAATCTATTATTTTATTCTGGGTTTCACATGTTAATTGGGCGGATTTCTTTGAATTTATGTCAGACTCTTCAGATCTTTCTCTAGTGGTTGTGCCCAGGAGGAAGACCATCACACATTTACACAAGAAATCGGGGAAAAGGGAAACAGAACACAGGTGTTACCATCCAGGAAATTACTGGAAGTGACAGGATTTACCCTTAGTAGAACTCTCCAAATGAAACCACCCCTCAAAGGTTTGCAAATACAGAGCAAGTACTCCTTGAACTGTCCGTCACCAAATCCCTTGAACTGTATGTTCGTGGGTGTGAATTTATTAGGAGACCTGGAGCTTCTGTCAATAACCCACCCTAAGTGGTTTCTCTGCTCCAAGTATCAATTCCATTCTATTCTATACCAATGACAGTTAAAAAAATCACTAGAGGAGCTTTCAAGGAATACAGAAGCTCAACATCCACCAAAGTGGGTTCTCATCTAAGTTAGCCTCAGTGAGTCCAGGGCATCTGTGTGTTTAAAAAACTCCAGAGGGTTCCACTGTGCAGCCAGGTTTGAGAACAAGTGATCTCTAGGGAAAAAATAATCTTCCCAAATGCAGTATGATCCTGTCTGTCACTTGCACAAACCCAGGTAATGACTCCTCTGCACCTCCCTGGTTCCTAGACTGGGGTACGTGACAGACTCATTTCTGGGGCTTTCTAAAAATGCAAATTTTCTGTTCCAGAGCTACCAAATTTAAATCAGAGGGCATCATTTAAAAGCTTCATAGATACCTGAAGTGTTCATCCTGGTTGAGAACCGTTGATGTTAGAACCTAAAATCTAAGCTGTTTTGAGACTTTCCTCATGGCCCAGTGGCTAAGATTCCAAGCTCCCAATGCAGGGGGCACAAATTCGACCCCTGGTCAAGGAAATAGATCCCACACACCACAACTAAAGATCTCACATGCTTCAATGATGATCTTAGATCCTCAGTGCCACAATTAAGAGTAGTGAAATAAATACTTAAAAAAAAAAAAACTGTTTCAACATATATCTCAAAAAACAACAACAACAACAACTTAAGTCTCCTCAACCATTGCCTTGTGTGCAAGTCTATTTCCCACCTGGTGAAAGGAACTGCGTATGCATGTCATATCCAATTCTTTGCAATCCTATATACTATAGCCCACCAGGCTCCACTGTCCATGGAATTCTCCAAGCAAGAATGCTAGAGTGGGCTGCCATTATTTTCTCCAGGGGATCTTCCCGACCCAGGGATTAAACCTGAACCTCTTATGTCTCCTGCACTGCAGGTGGATTCATCTGCACCATCTGAGAAGCCTGCAAAGTGAGCTGCATTTTCTCTAGACTGAAGTCTTGTCTGCCCTGAATTCCAAAGAGGCCTCAACCTCCTTGCTTCCTCTGCTCATCAGGCCACTCCCTTTCTGTTTCTTCCATAGATTCCTATTCCTCTAGAAAGGAATTATATGAATACTCATTGCTCTGAGTCATAGCGTGCAATTCAACATTTAGTTAGGATGAATTAGTAAATAAACACATGTGTATTTCCACAGCTTTATGCTTTGCTGTATGTTTTCCTCTAGGAGCACATTTTCTTCTACCTTTTCCAACTTTTAAACTCCTATTGATTATTTAAAAGTCAGTTCTTTTTTTTTTTTAACTTCTTCTCTATTAAGTAAGTCATGAGGTTTGGAATCCAATCCATCAAGTGCTCTTGGTAGAGGGTTTATTGCAGAGTCTGTTATAAATGATCCCTTGCTTATCTATCTGTCTCCACCTAGTAAACAGGAAATCTTCAAGGATGGAAGAATGAAAGAAGTCTTCTTGAAACTGTGACTGAAGAATTATTTGTCCAGTGACTGAATTTAGCAAATATTACTTTGGACCAACTATGTGTATAAGTCCATGTTACTTAGCTATTTTACCTAACTTCTGGTGCTGTTGCAATTAAAATGTGATTCAATCTTTTCCCAGATTTTAAAGAGAAAGAATAAAAATATTTATTCACGAATGCCCTCTCAGCGATGTAGAAGAGTTAAGTGAATGGCTATGGTGTATGTTTAAAGCCTTAGAAATCTCCTTGAAGGAAGGTGATGATGAAAATTGTTATGAGATGGCAAATGAGTTTATCCAGTTGAGAAAATAAGTGAAATATTAGTAGCAGAATAAACTGGATTTGTTGAAAATACTAGTCTGAAGCTTTGTTGTTTGGGATTTAACCATTTGTGACATATTTCTCAGTGTTCTTGTGGATTCATCTAGATAGCATTAAAAATCCAAAAGTCATGAGATTACCAGGAAGGCCAGTAGTCATGTATGGATGTAAGAGTTGGACCATAAAGAAGGCTGAGCACCAAAGAATTGATGCTTTCAAATTGTGGTGCTGGAGAAGATTCTTGAGAATCCCTTAGACAACAAGAAGATCAAACCAGTCAATCCTAAAGGAAATCAACCCTGAATACTCATTGGAAGGATTTATGCTGAAACTGAAGATCCAATACTTCGGCCACCTGATGTGAAGAGCTGACTGGTTGGAAAAGACCCTTTTGACAGAAAAGAGTAAATACAGGAGGAGAAAGGGGCAACAGAGGATGAGATGGTTAGATACCATCACCAACTCAATGGGAATGATTTTGAGCAAGCTCAAGGAGATACTGAAGGACAGGAAAGCCTGGTGTGCTGAAGTCCATGGGGTCACAAAGAGTGGGACACAACTGAGCAACTGAACAACAACGATGAGAATCATAGCTTTGATGCACTTTTTTTTATATTAAACTTTTTATTTTGTATTGGGGTATAACCAATTAACAGTGTTTTCATAGATTCAGGTACACAGCAAAGGAACTCAGCCATACTTAAACGTGTATCCATGCCCCCCAAACTCCCCTCCCATCCAGGCTGCCATATGACATTGAGCAGAGTTCTCTGTGCTATACAGCAGTAGGTCCTTTATGGTCATTCATTTTAAATATAGCAGTGTGTACCTGTGATCCCAAACTCCCAAAGTATCCTTTCTCTCCATCCTTCCCCCTACCTTTTAAATATTAAAAGCCAGAGATAAAAGTCAACCTAGCGTGTGTATTGCTGTAAGAAAAGATGTACCCTGTAGGATTACAGATTTAAAGACTAAAGGAAATATCATTGGCATTTAGAGAAAGAAAGTATAATGATAAAAGCACTTCAGGTAATAACTGAGACTCCAAGGTTCACACTCAAACTGTTCTCCTTCACCAATACCAGAGATGGTCACACTTCTATAGAAGAAGGACCATAGCATCCCTACCAACAACAATAACAACAGGAGAAAAGAAAGCTATACAAATTCACCAGATTCCGAAATCAGAGACGATGTCCTAAACAACAAAAGAGCACACACACACAAAATCAAGAATCTAGATTTATCCCAGGTCTGTAGACCTGTTACATTAAACAAAAAGGTCTCTTCTCCCACCAGCAATTGTTTTGCTGGTTTGATCATTGCAAGATCCTGCACTAGGAGCTCTAAGTGTTTCAAACCAAATAAAAGCTAGGCCTGCCCTTGAGGAGTGTGAAGCGTAAACAATACACAAGAGGTTTGAATACAAACAAAGGATGTGGGTGGTCAAAGACAGCTACCATTGCTTCAGGAAAAGGCTTTGTGAGGTCAGTACCATTTGGGCTGGGTAGCTTGAGTGCGTAGAGGGCAAGTTCGGGAGGAGAAATGCCAGGGAGAGGAAGGATAGGGTGAGTGCTGTATTTCGGGTAATGGTAAAAGATGAAGCTGGAGAAGGGGGTGAGACGGTTCATGCCTAGACACGTCCGACTCTTTGCCACCATTTGTACTGTAGCCTGCCAAGCTTCTCTGACCTTGGATTCTCCAGGTAAGAATCCTGGAGTGGGTTGTCATTTCCTTCTCCAAAGAGATCTTCTCAACCCAGGTATCAAATTCGAGTCTCCTTTGTCTCCTGCTTTGAAGGTGGGTTCTTTATCCACTGAGCCATCAGGAAAGCCCAAAGAAGGGGGTAAAATCTTAAAACAAGTTGCTTAAAGACTTTTAACAGCAGTTTCATAGGAAGACAGTAGACAGTTCTGGTCAGGAGAATGGGGGGATCAGAGGTATTCTGGTGGGAGAGGGGTAATTCATCTGATGAATATGTGTAGAATAGAACAGAATAGTCAGAAAGCTACTGAACAGACCAGAAAGAAGCCTACTGCTACGGGGCAGAAGGTACCTAACTGGGACAACTTAAATAAGGGGCACTGGCAGGAGCTTCATGGGAGGGAGAGACAGATGCAGGGAGAGAGAATCCTCCAGGGTTGAAGAAGGCCAAAAGAAATATTAAGTTTTAACTCTATATATGCCAGGAGAAATATCAACAACCTCAGATGTGCAGATGATATTGCTCTAATGGCAGAAAGTGAAGAGGAACTAAAGAGCCTTTTGATGAGGATGAAGGAAGAGGGTGAAAAAATCTGGCCTAAAACTTAACATTAAAAACACAAAGATTATGGCATGCAGTCCATCATTTCATGGCAAATAGAAGGGAGAAAAGTGGAAGCAGTGACAGGTTTTATATTCTTGGGCTCCAAAACCACTGCCAATGGTGACTGCAGTCATGAAATTATAAAAGACACTTGCTCCTTGGAAGGAAAAACCTAGACAGCATATTAAAAAGCAGAGATATCACTTTGCCAGCAAAGGTCTGCATAGTCAAAGCTAAGGTTTTTCCAGTAGTCATGTATGCATGTGAGAGTTGAACCATAAAGAAGGCTGAGCACTGAAGAATTGATGCTTTCGAACTGTGGTGCTGGAGAAGACTCTTGAGAGTCCCTTGAACAGCAAGATCAAACCAGACAATCCTAAAGGAAATCAGTCCTGAATATTCATTGGAAGGACTGATACTGAAGCTGAAACTCCAACACTTTGGCCACCTGATGCGAAGAACTGACTCATTGGGAAAAAAAAAAAAAACCTGACGCTGAGAAAGATTGAGGGCAGGAGGAGAAGGGGACCACAGAGGATGAGACAGTTAGATGGCATCACCAATTCAATGGACATGAGTTTGAGCAAGCTCCGGGAGTTGGTAATGGACAGGGAAGCCTGACGTGCTACAGTCCATGGGGTCAGGAAGAGTCGGACACGACTGAGCAACTGAACTGAACTGAACTGACGCTGAAGCTAAAGCTTCAATATTTTGGTCACCTGATGTGAAGAGCTGACTCATTGGAAAAGACCCTGATGCTGGAAAAGATTAAAGGCAAAAGGAGAAGGGGGCAGCAGAAGATGAGATGGTTGGATGGCATCACTGACTCAATGGGCATGAATCTGAAATTCTGGGAGATAGTAGAGGACAGGCAAGCCGGATGCGCTGCAGTCCATGGGGTCACAAAGAGTTGGACACACCTTAGTGACTAAAAAAATAACAGCAGAAACTAACACAAATTTGTAAATCAACTGTATTCCAATAATTTTTTAAAGATATATCTTTTTTGGCATATGCTTGCATATCCTGACTTCGATCAAAAAATACCCATATCATTTCTCACCTGAACTTCTTTTAAGCTACTTCTTTCTCCTTTTTCTGTTTGAATTTGATTAACATTCTATCCTAGTCCCAAGGCAACAAGGAAGGAGGTATGAGCTTGCCCTAAAGGTAAAACTTTTTTTAGAAAAATATTAGGCAATATGTATTAAGATAGTAACACATACCCAAACTGTGCTAATTTATAGTGAATCAGAAATTGTCTGTAATATTTTAAATATTTCAAAGATCCTCACTGTTGTTGGGTTTGATGCTGAGAAAATACTTTTTAAGGTAAACATTCTAACTCCTTTATCAATCCCAAGTATTCCACACAGGCTATAAACTAGATGGTTTTCTCAAATATTCCATAAAATGCTGATGAAACTATTTACCCTTGCCATTTAGCTTTATTTCCTTTTTCTACCCTACCCCTGAAAGTGGGGTGTTCTAGAAATGTGAATTCCTTGTCATTGTTCAGTTGCTAAGTTGTGTCCAACGCTTTGCAACCCCATAGACTGCAGCACGCCAGCCTCCTCCGTCCTCAGCTATCTCCTGGAGTTTTCTCAAATTCATATCTATTGAGTTGGTGATGCTATCTAACCAGTTTGTCATTAAATGCATTATACTATAAGGTTTTAAATATGATCTCTAATAATGTGATTTAATTATTTCACCTTTAGTAATTTACCCATAAGAATTATTAGCAAAGGTTTGCTTGCATGAATTTTTATTGCAGCCTTGTTTAAGACAGGAAAATAACCTAAATATCCATCAATAGACTGTTAAATTATTTATTGCACAAAACATTAGTTGGAATGTAATGCAACCATTTAAGTGGAAAGTAATAAACCTATTTAATTCTGTAGAATATGTTCATGATATTAGTTACTAACAACATGTCTAGATATACAAGCATGGTAAAAATGAAAGTTTTGCACATTCTTCCCTTTTCTTTAAGTTTTCTAAAATTGAAATAAATTACTTTTGTAATGAAAAAATGGCTTTATCTGATACATCTTTCCAGGCCTTCTTTACATATGAGCGTCACAAAATGTTTTCTGGTTTCCCCAGAGTAGATGTTCCTTCTTAAGAAGCCCTATAGCATCCATTGTCTATAAAACTCATAAAATATTTACAGAAGTCCTCCTTGTGCTGTAGGTTTTGGCGTGTTGCTATTGTTCAGTTCCCAAAAGGCCAGAATTTGACACTTGTGATTTAGAATTGTCTACAAAACACTTACGGAGAAGGCAATGGCATCCCACTCCAGTACTCTTGCCTGGAAACTCCCGTGGACAGAGGAGCCTGGTAGGCTGCAGTCCATGAGGTCACTAAGAGTCAGACACGACTGAGCGACTTCCCTTTCACTTTTCACTTTCATGCATCAGAGAAGGAAATGGCAACCCACTCCAGTGTTCTTGCCTGGAGAATCCCAGGGATGGCAGAGCCCAATGGGCTGCTGTCTGTGGGGTCGCACAGAGTCCAACATGACTGAAGCGACTTAGCAGCAGCACAAAACACTCAAGGATTAATATGTATTCAGGAAACTGAACCATTTTAATGAAGTTTCACCTTTTCATAAAGTTTTCTGAGAAATTTCAGGACGACAAATCTTACAAATTTAACAGGAGCAATGTGATCATGTCCCTTCACCTGGGAGGGAAATTGAAACCTAAGGTAATTTAGATCAGTGCCAAGAGTGAATGCAGGGCTTCCGGGTGGCTCAGTGGTGAGGAATCTGCCTACCAATGCAGGAGACTCGGGTTTGATCCCTGGTCTGGGAAGATCCCGCTTGCCACAGAGCAACTAAGCTTGTGTGCCAAAAAAGAAAATGTGTGTGTGTGTGTGTGTGTGTTTATAGAGAGAGACTGAACCCAGCTTTAGAAAGTCCTAGACCACATTTTCCCCCCAGGTATCAGAAATCACAGCTGCACTGTGTGCAGGGGAGGGGGGTGGAATTACAGAAGTGCTACCCAGTGGCTCATCTCTCCCAGTCACCATGCTTTTGAATAGTCTCCACCACTGACATTGACTCTGAGCTTGGCCTCGTGAGTTGCCATCATCAATGGGGCCACAGAAAGGGAGATACCAGCAAGAGCTTGGTGAGTCTTTGTAAGTGAGGCTAGCTTTCTTGGCTGTATCATTTTTAAAAATGATAATCCATGCCATCCAACTGAAGAAGTCTCAAGAAGACAAGCAAGTTGTTCTAGAGAGAACCTGCACTAACTGCCAGCGTGTGAACGAGGCCCATCTTGAATCATCCAGCCCCAGCTGAGACACTGGTTGAAGGCAGTTGATAAGCAGCCGCAGGCCAAGGCCAGAACTGCCCAGCTCAGCTCAAACCAAAGTACAGATTAGAAGCAAATCGATGGTTGTGTTTAAAGCCATGGCGTTTCAGAGCAGTTTTTATAACTGATACATATACCTCTTACCACCTCTTGTCCCTCCTTGCTGCTTTTGTGGTCCTGGGTCCCACACTGAGGGGTCCTGATGTCACAGCCCTCCTGTCACTTTGGGTTCCACTGGATTTCAGAATCCTTCTCAACCAGGGCTCTGGTCCACTCCTTCCAATCATTGGATTTATACGTTTAAAGACATATAGATTTACAATTCTTTCTAATCTCTAAATTAGATGATATTCTGTCTCTCTTTTTCAAATACATGAATCCACTCTTTAAGATTATTTTCCCATAAACATCATTACAGAGTAGTGAATAGAGTTCCCCTGTGCAATGCAGTAGGTTCTTTTAGTTATTAACATGGATTCTGTTATTAATATATAGTGGGGCTTCCCAGGCAGCTCAGTGGTAAAGAATCCACCTGCCAATGCAAGAGATGCATGAGATTTGGGCTTGATCCCTGAGTTGGGAAGATCCTCCGAAGGAGGGCATGGTAACCCACTCTAGTATTCTTGCCTGGAGAATCGCCGTGGACAGAGAAGTCTGATGGGTTACATTCCATGGAGTCACAAAGACTCGGACATGATTTAACAATTAAACGGCAACAACAATATACATATATGTCAATACCAATCTCCCAATTTATCCCTCTCCTCCCGCTTTCCCCCTGCTCATAATCAGAAGTTTATTTTCTACATCTGTCCCTCTATCTCCTATCTAATGGGGCAAATTGAGAGAGACAAGTTTTTGCGGAAGATGGCAAACCTATGTCAGAAGCTATGACAATTTAGTCTGATTTGGATTATGTTTTACCATCAAGGGTGTTCTGTTCCAAACCTACCCATCCAAAACTGTACTGTAAGATAGAGCAGATTTGCCTCCACATCATGGATAGACTGCTAAATGGTGACTTGCTGCTCTTGATTTCTGAAGGAAATAACGAAGGTGTGGATTGAGCAACAATTTCCATTGTTTTGGTATTCTATACACCCTACCCTCCCATTGCAGCAAAGAATTTAACCAAAATCATAAAAGTTTCTGCGGAAGACAGCATGGTGGCCCAAGTTGACTTTAGGCAAAGTCGGCCATCTGTATCTCTCTTTCCACATCTGTAAATTGAAGACTGTTATATCTGTCCCCTGCAGGGACATTATAGTAACAAATGAGAGAAGATACACGAAAGCATATTCTTCAGAGAAAAGTAGTCATAATTATCCTAATTTAAGAAAACAGAAATCAACTTGTGCTTACCAAAATGTGATACATCTTTTAATTGTTACCCATTTAATTCCTATGAGGTATGTGGATTTAAATTTTGTTGACAATGATTCCAATGAAACCATAATTTAGATATTTTAATATCCATCCAGCTGTTTTACTATCAGTAATTTTACATAGGGTAGAATTTTCTTCAGATAAATTATATGTGTATTGGAAACTAGTGATTGTAGTATTTCTCTAAGGAATCTTTTTGTTTTAGGCCCTAAAAGAAAAAAACAAATCTCTGAAGTCAATGATCATTTGTAAAACAAGAGATTATCAATAAAATTTTGCAAATAAGTTGCTTTTTTCTACAACTGAAACATGTTTGCGTTTTAGCCTAAATTACAATTTTAACTACTCTAGTAGGTAAACTTTTCAGCTTCCTGTGACAACTGGAAACTTTTTCTTAAAATTAAAACTGAAATGTAAAAACATCACCGATGATTAAAAAGCTTCTTGTAAATCATAGAGATTTTGTCATCAAAAGTATCTAACTGATCATTTAAAAAATTTCCAGTTTGCTCCTCTGACTAAAATAGGAAAAAATAGAAAAGACCTCCCTGTCATTTCTCACCTTAAATGCTGAGTTTAATTTGTAGTCAGCAAAATATAATACAGAGTTATAGTAACATATAAATAGTTCAATCCCAGCTCCTCCTTCTGTTTCCTCTGAGATGATTTGTCTTCATTCTGCACTTATACCAATTTTCAAATTCCTTTTTATCCTGTGCAAATGTCGACCCCAAACATATATTTTTAAGTACGGCTGAACCCATGCAGCTTCACAGAAACTTTCTTTTTTTAACATGCATTGCCTCTTTCCTCTTACTTAGCTCTCCAGCAGCCCCCATAAGTGTAATTGGGCAGATATTAATATTATTGACATTTTAGGGATTACGCATTTGAAATCTAGAAAAAGATCACCATAACTGAATGAAAATCAACAGAACCAAACCCAGCTCTCTGGACTTGTAGTCTAGGTAAGGCCTATTAGTGTAAGCCACCTTCAGGAACACTGAGTTACAAAATATGGAAGGAATAAAGAAATTTTCATTTTCAAAATGAAATTAAAAGATTCTTGCTCCTTGGAAGAAAAACAATGACAAACCTAAAAAGCATATTAAAAAGCAGAGAATCACTTTGCTGACAAAGGGTCCTATAGTGAAAGCTGTGATTTTTCCAGTAGTCTCGTATGAACATGAGAGTTGGACCATAAAGAAGGCTGAGCACTGAACAATTGATGCTTTCAAACTCTGGTGCTGGAGAAGACCCTTGAGAATCCCCTGGACTGCAAAGAGATCAAGTCACTCATTCCTAAGGGAAATCAACCCTGAATATTCATTGAAAGGAGTGAAACTGAAGTTCCGATAATTTGGCCACCTGATAGAATGAGCTGACTCACTGGAAAAGACCCTGATGCTGGGAAAGATTGAGGATAGGAAGAGAAGTGGGCAACAGAGGATGAGATGGTTGGATGGCATCACCGACTCAATGGATATGAGTTTGACCAAACTCTGGGAGATAGCAGAGGACAGGGAAGCCTGGCGTGCCACAGTCCATGGGGTTGTAAAGAGTTTGACATGACTCAGCGACTGAACAGCAACAGTGGTGAGCATGCAGCCTGCCTGTCCCCCCCAGCCCTCCCCTGGGCAGCACTGGCCACAGAACAGCTTCCTCTTGGGTCAGGGGCACCAGCTGTGCTCTGAGAGCCACTGCACATCTGAACTCACCTCAGGCTTACTGTGTCCAGGCCCAGGGCTCAGATACTGACCTTTGCTTCCCAGAAGCTATTTTCTGCATTCTGGCCACACTCTGTCCTTCTGAACTGTTGGGTTGAGCTTGGTCCAGAGAGAATCCATCAGGGGTTCAAGAGCCGCTAAGAATGTCTCCCCTTTTCCCCAACCTCCCAGTTTCCCAGGCACACGTCTCCTGGAATCAAAGCCACTCTCCCTTTGGACTAGCATGCAGTTGCAACCTCTATAATGTGCAAGGGTCGTTCTGCACAGCCTGAGCGAGCAGAATAACTTGGGGTGATCATGTCCATTCAGTAGGATGGAAAAACATTGTATAGGAGTGACCTAGTAACTACTCTATGTTGGCGCTGGATTTGACCAAGTGAGATTCTGCTGAAGCAAGGAGGGAAGGAGGCCAGGAAGGGAATCCAGCAGAAATTACGGCCAGAGGGCAGCACAGGGTGGGACAGTGTCCAGGCAGGAGCATCCCTGTGCCCTGGGGATAAGCTTTCTTGTGGGGAAGAAAGAACATTTCAACTGACCACACCTTGGCTTGTCTGAAACCCTCCCCAAATACTAGTCTGACCCTGGATTCATCAGAACCTTCTGATTAAGCTTCTCTGAGTCACTGCAGCTCAGACAAGCATTCCCTAAACCTACAACTCTCACCTCTATTTAGCTACCAACTGGCCCACAGTATTCATTTTAAAACAAAATCAAGCCCCACAGCTAAGGAGAGGGTCGTCTGATGAAAGCTTTACAGTCAGATACAGATGGCCAGTGGACACACGAAGAAGTGCTCCACATCACTAATTATCAGAGAACTGGAAATCAAAACTACGAGAGGTATCACCTCACACTACTCATAATGGCCATAGTCAAAAAAATCTACAAACAATAAATGCTGGAGAGAATGTGGAGGAAAGGCAACCCTCTTACACTTTTGGTGGGAATGTTAGGTTGATGCAACCACTATGGAGAACAGCAGGTTCCTTGAGAAACTAAAAATAGATTTGCTGTATGATCCAGCAATCCCACTCCTGAGCATATATCAGCACAAAACCATAATTTACAAAGATAGGTGCACCCCTATGTTCATAGCAGCACTATTCACAATAGCCAAGACGTGGAAACAATCCAGATATCCATCAACAAATGAATGCATAAAGAAGATATGGTGCCTATTGCAACGGAATATTACTCAGCCCTAAAAAAAGAACAAAATAATGCCATTTACATTAACGTGGACTGACCTAGAGATGATCATGCTAAGTGAAGTATGTCAGAAAGAGAAAGACAAATCTCATGTGATATCACATATGTGGAATTGGAAATACATTGCAAATGGACTTATCTATGAAACAGAAACACTCACAGACATAGAACAGACTTGTGGTTGCCAGGGGGCAGGGAAGAGCAGGAGGGATGGATTGGGAGTTTGGGATTAGCAGATGCAAACTATTATCTATAGGTGGATAAACAGCAAGGTCCTACTAACCCCATGGATTGTAGCCCTCCAGGTTCCTCTGTCCTTGGAATTCTCCAGGCAAGAATACTGGAGTGAATAGCCACTCCCTTCTCCAGGGGATTTTCCTGATCCAGGGATCGAACCTGGGACTTCTGCATTGTAGGCAGATTCTTTACTGTCTGAGCCACTGAGTCAGTTCAGTCGCTCAGTCGTGTCTGACTCTTTGCGACCCCATGAATTGCAGCACGCCAGGCCTCCCTGGACATCACCAACTCCCGGAGTTCACTCAAACTCACATCCATCGAGACAGTGATGCCATCCAGCCATCTCATCCTCTGTCGTCCCCTTTTCCTCCTGCCCCCAATCCCTCCCAGCATCAGAGTCTTTTCCAATGAGTCAACTCTTCACATGAGGTGGCCAAAGTACTAGAGTTTCAGCTTTAGCATCATTCCTTCCAAAGAAATCCCAAGGTTGATCTCCTTCAGAATGGACTGGTTGGATCTCTTTGCAGTCCAAGGGACTCTCAAGAGTCTTCTCCAACACCACAGTTCAAAAGCATCAATTCTTCAGCGCTCAGCTTTCTTCACAGTCCAACTCTCGCATCCATACACGACCACTGGAAAAACCATAGCCTTGACTAGATGGACCTTTGTTAGCAAAGCAATGTCTCTGTTTTTGAATATGCTGTCTAGTTTGGCCATAACTTTTCTTCCAAGGGGTAAGCATTTTTTTAATTTCATGGCCACAGTCACCATCTGCAGTGATTTTGGAGCCCAGAAAAATAAAGTCTGACACTGTTTCCACTGTTTCCCCATCTATTTGCCATGAAGTGCTGGGACCAGATGCCATGATCTTAGTCTTCTGAATGTTGAGCTTTAAGCCAGGTTTTTCCACTCTCCTCTTTCACTTTCATCAAGAGGCTTTTTAGTTCCTCTTCACTTTCTGCCATAAGGGTGGTGTCATCTCATATCTGAGGTTATTGATATTTCTCCCGGCAATCTTGATTCCAGCTTGTGCTTCCTCCAGCCCAGCGTTTATCACGATGTACTCTGCATAGAAGTTAAATAAGCAGGGTGAAAAAAAATAAATAAATAAAAAATAAATAAATAAATAAGCAGGGTGAAAATATACAGCCTTGGTGTACACCTTTCCCTATTTGTAACCAGTCTGTTGCTCCATGTCCAGTTCTAACTGTTGCTTCCTGACCTGCATATAGGTTTCTCAAGAGGCAGGTCAGGTGGTCTGGTATTCCCATCTCTTTCAGAACTTTCCACAGTTTTTTGTGATCCACAGAGTCAAAGGGTTTGGCATAGTCAATAAAGCAGAAATAGATGTTTTCCTGGAACTCTCTTGCTTTTTCAATGATCCAGCGGATGTTGGCAATTTGATCTCTGGTTCCTCTGCCTTTTCTAAAAGCAGGGAAGCTCCATAGCTTCATATCATATCCTGTGATAAACCATATTGGAAAAGACTATGAGAAAGAATGTATCTATATATATAACTGAATCACTCTGCTGTACAGCAGAAACTAACATGACATTGTAAATCAACTCTACTTGAATTTTTTAAAAAGTCTTATGGTCAGGAACATGTTGCCATGTACAGAGCCTATGAAATCTGAAACATAGAGCAGAGGCTTGGTGCCTAGATGGAGAGGGAAAGTGGCATTGTCAGCCAAACATGTTTGTTCCTGGAAAACTGTCAATCAACACTTTTGAGCTCCTGCCTCTAAACTCACTGCTTAGTCCTCAAGTGTTGTGTTGAAAGCTGGAGAAAAAGCAGAAGAAAGAAACCATATAATTATCAATTATCATACCAAAAAATACAATGTTTGCTTTCTCATAAGGAAATTACCCTGTGGGTGGGGTGGGAGGAGATAAATATATCTCCGAGGTAGTCAACCATAACTGGTAACTGAGGTAGTAACTTTTTTATGGAAAATGATTACAGAAAACACAAACATTCACAAAAACTAGGTCAGTCTCTGAGACCCTGGTTGGAAAAATTACTATGGCACAGTTTGGTATCACAAACTATAATTTGTGGGGCCATCTCTTCCCTGGGTACAGGTCTGTGTGTGTGTCTAGATGGCTTAGGGGGAGGGCGGTTCATCAAAAGAGAGGAACAAAAATCTATGACAATGGTCAGACCAGCTGATGTCTTTGAGACAACTTAAACTCCTGTCATCCTGAGGCCTGGGGGCCTGAAGAATAAAACAAAAATTCAGCATTGAATAGCACAGAACTACACACACACACACACACACACACATGTTATTGCTCAGTCAATAAGTTGTGTCTGACTCTTTGTGACCTCATGAGACCCCATGGACTACGGCACACCAGGCTCCTCTGTCCTCCACATTCTCCCAGAGTTTGCTCAAGTCTGTTGAGTCAGTGATGCTATCTATCCATCTCATCTTCTGCTGACCCCCTTCTCCTCCTTCCCTCAATCTTTCTCAGCGTCAGTCTTTTCCAGCGAGTCAACTCTTCGCATCAAGCGATCAAACCATTGGACTTGCAGCTTCAGCATCAGTCCTTCTAGGTAGATAAGAGGTAGATCGCATAAATCCTACTGACTGATTCTGGACTCAAGTAATCCAAACTTCAAGGGCCAGGGGCCTCAGGTTACAGCACAAACTCAACCCCTCCAGCCTAATCTCACCCCACAGAACACACACATATCTAACCTAGAACCAAATACAATTTGCATAAACTTTATGATAAGCATCTTGTTCCCTGCGGATTCTCCACACAGAAATAGGAAACTATTGCATGATCGTCAATCCTGCTTCAACCAGACTCTGCCAAATTCTCCTTTTGGGTTCTGTAATGTTCTGGTCATGCTATTGAACTCAAGTCCAAATTAGGACAGTCTTTTGTGTTTTAACTGGAGTATAGTTGCTTTAGAATGTCATGTTAGTTTTCTGCTATACAGCAAAGTAAATCAGCTGTATGTATATATATAGACATATATCTATGTATATATATATCAGCTATATGTATATATTTTTATATACACATATGGTAAATATGTCATATGTATATATGATATGTATCTATCATATATGTATGTATGATACATATCCCTTCTATTTTGGATTTCCTTCCCATTTAGGTCACCACAGAGTATTGAGTAGAGCTCCCTGTGCCTTACAGCAGGTTCTCATCTGTTATCTGTTTTATGTATGTGTGCTAAGTTGCTTCAGTTGTGTCTGACTCTTTGTGACGCTATGGACCATAGCCCCTCTCTCCATGGAATTCTCCAGGCAAGAATACTGGAGTGGATTGCCATTCCCTCTGGCAAGGAATCTTCCCAACCCCACGATCAAACCCGAGTCTCAAATCTCTCCCGAGTCTCAAATCTCCTGCATTGGCAGGTGGGTTCTTTACCACTAGCACCACCTGGGAAGACCCATCTATCATGCACATAGTATCTAGTATACAAGTGTCAATTTCAACCTCCCAATCCACCCCACTCTACCTTCCCTCCTTGGTATCGTACATTTATTCTCTACATTTGTGTCCCTATTTTTGCTTTGCAAGTAAGTTCATCTATACCATTTTTTTCTAGATTCCACAGATATGTGTTAATATATATTTGTTTTTCTCCTTTTGACCTATTCCACTCTGTATGACAGTCTCTAGGTCCATCCATGTCTCTGCAAATGGCACAGTTTTGTTCCTTTTTAAAGGAACAAAAGGCTGAGTAGTATTCTATTGTATCCATGTACCACATCTTTATCCATTCTTCTGTTGATAGACACCTAGGTTGCTTCCGTGTACTGGCTATGTAGATAGTGCTGCTGGGAGCACTGGGGTACATGTGTCTTTTTGAATTATAGTTTCTCCAAGTATATGTCCAGGAGTGGGATTGCTGGGTCATACAGAAAGACAGTTTAAAATTCTGAATATACCATCTTGCACAAAGAACCCCCACTCACTGCGGGTCCCTGAAAGTCTAGACTCGTTCCAGGATAGGTCGTGGAGTTGGGAGGCAATCAGTGCCCTTCCCCCTTCCCCTCTTCTGAGTGTGTTTTCCCCGGAGTTGGGCAGATGGAGACCCAGGAAATCTCTCCGGAGTGGGTGACGGCTGACATCTAGGTGAAGAAAGGCAGAGAGCCAAGATCCAGAGGCATTATTTCATACATGGCGGGAGTGTAGGGTCCACGTGGGCCCCGCGTAGGAGAGGCAGGAACATCGCCAACTTCTCAGAGACTAGAAACATATTTAAATGGTAAAAACCATGTGAAGTTTTCCATATAAATATTGAAATGTATCATGTTTCTATTTTTTTTCTTCTGAAGCTACAAAAATACACATGTTTCATACAAACAGAGATGGAAAGCAAAGGAAAACTGTGAGAGCTTAAGTAAAACTGGGCTCATGAGTACTCTCCATCATTTCTTAGTCGATTTCTGGTTCAACCTCATCCACATACATTTCCATTGATGTTGATACTTGCAAAACTGTTTATCTTATAATCACCTCCATTTGACCCATACTTCAGACTTGATTATCTGAGGTTTATGCTTTTCCTATTTCTATGATTTGAAAACTTTTTTCAAACAAAAGTGGATATCATCTCATTTTTCCACACATATCTCTAATAATTTACCAGCGTAGTGAAGATATGTGGGTAATGAAAGTAGTGTAGAAACAACAGCATTTTATCATCATAATAACTAACCCATGTGATATGGAAATATAATTAGAGAATGGAGTATATCTTGTGCGTAATTGGGATTATGGACATGCATATCGAATTTTGTAAAAATTTACGTCAAGGAAATGTAATTTTGAAGTAAGAAAGTTTAAGGCAAATCTCTTAAATTTTCTTTTTTGCTTTTTGAAGTTTCAAAGAATTCTGCTATTTCTGAATTTGTGATTCGTTTAAAGTGTTATAAAGATTTTATGTGCTGTTTGCAGGCAGATTCTTACCCCAAGAAACATATGTAGAAAAGGGCTACTTATTGCATAAGGTATTTCTGATTAGAAAACAACTCTGGAACTTTTCAGAAAACGTAATGAGTAAAATTCACTTGAAACATTGTAACTGCGGAGCCAACATTATTTTTTATGATATAAATATTTCAGACAAATTATTGTCTGCTGAGTTAAGTCATGACGAGAAAAGTAGATTTATCTTGAAATTGCTGTTCAGTATTTCAGTCGCTAAGTCATGTCTGATTTTTTGCGACCCCATGGACTGAAGCACGCCAGGCTTCGCTTTCCTTTGTTATCTCTTTGAATTTGCTCAAAATTACTTTTTAGGAAAAGGAATTTCTGGTTTAGATGACAGGATAAGGGGATCACAGTTCTTGAGGTGCTAGCCTACCATGATCCCCCTTTGTCTGGCAAATTAATAAAGCCACTCTTTCACCTCGCCCCCCCCCCAAAAAATAAGGAGCCATGACAAATAAAACTTTGCCTATCTTATAGTGTCTTTAATGTTGTTAGAAATCACCAGGAAAGTTAAAGAAGGCATATGTCTTTTTATTATTATTAATTATTAAACTATACTTGATTTACAATTGGAAGTGTTTCAATGTGTGAGTTCCGAAATCAGCTTACCAAGTTGTGCAAAGTCAAAATCAAATTATTTAAGCAATAAAGATTTAGAAATCTCAAGATGGGATTATGAGATCAGTGTTTATTCAAAGCGTTCAATAAACTAAGATGTTTGGAGAGCCATCAAAGACTATTTTAATTAAAAAGAAAGGCCAGTTTCAACAGCGCTGAATAGGGCCCACAACACCTTACACAATACAAAATTTATCTGTCATCAATCAAGGTTCACAATATCAACACTGTGGCTGGGCTAAATAAAGTGTGAACGGAAATTTTACCGGGTTTGTAACAAACTAAGAGAGGAAGTGTGTGTGTGTGTGTGCAGGCGCTTGCACACATGTGCCCTCAGTCATGTCCGATGCTTTGTGACTCCATGGACTATAGTGTGTCAAGCTTCTCTGTCCATGGGACTTCCCAGGCATGAATACTGGAGTGGATTGCCATTTCCTACTCCAGAAGGTCTTCCTGACCCAGGGACTGAGCCCTTGTCTCTTGCATCTCTTGCATTGGCAGGCAGATTCTTTACCACGAATGCCACCTGGGGAAGTGAAAATGAAAGTTGCTCAGTCATGTCTGACTCTTTGCAACGTGGAATTCTCCAGACAAGAATTCTGGAATGGGTCACCTTTCCCTTCTCCAGGGGATCTTCCCAGCCCAGGGATAGAACCCAGGTCTCCCTGGGTTCAATTCAGCAGTCGAGTTCTTTACCAGCTGAGTCACGAGGGAAGCCCAGTGCCACCTGGGGAAGAGGAAGAGTCAAAAGTATCTATACATACTTTCACCATTATCTTTCAGACTCAGTAGTAATGATGTCTTACAAGTAAAATAACAGCAAAATGCTTTCAAACTGCTAATTCTTCGTACAGTATTACTAGTCCTCACTTTGTGTGTGTCTGTGGAGAGGGGATTATCAAATGTTTTTAAGGAAAAAGAAGAAATATCATACAGGTTGTTTTGTACTTCTTCAAACACACAACATTGGCAGCATAGTATTAAGAATCGTCCTCCTTGTTCATTTAATTGAACAAACATGGATTATCATCACATCCCAGGTATTCTAGCCTCTATGGACAGATTTTCATTTTGTTTTCTTCAAAATAAGAAAGAATATATCATTTTTCATTACCTGAGAAGAATAATAAACATAGAAAAATAAATTGAAGTCAAGAATAGCAATTATGCCAAAGTAATCTCAGAGAGCTTCAAAGTTGAGAGTTTTTTTTAAAATAAGAAGAGGAAGATTTTGAAAGAAAAATACATCATGGCAATTAAGGTAGTGCTTTTTCCCCTGACACCAACAGAAAAAGAGCAGAAAATGTAAAGGTTTTTGCCAAAGATTGAAGGCTATGTGACTGAATTGAAATATATGATTCTGGGAGAACAAATTCCGCAAAAGAAAACAAAGTTTAGAACTCTTGTTTTAAAGCATAGAATGAACCATTAAATAAAGCAGTGTTCAAACTAGCCAACAAATTCTATGCAAACCCTAGAACTCTGATTTTCCTTTCAACTTGAAAAGCTCAACTTTACTTATAATTGCTGATTCAGATGATTGTGACTCTTTATTTATTTGATATGCCTTTCACAGTCAAGCCACCATTCCTCCAAGTTTCCAAATATTACATTGGGTTTACCAATAAAGATGATACATTGTTTTGTTTGATGCTTCCCCAAAATATATTGGGTTGCCCAAAAAGTTAATTTGGGTTTTTCTGCAAGATCTTATGGAAAATCTTAAATGAAATTTTTGGCCAACCCAATACTTACAAACTAAATATTCATTGGAAGGACTGATGTTGAAGCTCTGATATTTTGGTCACCTGATGCAAAGAGCCAACTCATTGGAAAAGACACTGATGCTGGGAAAAATTGAAGGCAAAAGGAGAAGGGGGTAGCAGAGGATGAGATGGTCAGATGGCATCACTAACTCAATGAACATGAATCTGAACAAACTCTGGGAGACAGCAAAAGACAGGGGAACCTGGTGTGTTGCAGTCCAGGGGGTCACAAAGAGTCCGACATGACTGAGTGACTGAACAATAACACCATTTTCACAGTACTAAAAGATGAGAGACTCAATAGCTGGATGCTAATGGTTGTGGACAGGAATGGTTTTGTGCTTGTACGGATATGCGGGCAGGCACGCACACACACACACACAAACACACACATATACATACACACTGATCAGGCTTGAATGACCTCAGTCTTGTGAAAACATTGCCACCGCACCATGCCTCACCTTTGGAGACAAGGACGATGCTTTACGACTTGAATCTTACCTCTAAGAACTTTGCACATTGCTCAAAATGCTATCACTCTTTCAGTTCCAAACCTTAATTTCAGGCCTATAAATGTTTGGAGTTGACCATGCAGTCTTGGCACAAGAACCAAGTCTTGTTGGCACATCCTGATGAGCCGTGAGCAGTGACATGAGAGCGATGAGAATGTCTGTGTGTTATTCCAAGGGAAACATCAAGAGAAAAGTGGTACCTGAGGTGTGTTTATAAAGCTGCTCACTTGCTTAATTAGTTCCTTCTTGTCCAGAGATGGATCTTTGGGACCCGCCAGCAAAAGGCAATCCTTAGGGTCCTCTCTCTACTTAATGACATGGTGAATTAAAAGATGTGTATGGAGCTGTAAAGGTGATCAGGAATGCAGTCCAGGAATGCATGCTTTGTTGTCAAAATTAAAATTACTTTCATAAAATCTAGTTTAGTGATACATTAGTATAATCTGGCAGAAGGTTATTTTTTCCTTCCATCGCACCAGAAGATCAAGGGATAGTTATGATTCTCATAGGTGTTCTCCTTGGCTTCTTTTTAAAATACTTTCCATTTCTCCACTGCCCACTAAGCAACTATTAGACCTGTTAGGAGCTATAAAGATAAGTGAGTTTCAAACTGTGATCCCACAGGAGAAGGACAAGTACTGGGGAGAGGAAAGGGTCCAATAATTTGAGTGACATATTAGTGCAATGACGTAAAGCGAAGAGCCACAGAAATGCACCAGAGAAAGAAAATGGTCAACCAGGAAGAACCAAAATGGTACCCTGCAGGTGCCTGGTGATGGGTAGGTGATGAAAGGTTCAGGTATGGAGTGGGCATCTCACTTGGAAGGAGCTGTGGGAGCAGAGGAAACATTGAAACTTACCTGGGGACCTATTTAGGCAGGAGGAAGCAGAATGAAACATGAGAAGCCTGAAAATATAATTTCTAGTCATGCACAGATGAGCGAAAAGCGGTCAGTCTGTTCTCTGGGTGAACGTTCTGACACTCTTGCCACCTCCCAGCTCCAGCTCTGCCCTTAACAACTCTGTGGACCACAAGGTATCCAGGTCCCCAATGGTTAAGGCTAACCCTAACCATAATCCAAACCCCAACTCCACAGAGGGGGGCCCTGGTGTTCCTGACAGTTCCTTAGGTTCAGAAGTTTTTCAGCCTGAAACATCCATGACACTGCATCATCAACATTTCAAGAAGTGGTATTTGCAACTTAAAGTTATAGACAGCCATCTCCTCCACCCTCATCATCAGCTTGGCATTCACGATTTCACATTTCCTAAGACCTGGCTGACATCTCTCTACTTCAAACTGATGACTGCTTTTATTTTTCCTCCCCTGCTCGTTCCTATGACTCTCCTCACTGTGTGGGTGAAGTCCTTCTGTGTTCTCATTTATCTCATCTTTCTTTTGAGTGGGTTTCTGGTTGTATGACTGCATCAGGGAAATCTGACCTAAATAAAGTGCCTATTTGGAAAAGAAACACGAGGAAAGGGAACGATGGTGACAGTCACAAATAATAGTGAGCAAACGCAGTGTTGGGGGGAAATTGTTGTTCAGTGTCGGTTCTAACTGAACTGCCCAAAGGAAAACAGCTAGTGGTGAGATGCCCCAGTGTCTCCCTTTAAAGCTCATACATGGATGTACCTGAGGGCAATGTGTTAAATGAAGTTAGAGAAGCAAAAATGTGTAAGTTCTCACTTCTATGTGGAATCAGAAAATGCTGATCTTATAGAAGTAGAGAGCAAAATGGTGGCCAACAGAGGCTTGAGTGGGGAGAGAAATGAGCAGATGTTGGTCAAAGAGTATAAACTTCTAGCCAAGAAAAGAAATAGGTTTGGGGGATTTAACGTACAGCATATGTCTTCCCATGTGGTCCTAGTTGTAAGGAACCCGCCTCCCAAAGCAGGAGACACACGAGATGCAGTTTCGATCCCTGACTTGGGAAGCTCCCCTGGGGAGGAAATGGCAATCCACTCCAGTTTTCTTGCCTGGAGAATCCCATGGACAGAGGAGAGAGATGGGCTATAGTCCATGGAGTCACAAAGAGTCAGACATGACTTAACAACAACTGAACAACAACATGATTAACTCTACTCAGTACTATGTAATTACCTATGCGGGAAAAGAATCTAAAAAAAAAAAGAAAAGAGTGGATACAAGCATATGTATAACTAAATCACTTTGCTGTACACCGAAACTCACACAACACTGTACGTGAACTGCGCTCCACTAAAATTGTTTTAAATGGACTTCCCTGTGACCCAGTGGTTAAGATTTCACCTTCTGATGCAGGGCGTGCGTGTTCAATCCCACATACCTCCTGGCCAAAAAACCAAAACAGAAGTAGCACTGTAACGATTTCAATAAAGACTTTTTAAATGGTCCACATCAAAAAAATCTTTTAATTATTTTTTAGCGTGTGATTCAGCAAAGCCACTTCTGGGTACATAACCCAAAGAATCGAAAGCAGGGTATCAAACAGACACGTGTACACCCAGGGTCACAGCAGCATTATTCACAGTAGCCAAATGTAAGAAGCAACCCAGTGCTCACCGACAGACAAATACATAAACAAAATGTGTTCTGGGCACACCACAGAATCCGGGGCAGCTTTGAAAAGGGAGGGCATTCTGACGCCTGCTACAGTGTGGATGAGCCTTCTGCTTTATGAAATGAGCCAGTCACCAGAAGACAAATACTCTATGACTCTACTTATGGGAGAAACTTGAACAGTCAAATTCACAGGAAAGCCAAAAAGTGGTCTCCCAGGGCTGGGAAAAATGGAGAGCTGTTGTTGACTGGGGCAGAATTTCAACTTGGGGAGATGAAAAGCTATTGGAGCTGGAGTGAGGGTTGTGCAATGATGTGCTTAATGCTGCTGAATTTCACACTGAAGGATAGTTAACATGGCCCTCCTGGGTTCGGTATGTGCTAAGTTGCTCGGTCATGTACTCTTTGTGACTCCATGGGTTGTAGCCCATCAGACTCCTCTGTCCATGGGATTCTCCAGGCAAGAATACTGGAGTGGGTTGCCATGCCCTTCTCCAGGGGTTCTCCTCAACCCAGGGATCTCTTGTGTCTCCTGGATTGGTTGGTGGGTTCCTTACCACCAGTGCCACCTGGAAAGCCATCTTGGGTTCTGTATACTCACCGCCATAAAAGCATACAAAAAGTAGAAGGCATCTTCCTAGAAGAAGACAGAGTTCATGGTTTGCCAGTCACTTCCCATGCTATCCTGAGGCCGTGGCGTTCTGATAACCAGACTGGAGAAAGCGTGTGTTGGGCAGCACTTAGCTAGAGCTGTGTCAGGTGGAATACTCCAGTCCCATTTCTGGCTGCAGAGAAGCTCCATCCGAATGTTTTGACTCATTACCCTGAGCCTTCATCGGTGGATGGAACTAAATTTTTTTCATCAGCTGATTAAGATTCAAGATAATGAGTCAAAACATGCCAGGAGTAATTCCCAACAGCCACGAAGACGGGATGTTAACCTTTCCATGCACATAGACACTTGCAGCCAGACGCGAAATGAACCAGCGTGCTTCCCCGAGTGGGGAAAGGTTCATTTCGTCAAGGAAAGATGACAATCACCATACACACGTGAAGAAGAGAAACATCTAAAAAAAAAAAAAAAAAAGAGCCAACCAAACCGTTGAATGGATTGCTAATAATTATTTTTAATTTTATTTCTTCATTATTTTTGGCTGTGATGCATCTTCATGTTGCGTGGCCTTTTCTTTGGTAGTGCTGAGTGGGGGCCACTCTCTGGCTGTGGTATACCGTCTTCTCATTGCGGCGGCTTCTCTTGTTGAGAAGCATGGGCTCTAGGGCACGTGGACTTTAGTAGCTGAGGCTCAAGAGCACAGGCTCTGTAGTTGCGGCACATGGGCTTATTTGCCCTGACGCATGTCAGATCTTCCCGGACCAGGGATCAAACCTATGTCTCCTACGTTGCTAGGCAGATTCTGTATCACTGAGTCACCAGGGAAGTCCTAGGATTGCTAATTATTTTAACAAGAAGTGACTAAATGCATGAAATGAACTCGTGAACAAACACGACTGGAAGAAAGAAAATAGAACTCACACAGGAAACAGCCATTCACAAATTTGAATGAACTCTAGGAAAATAAAAATTCCAAATGCTTTGCACATCCTTATGAATCCACAAACATTCAGAATGTTTTTGATGGCCTTGATACCTGAGCTTCAGGTTCCAGGAAGAATATGACACCACTGTTCAGCATTCTGTGAGCCTTCTGTCTGATTACAGAATACTGAGTTTTATCAACAGAAGCATTTGACTGAATACTATGCCCCTTGATATTAGATATATATGTATTTTAAATTCCATCAGGCATCCATCAAGAAAGTACCTAATGTTCAGAATGCATTGTTCAGTGTGCTAACTGATCTTATTTGTGGGTGGGATGGGCAGTCAGCATCAGAAAGACCAAATGCTCAGGGGGAGTTTTTGCTGTAGAAAGGTTGCTATGAGGGATGTGAGCAGAATAGTTAATGGGCCAAAAGTCAAGGGAGTTCAGTATTTCCTAAATCTTGTAAGAGTCCAAAGTTCCAAAAATTGAGGAAAATTAGACACAAAATCTTATAGGTATCCGCCTTGGTTTCTGTCTTTCGGTGTTATGAGTAAATCAGCTTATAAGAGCTGCTAAGAAAAGTTTCCCCTCTAGAAATATAATAAATGCTGAAACATGGCATGAGATCGTCTCAATGGTAAACTGAAAGGAAACAGCTTATTCTGGGAACAAACAAAGGCTGTGATCCTAATTCTTTGATTTGCAACAGTGGAGTATGAAGTGCTTTTAAAAGCAAGATTCAGAGCAGCAAACAGAGCATGTTCTACCATATATGATTAAGGAAAACTTCTACCTCCAGCTCACTGCCGATTGGCAGGCTCTAGGAACGCCTTCTTACAGGAGCACTTTGTTAGAATTTTGTCTGAGGTTTTGAGGGAGGAGGGAAAAGCATAGGGTTAAAAAGATGAAAACGGTCTCCTTTCTTTTTCTTTTTTCTTTCTTCCCTGACTGCTACATTTCCGCTTTATCAGCACCTGTCACTTGCAGGAGACACCATTACTCAGCTTATTATCACTCTCACTACTGTTCAATTTAAAATGTGCCACTTAGAGACCTCCCTGGCAGTCCAGTGGTTGAGAATCTGTCCTGCAATGCAAGCGATGAGGGTTCAATCCCTGGTAGAGGAACAAAGATCCCACATGCTGTAGGGCAACTAATCCGGGCGCTGCAACTACTGAGCCTCCGTGCTCTGGAGCTCAGACCCTCTGGAGCCCACATGCCACTCTGAAAGAAGCTCGCATGCTGCAACAAAAGATCCTGCATGCCACAACTAAGACCCGGCGCAGCCAAATCAATCAATAAAAATAAGTTTAAAAAAATGTGCTCACCTCTAAGAGGTACCACCTCTAAAAGACTAGCTCATGTCTATGTTCAGAGAGGGTCTTGGTTGAGGCCCAATTTTCTGCACGATGGAAAACTTTGCTTGGATATGCTGAGAGGAAGAACGTGTTGAGGAAAAAGCCCATTGTATGGTTTTATGGGCTCTTCTTCTTGCTGCGAGCCTACATTTACTAACTGTATAATTGGTGGCCCAGTTCTTCCATCATAAACATTGTTATCAGTTAATTAAACTTGAAACGCAGCTTTGTACCCCAACATGTTTTGTCAGATTATTTTCCTTATTTATTTATCATCATAAAATGTTACTCAGTGACTGGCAGCTTCTCAGCCCTCCAATAATAATATAAATCAAAACATAAGATTTGAGTCTTCATGCAATTTCCTTTTGGTCTGAAAATATGAAACCAGATGTTTTTGGCATGCTAAAGATGCTTTTCATCTTTTTTTAGATTCTTTCAGTGCAGTCGAAGTAAATGCATTTTTAAAACCAACTTATGAAAGTTAAATTCCCTTTGTTCATCTCAGTGTGGTCTGGTTTGCATTGATGCAGTGCCATTGAGAGACCTTTCAGATAACATACTGAATTTCTTGGAGGAATTACACATGTGGGGCTAAAAGCTCAAAGGGCAACAGAAATTGTATTAATAGCAGATCAGTAGACCATGAACTGTGATTCACCAAAGGGTCTGACCAAGTCAGATGCCGAAAGTAGAGGTTCAGGTTGGACAAGGACCAATATGATCTTGACTGTCTCGATATCACTGGGGTGATGTGCCTAATTTGTTAACGTAGTTATCACATGCTTGTTCCATCTTGAAAATGTGGGGCCCATGAAAACTTCGCCTTGGAATTTCCTGCGACGGTGAATCTCATTTCGGTGGATATTACCATCTATCTCAGCCTAAGGCCATCACTAAAGCATCTAAACATTCCCAGATGGAACTTACTTCACTGATATTACAAGGATTTGATGTTACTGGAGAGACCTGGGGTCAGCCAGCAGGAGCAGGAATAGAGTGGCACATGGGCTAATCTCATTTGTATGTGGTCTCAGATTGCCATTACGTCCCTGGGCTATTTTGTGGTTTGGGTATTGGAACTCCTAGGACAGACTGAAATACTTTGGGATCTTGGTGGGGTGGTGTATGGAATTATTTATAATCAGCTTTGCTATCTAAGCTTTGATGTGGTTTCCCCAGCCTCAGCCCCCAGGTTCTTTGCACAAATTCCATGGCCCAGTGGACACGTCTACACTACTCTTAACAATCATGGTAACCCCTACATTCAAGAAGAGCAGAATGCCCCTGCACCTTACTCTGCTTGATTTCTCAAGCAAGTTTCCGTATTCCACCACCACCCCCTGCAACTGACTTTCCATTTCTCATCTTTCAATGAACTGGCAGTCAGAAGTCACCAGTAGTCCCTTAGTGGCCAAATCCAATCCACTGCTCCATTTCCTTTTTGCAAATTTATCCTCTCTTGGCTCATACAAACTAAGCTCTTTCAGTGCTTCTGTTTCTCTGAACTTCTTTGCTGTTATTTTCTGCTCCTTCCTCCTTCTCTGCCTGAATCAAAAGCACTATCATCCACAAACTTCTGTCTTTGGTCCTCTTTCACCTTCACTCACACTCATCTGAGTTGATCACTCCCCCCGCTGTGGTTACCTACAAGCTGATGCTGCCCAGAATCCCGTCTCCCATTCAAGTCCTGCTCCTGCGCTGAAGAACCCAGGATCCACACACAAATTCAGTACAAAAAACCCATATTTACCCCCAAATTACTACTTTTCCTGAATGTTGTTGTTCAATCCCCAAGTCGTGTCGAACTCTTTTTGACCCCATGGACTGTAGCCTACCAGGCTTCTTTGTCCATGAGATTTCCCGGGCGAGAATCCTGGAGCGGGTTGCCATTGCCTTCTCCAGGTGATCTTCCCAACCCAGGGATCAAAGCTGCATCTCTTGCACCTCCTGCATTGGCAGGTGGGTTCTTTAGCACTTGTACCACCTGGGAAGCCCATAGTATTTCCACCCCACTTCTATTTCCAAAGGCTTCTCCAGCAGCAGCTTCCTCTCTCCTAGAAGTCTGTCGACAAAGAAGACTTGCCCTCCAAGTCTCCAACCCCACTTACCCTGGCCCCTCCAGTCCTTGTGTAGGCAGCCACTTTTTGCAGTTGTTGACTTCTAGATTGTCCCACTTCTCTCCATTTTAGTTTCTTCCAATACCTCTGTAGTCTGCTTTTGTGTTTGGCTCCCATAATAAGCCACCTTGGCAGGGGCTGTTTTCCCAAAGTCCCCTGCACAGACCCTGTGACCAGCCCTGGAATCTCTTCTCAGTGGGTACTTCTGGGACAAGCTACCTGTTCCAAGCTCTTCAGAAAAAAGTGAAAGTGTTAGTCACCCAGCTGTGTCTGACTCTTTGCAACCCCATGGACTGTAGCCTGTTAGGTTCCTCTGTTCATGGAATTTTTAAGGAAAGTATACTGGAGTGGGTAGCCATGCCCTTCTCCAGGGCATCTTCCTGACCCAGGGATCGAACCTGGATCTCCCACATTGCAGGTAGATTCTTTACCATCTGAGCCACAAGGGAAGCCCAAACTTTTTAAAGACAACCTTTAATCTTGGCAGAGGAAGGCTTGGGACTGGTCTGATTCTACAGCCTCACCGAGTTTTGGAGTCCCACTGAGCTAAGCTGGAGGGCATCAGAGCCAAGAACAGGCTGCCTGAGCCTTGGCTTCTGGGGGTCTCTCTGTGATGAAACATTGTTTGGAATGTGATCATCTCTTGGAAAAACACTGTTGTCATCATCTGCCTAAGCTTTCTTTAGCAGCATTGCTGAGGAGCATTCAGCGCTTTTAGGAAGAAAAAAAAAAAAAAAAACCCTGAAAGAACACACACACGTTTGGGCAAAACCTCCAGATACCAAGATCTGGATCACTGATGGACGTAAGTCTACACTGCTCATGGGTGGTGAGTTATAAATGGGTTTTAGTCATTAATCACCTTGTCTTCAGTCTTACCTACACCCAACCCATGTTTAATGCTGCTGAAAGAGCAGATACCGCAAAAATCAAATTTGATCACGGCACTTAAAGCCTTTATGGAATTTGCATAGCTTTGAAGATGAAGACCAAATAGTTTAGCATGAAATTGTACCTGGTCCTTCGAATGGGTGGCTTTTCCCTTTCTCTGTGGTCACATTCCTGCTACTTCTCCTTCCTCTGATTCTGCTGTTACCAGAAGCATCCCAGGTCAGCCATCATCTTTCACAGGCCTATACTTCAAATCTGTCTTCTGGCTTAATATTTTTCTTTCTCCTTTCTTTCCCTGACTCACACCTGGTCTTCTCCGGCTTAGTTGATAAACCTCTTAAAATCTCCTGTCTCTTCTACTCCCTGCCCTATTTGATTGAGGTTCTTGGGTCCGGAAGATGCCCTGGAGGAAGGCAAGGCAACCCACTCCAGTAATCTTGCCTGGAGAATCCCATTGACAGAGGACCCTGGTGGGCTACCATCTGTGGAGTTGCACAGAGGCAGATATTACTGAAGTGACTTAGCACACACAGGCATGCACACACCACCCCATGTGTTCCTAGAGTACCACTTGCATCCCTATATTTGATCCAGGGTGGTGATCATTTGCCCACCTGACCAGCTCCCTCACAAGACCAGCCATCTCACAGGCAGGGCCACCCTCCTACATCAGTGTGGCTACTGCTGCTAAGTTGCTTCAGTCGTATCCAACTCTGTGCGACCCCAGAGATGGCAACCCACCAGGCTCCCCCATCCCTGGGATTCTCCAAGCAAGAACACTGGAGTGGGTTGCCATTTCCTTCTCCAATGCATGAAAGTGAAAAGGGAAAGTGAAGTCACTCAGTCGTGTCAGACTCTTTGAGACCCCATGGACTGCAGCCTACCAGGCTGCTCTGTCCATGGGATCTTCCAGGCAAGAGTACTGGAGTGGGGTGCCATTGCCTTCTCCATCTTACATCAATACTTCCTCGCTTTTGTTTGTCTCTAATTTAGGGCTTGGTGAAGTTGCTCAGTTGTGTCCAACTCTTTGCTACCCCATGGAGTATAGCCCACGAGGCTCCTCTGTCCATGGGATTTTCCAGGCAATCATACTGGAGTGGGTTGCCATTTCCTTCACCCAGGGGATCTTCCCAACCCAGGGATCGAATCCAGCTCTCCTTCATTGCAGGCACCTTCATTGCAGGCAGATGCTTTAACCTCTGAGCTACCAGGGAAGCCCATATATTAGACAGGGCTTCCCAGGGAGCTCAGTGTAAAGAATCCACCTGCCAACCCAGGAGATGCCAGAGATGCAGGCTTGATCCCTGGGTCAGAAAGATCCCCTGGAGAAGGAAATGGCACACTACTCCAGTATTCTTGCCTGGGAAATCCCAAGGACAGAGGAGCCTGGCGGGCTACAGTCCATGGGGTCTCAAAGAGTCGCACACGACTAAGAGATTCAGTGCATGCGTGCACTGAATTAAACATTAGACATTTAATACATGTTCTTATTCTCAGTGCATAAGAGCTCTAGGTGGTCCACATTTTTACCAGATCTTAGTATTTTAAGGCACTCTAAATTTCAACCATATTAATAGATTTACCATAATTTTCCATTGTTATTTTAATTTTCATTTCCTTGGAAATAAATGGTGTAATATCTTTTCACATACTTATTAACCACTTACATATTTTCTCTTATCGGGTTTCCCAGATGGCAGTGGTAAAGAATCCACCTGGCAATGCAGGAGCCACAGGAGATGCAGATTCAATCCCTGGGTTAGGAAGATCCCCTAGAGTAAGAAAGAGCAACCCACTCCACTATTCTTGCCTGAATAACCCTATGTACAGAGGAGCCTGGTGGGCTACAGTCCATGGGGTCACAAAGAGTTGGACACGAGTGAGCAACTGAGCACACACTCATTCTCTTTTATCAAGGTTTCAGTCAGTTCTTTTGCCCATTTTAATTTATTTCTAAATTTTTCTTATTGATTTGTAAGAGTGTAACAATTTTGATAATTTGGGAAATACGATTTATGGGTTGGCACTGCATTAAATTTGATAGAACTTCACGAGAACTTTTGTCACAAGGACTCTAAAATTCATTGATTTTGCATTTTTAAGTGAGATGTACCATTATTTTGAGTTACGTAAATCTCCGACTTGAAAATAATCCTACATTTTACAGAAAGGGGAAGGACTTCCCAGGTGGTCCAGTGGTTAAGACTTCACCTTCTAATGCAGCAGGTGCAGGTTAGATCCCTGTTGGCTGAGCTAAGAGTCCACAATGCCTGGCAACCAAAATGTCAAAATAGAAAACAGAAAATGTATTGTAACAAATTCAGTAACCACTTAAAAAAATGATCCACATCCAAAAATATCTTCAAAAAGGGGGGAATTCCAAATAATATTTAACTACAAATTACTCTTTTACGTTTAACATATATTTTATCATATACACCTGACAAAATTTGGGGGCTTTTAGAGGAAGGCTTAAAATGGAAGTGATAAGCACAGAATATTGCACTTCTTCATAAAACAGAATCATAAAACAGCTTCATAACACGGCTTTAACTGGAAATGTTCCTCTCACATTTTAGCAACATGCACAGTGGGAAAACATGAGACTGACCATTTTCATTTGTTATAGTAAACACATACATCTATGAAAGGAATCTGGATCTAAAGTGTTTTTTTATAGGGAATGGCTATGTTTATCACAGATTCTGAACGCACCACACAGATAACAGAATCAGTTCTTAATGTTTTGATCATTGCCAGAGCAAGCATATTTCCGGATTTATTTTTTTTTCCCCCCAAAGGTTGAGTAAGACATAACAAACACTTCCTGCCACAGGCACAGCGTGGCGGTAGGTCGGATACCTGGGTTACATAAATCTTTATGCTGAGCATTTATGACATTTCAGCTTAGAAGTTCATTCAGTTTGATGACTGAGGCAGCAGGCAATTATGACATTAAACAGTTCACAGACCTTTACCCCAGCCCCAAACGGTTTAATTTTTTTAATGGCTGACTTTGCCTCTTCCGGTGTGCACAGACCAACGCAGGGTGTAGAATACTTACCCATCTTAATTGCCCCTGCTTTGTTGCAAGCACCGCTGACTGCCTTCTAGTTCCAAATGTCTTCAGTTATTAAAAACTATCAATAGAAAGTAATAGAAAGTCATCCAGACTTACACTGGCGATACAATTGGCCACATATGCCCTAGTGGAGCATAAAATAAGAAAGATCGTTACTATTACTACCCAAGTGTCATGGTGAAGAACATTCTTTAAAAGGGAATCACATTATGCCTGTTCAGTCAATTATTTCTACTTGCAAAGGCAGGGCTCCTTCCTGAAGATGACTCTCCTTTCTCAAGGAAAGACATGGTCTTAGATTTGAATACATATTTGAGTCTGAAGATGCTACTCAATGAAATAACCAGATTGGGGGAAAATGTTGCATTTAAATAAAAATCACACAGGATTTTATTGTCATAAGTATATTTGCACCCAATGTTTCCTTTGCTCCTGAGCTCTCTGCAATTAATAATTTGGTGTCATGCCGTGTATGTGTTAGTCACTCAGTCTTGTCTGACTCTTTCTGACCACATGGACTGTACCCTGCCAGGCTCCTCTGTCCATGGAATTCTCCAGGGAAGAATACTGGAGTGGTTTGCCATTTCCTATTCCAAGGGATCTTCCTGACCCAGGGATCAAACCCAGATCTCTTGCATTGCAAGCAGATTCTTTACTGTCTGAGCCACCAGGGAAGTCCCTGGTGTCACGCTCAACTTCTACAAGTTTCTAATATGGAGTTGACTTTTCAGAACTGGTTAATAAATAAAATCATTGCTGTTTGTGAAATCTAAGCAACAGCCATAGGCTTCTAGAAAGAAGGTTGAAGAATTAGAGAAATGCTCACTGAGGTAGGTGCTAGGGACCAAACGACGGTCTCTAGAACTTGAGTCATGTTTACCAGAAAGAGACAGGATATGCGCTCATCCTGCCTGGCCAATCATGTAACGCCAGCTACTCCTGTAACTGAGACAAAGAACTGCCTGTATATAAGCCGCCATACTCCTTTGTTCGGGGCTCTTGTCGGATTCCCTTCTGTGGGATGAGACTTGAGCCCTAGCGCGCTAGAGATAAACTCTCTTCTTGTTTTTGCATTACTGTGGTGGACTTGCTCTCTCGGTTGGTTCGGAGATACGGGCTCGGAGCATAACAGTAGGTAGGACTAGCAAATGTTTAACATCTTAAGAAATGTCTCTTACAACTATGAAAAATCCTTGAGTGGAAATGCTCACACTGAATTGCCACATTTGATTCTCAAACAATCAGTGTCAGACTATTTTGATCCTCCTTTCAAAACTGAGGCATCTGAATTCCAAAAGGTTCAGAGTCACACATCCTATGCATTCTTCTGGAGTGACCCTGGTGGCTTTTCCTACAGGAAGCCTCTCTGACCTGGCAGACTCAGGTAGGCTGCCCTCCTGCCTTTGGTAGGTTACACATGTCACTATTTGTCATCTGTGTGACTCAGGACTGTGACTCAACATTCCACATTCCTGAGGATGGGACCATGATTTCTGAATGCTTATAGCCCTGGGGCCACTAACTGTATCTGGTACTTGGCAGGGGATCAGTAATTGTTTGTTTTCATTTGATTTGGGGTTTGATTAATGTTGTTTAGTCTCTAAGTTGTGTCTGACTCTTTGAGACCCCATGGACTGCACCACCCCAGGCTTCACTATCCTTCACTGTCTCCCAGAGTTTGCTCAAACTCATGTCCAGTGAGTCAGTGATACCATCCAGCCATCTCATCCTCTGTCATCCCCCTCTCCTCCTGCCTTCAATCTTTGCCAGCATCAGGGTCTTTTCCAATGAGTCGGCTCTTTGCACCAGGTGGCCAAAGTTTGGGAGCTTCAGCTTCAGCATGAGTCCTTCCAGTGAATATTCAGGACTGATTTCCTTTAGAACTGACTCATTTGATCTCCTTGCAGTCCAAGCGACTCTCAAGAGTCTTCTCTGGCATCACAGTTTGAAAGCATCAGTTCTTCAGTGCTCAGCCTTCTTTACGGTCCAACTCTCACATCTGTACCTGACTACTAGGAAAACCATAGCTTTGACTATAGGGACCTTTGTCAGCAGAGTGATGTCTCTGCTTTTTAATACACTGTCTAGGTTTGTCATAGCTTGATCGTTTAAATGACAACTAACTCTTGGCTTTTGACTCATGGTCTTCCTCTACACTCTGCGTCTTTTGAACCCAGTCATTTAACACTAACATCTCACCCAAGAAGCGCATCACCTTTGCTCACACCATCAATCCATTTGCCTTTTCTCCTTGTACTACCAGATGGCAAATGGTGCTAAAGAAACACCTTACTCATGTCCCTTTCTGGTCCAGACCCATATACAGACAGCCACGTGGCAGACCCTACAGCCACGTGGCATGAGTTCATATTCCAGCCTTGCTACTTACAGGCCAGTGATGCTGGGTCACTCATCACCTCTCAGAGGGAAGGTGATGAAGGATGCTTAGTACATATTTTTTCAGTGAATAAATTAAATGCAAAAACTAGACAATAAAATAAAACATTCCCTGAATCTTAGGGGGAAAAAAAAACACCTGTGTTTAAAAGCTGTGACCTTTGGGGGAAAAAAATACAAGCAGAGAAAACGTAAGCAAAAGTAAGGGTTCTAAAGTAAAACAGTGTTTGAGTGAATTAGGTATTAAGTTGCTATGGGAAAAAAATTAATTCATTTGAGGAAAGATGAGAAGGGTATAACAGAGATTAATTAAAATTTAGTTTATCAGATTTTTCTCAGGAGATTGGCAATTTAGTCAGAGGAAAATCTTATTTAAGTGCATAAGTATATTTCAACGTCTAAGTGTGTTGCATGAGAAAATGGAAACAGAGAATGGTAGTGAATGTTCAGTAATTACCGCTTTGGAATGTGATACTCCCTGAAATTCTAAATCTAGAGAAATCCCATCGACAGAGGAGCCTGGAGGGCTACAGTCCATGGGTTCACAAACAGTCAGACGTGACTGAGTGAGGGAACACTCAAGAAAAGACGGAAAGATATACAGATATATATATATATATATATATATATATATATATATATATATATATATATATATATATATGAAAAAAAGAGGAGTTTCTCTGGGAAGAGCAGCAACCACAGTGAATGAGCTCTAGGTCCTCTCCGTTGTTTTTGGTTGAATTCTTTGGTCACCCTAGAGGTTCTCCCTTGGCTAGTCATCTTCTCTTTCTGAGGAATTTTTTTTTTTAACTGGACATTCAAGTTCTTGAAAGCTGTGATTACCCAGTTTCACCTCCATCAGCAATGGGAAGCTTTTCTAACTCCTACAGATCATCTGAACAATTAGATGAATAGACACACCGCCTTGCAGCATTCCCTTCATCAATCTGTCCATCAGGAAGCCCTCATTGAGCACAAAACTGCATACATTGCACCAACAACCTCCAACACACCCAAGCCCTGGAAGATTTGAGAGGACATACATATTCAATGTGGAACTACGTTCTGCAGCGTGAAGCTGAAAAGGAGACCGCAATTTGAATTTTATAGTTCAGATATTTTCCTCGGCCTCTCTAAAATGTACCCCCAAATGGTATTTTTAGCACTTCACAGAAAAGATGCCAAGTACATGAATGCAATGGGGAAGAATATTATTTCCTCATTAACTAAACCTGGAGAACACATTATAGAGATGCCCAACTATCTCATGATGGCTACACAAATCTTGAAAACTAATAACAACAATGGACTCTTCATGCTAATTAAGGGCTAAATTGCGATGATTTGTGTTTGATTCTGGGTTACATTTTTAAATGTCTTCCATTGTACTCAGTTTTAATGGAAAGATAAGGTATTTGTTTACATTCCTACATTAATAAACTCCACAAATATTTATGGAGCACTGGCTATATGTGGGACCCTGAGTTGAGCATGGAATGAGCTGTAAGACTGTGTCTCAAATGCACCCCTCTCCCTGATACGATTCAGAAATAGTCACTTGTTTAACCATCTCATCTCTTTATTTCTCAAGATGTTTCTACACAGTAACTCTTAATACAGTGTGTGTCAGGATAAAAAGCAGCGTGCAATTATCCAATTTTCATCTACTTAAATTTTTATGACTGTCCTTACTTGCCCATTCCATTTTGTAACTTTTAGCCCCTGGGCACTTAAGTAGCAGTTAGTTTGAGACCTGAGATTCTCCCAGATTTAGTTCTACAGGGTAGGACTCATCAGACCCTAATTATTGTGTTGTAGGTAGTTTTTACTCAAAGCCATCTCCCATTTAAACTGCCAGTATTCAGAATATTTCACAAGTATGTGATTCACAATTTTATATCTAGAGTGTAACACCCGTGTTAAAAAATCTAGAATGTTTTACTGCACGTTTCCCCTTAGGAGTCTGGCAAAATGAAAGAGTGGATGGTTTCCACCAGACATTTGGCTCAACTCGCAGGTAAGGTGAGCGATACTCTTAGACCTTGAGTATGAACCACGTGACCTGGTGCCCATCGAACCCTGTAGACCTTACTTGAGAAAGTAGAACACAGGTGAACAGAGTACAACTTCCTTCTCTCCAGTGGGCTTTGAAAGATATAGCCATGCAATTGTTTTCATCACTTTTTTAAAGGGGAGAAGATTGTGACTCAAGGCAATTCTGCACATAAGCGATCAGAGCTCTACTGATTGCCCCACATACGTACCTTCAAGTCACAAACTCCCAGAGATGAGAATGTGTGTTCACATGTCTGATCATGTAAGTTAGTTCACATGTCTGGTGTACACTGTCATATGCATGCTTATATACATGCTTATATAAGTGTATACGTGCTTATATACAGGTGGTTATATAGCCTGGCTGAAATTGGCAGAGAAAAGGCCAGAGCTGATATCTACAACTGGTCTGGTAGTTTTGGGGAGGGAGGGGATGGAGAGGACTGTTGGGGGAGCCTGTAGCAGCAGAGTAGTCCTGACAAAAATACTTCCCTAGCTCCTAGTCTCCTGCATTGTAGGCAGACGCTTTACCATTTGAGCCACCAGGAAAGCGCCCCCTGGCCCCCAGAGGCAGGAAAAGAGGACATGGGTCCATAGAAGGTGCTCAGAGATGAAGAGGGGACTCCCTCCCCAGAGATAAAGCTGGGGCCGTGGACCACTGGAGGGACCCCAGGGACTGCCTATCTTTGGAGGAGTCCTCAGCTGAGGCATAGGAGGGCCGCCCTATGCAGACCTCACACCATCTATGCAGGGGGCTCTGCCTGCCACGGCAGGAGACACAAGAGATGTGGGTTCGATTCCTGGGTTGGGAAGATAACCTGGAGGAGGAAAGGGCAAGCCACTCCAGTACTCTTTCCTGGGAAATCCCATGGACAGAGGAGCCTGACGGATTACAGTCTATGGGGTCAGAAAGGAGTCAGATTCAACTGAGAAAGCACGCACGCACACCATCTATTCAGGGGCCAGCACATGGGCAGAAGAAACCATTAACATCAGAAATAAGACTAAGTGAGAAAGACCAAGCTAACTCCTCAACCCCAGTGGACAGCATGTACATAAGAATACACTCTCATTCCCTATTAGTGTTGTTAGTTACTAAGTCACTTTCAGCTCTTTGCAACGCCATGCACTGTAGCCCACCAGGCTCCTCTGTCTATGATATTCTCCAGGCAAGAATACTGGAGTAGGTTGTCATTTCCTTCTCTAGGGGTTCTTCCTGACCCAGGGATTGAACATTGCATTCGTCTCCAATCGAACATCCAATCGTCTCCTGCATTGTCAAACGGACTCTTTACCACTAAGACACTGGGGAAGCCCTCTCATTCCCTGACTCCATCCCAGACTTACATGGTCCAACCAAACCATGGTTGGTTGGAGAAGTGAGAGAGTGGGGCATGGATAGCAGATCAGCACCCACTCCAAGAACTGCAGTGCTGGGGAGTGAAAAAACAACGGTTTTCTCTAAACTACTTTACCCCTCTTATTTTTTCACAATTCTTAATAAAATGGGATCATTCTGGGAGTATCAAATGTTACAGTAAAACACCCAGTCACATCCACTTATCTCTCACATCTACTAAGAGGCAAGATCTTTCCAGTTCAAAACCATTCCCTTGGCGAGTCTTTCAGCACCAGCCCTGGCACTAAGAAGCCTGTAAATGTGTTCTGCTTTTGTGGACTATGCATGCTTTAATTTTGTTTTAATCAAATTAACTCCTATCACATTACATGAGCTCAAAATTATAGAGACAGCCTTCAACTGATTGTAAATGCAGATTTTGATTAATCTTTAAAAGGGCAAGTTCAACAGCTTTGCACAGAGCAAAGAGGTGAAGCAGAAAAATAATTGTAGCATTTCTGTTTATCACACACAAAAAAATTGCTTCACCAGAATTTCACATCCGTAGGAAGTAAAGACAAACGTTAATGTTTATTTACAGTGTAGAGTAAGTGGTGGATATTTCTACGTTTTCTCCACTTTAAAATTTGGAAAGAGTGTGGAATTCTGGCTCACAAATACAGACTGAATTTTTAAATTGTGAGTCATACAATCACGCATATGCTATTCAATTATTCCTCTATGAATTTTCAGTAGATGAACCAATACTAAAACGGTGCAACATTTTCAGTAAATGTCCAGGTGGTATCATCCTACTTGGTACACTTTGCAATTTGTCTTTTACACTGAAGGTTTCTTGATGTGTCAGAAGCAAAAAATACATCCAGATGTAAATCTTTAACCTGGTTACAGGCTTTAAAAATATTTCAAAGTAACAATCATCTTCTCTTAATGGATGAAATTGTGTTCACAACACTTGTTTTTAAGTGTCTTATATGTTTCATCCTTGTTAGCTCTGCTTTATCCCATTTAGTGAAGAAAATATGTATATATTTTAAAATATGTATTGTTGTTTTTCAGTCACTAAGTCATTCCGACTCTTTGCAACCCCAGGAACTGTAGTGTGCCAGGCTTCCCTGTCCTTCACTATCTCCTAGAGTTTGCTCAAACTCATGTCCGTTGAGTTAGTGATGCCATCCTACCATCTCATCTTCTGTCTGCCTCCTTCTCCTCTTGCTCTCAATCTTTTCTAGCTTCAAGGTCTTTCCCAAGGAGTCACCTCTTTGCATCAGGTGGCCAAAGTACTGGAGATTCAGCCTCAGCCTCAGTCCTTCCAATGATTATTCAGAGGTGGTTTCTTTTAGTATTGACTGGCTGATCTCTTTGCAGTCCAAAGGACTCTCAGGAGTCTTCTCCAGCACCACAGTTCGAAAGCATCAATTCCTCAGTGCTCAACCTTCTTTATGGTCCAATTCTCACATTCATGCATGACTACTGGAGAAATCATAGCTTTGACTATACAGACCTTTGTTAGCAAATTGATGTCTCTGCTTTTTAATATGCTGTCTAGGTTTGTCATAGCTTTTCTTCCAAGGAGCAAGCATCTTTTAATTCTATGGCTGCAGTCACTGTCCACAGTGATTTTGGAGACCAAGAAAATAAAGTGTCTCACTGCTTCCATTGTTTCCCCATCAATTTGCCATGAAGTGATGGAATCAGATGCATAATCTTCATTTTTGAATTTTTTAAGTTTTAGGACAGCTTTTACACTCTCCTCTTTCACTCTCTTTCTATATGTATATTTAAAATATATCGTGCAGGACAAAACCTCCCAGAACACAGAGATAAAGGATGGGAGGACTGGAACAAAAAAGGAAAGGGTTTAGCTGAGTTGCATTTCCTTTTAGGCTTTTATTGAGTTGACCAAAAATTTCATTCAGGTTTTCCTATAACAATCAGAACAAACTTTTTGTCCAATCCAATAACTTGGATCCCTAGAGAATCTCTGTCTGATAGAAACAGAATACTAGCACAGATGGGAGCCACCACTAAAATTTTCAATTTTCTAGCAACTATATTCAAAATGAGTCAAACAACACAGGTAAAAATAATCTTAATCATATACTTTATTAAGTTAATGTTTTCAAATTATTATCATTTCAACTTGTGATGATACAGTTAATCCATGAGATGCTTTAAATCCTCATTTTCATACTAAGTCTTCAAAATCTAGTGTGTATTGTACAGCCACAGCACGTCACATATATAGGGCTCATTGGTCACCTGAGGTTACTGGCCAGCACAGCTTTCAAGAGTTCAAGAAACTTTCCTAAGACTCTGATCAATAGGCCTGCATACCTGTGCTGCTGCGATGCTAGTGCTCATAATGATGACTCTAATGAGGGTGCTGTTGGAGGACCTCTAAGTAATCCCTGCTATTACTGAAGCTCTATGACAGTTTACAGAAGAGGAAACAAGTTTGGAACCCACCCAAGGGCTCTTGAACCCAGATCTGGCCCTACAGTGATGTTCATCTCAATACACACCCCTGGTTCTCATCCTACAATGGGGTCCAAGCCATGACCAGGAGGTGGCCAGGCTGGGCAGCCAGGCATTTGAAGCTCCTGGTGCTCAGTTGCTCAGGACTCTTTGCAACCCCACAAACTGCAGCCCACCAGGCTCCCCATCCATGGAAATCTCCAGGCAAGAATACTGGAGTGGGTTGCCATTTCCTTCTCCAGGGGATCTTCCCAAACTAGGGATCAAACTCAAGTTCCCTGTGTCTCCTGCATTGACAGGCAGAACCTTCCTAGCACCACCTGGGACATTTCCAGTGAGCCTGAGTTTAGTTTTGCACTGGGTACTTGGGGATTTCTCATGATGATTGCAAAATAAGTGATGGCTATGGCCTCTCTCAGGAATGTAATCATTTCTGTAGAAGTGCTGAAAGTTTGGATCAAATCAAGAGTGTCTTTTTTCCCCAAAAACTCTCAGCAATAACTAGAGATCCCTACCCATTGGGAGACACATAGGGCATTCAGTGATTTAGCTTGTCCGATGTCACCCTGATGATAACAGATAGATGAGAGCTGGATGGGGGATTTCCAGGTGGTGCTCGTGGTAAAGAACTCACTTGCCAGTACAGGAGACACAAGAGTTGCAAGTTTGATCCCTGGGTCAGAAATATCTCCTGGAGGAGGGCATGGCAAGCCACACTAGTATTCTTGCCTGAAGAATTCCCAAAGACAGAAGAGCCAGGCGGGCTGCAGTCCACAGGGCTGCAAAGAGTCAAACACAGCTGAGCACAAGTGCACTTTTTGAATGAATTAATAAGTGCTCAGTAAGTGGAAGATGTAATTATTTTAGAAAGTGTTCTTGTTTTAAAATATCAAAAATAATCAATAATGCCATATTGAATTTCTGTGAGACCATGTTAATCATCTTTGAATCTTAGTAATTCTTTAAAAATAAAACTGGGAACACTTTCTCTTATACTGTATACTTTAACATTTTTAGAAAACTGATCAAATAATTTAGAAATAAAAGAGATGGCATGATGTCTATTTTTAATATTAAAAATAAAAATATATTACTGAAGTGTAGAAAAAAATTATTGTAATGTTTAAAAGAAAGTCATACAATGAAAATACTAAACTGTAGAAAACACTTTTTTAGCATTTTTGAAGCACACCAAATGCTCACTAAATTCTAGACACATCTATAGTTCGTCAGTGTTCAGACAAGTTCAGTTACTGATATAATCATTTATAAATTAGACCAAAACATAAGTCACCCCTGGTGTCTGAGAACACACACACAAAGAAATACAAACAACACATACATAGACAAATGCACTTTCTTTTTTTTTTTTTAAGCCACAGAGAATCGCAGGATTTGAAAGGGAGAAGATGTGCCACTGTTTGACAGCAACACTTGGCAATAGCTCTGACGGTTTGAGGAGAAGCCAGTCTCAGTGGTAAAACCCTTTTATGGGTCCTTGGCTGGGACATTCAGATAGGAATGCGCCGTGAGAGAGAACAGGCTTGGCGAGATCGCAAGCAGGCGTCACTCTGTTCATTTCTGCCATCACTGTAAACTGTGCTTGGGGTTGCAGATACACCGTCCCAGGCTTGCCTTGCATCCTACACCATGGCCCCAGGTATGAGCTGAGGAAGATGGGAGAGAGGAGTTGGAAGCTGGCCCTCTCTTCTCCCTTCAGCTCTCAGTACACTTTGAATTCATCACATGGCTTCAATGTTAAGCACCCACCATACATCAAGCACCATGTTAACCACTTGACCTTACTCATGTGTAAAATGGGAATAATAACTGTATCTGTTTCCTAGGGGTGCTGTGGCAATGCTGCTGAAGGGCTTGTCACCGTGGCTGGCACAGAGTAAACATTCAGTAACTGTTGAGCCTGAAACTGGAAAATTTAGAGTGTTATAATTATGGAGCAGTTAGTCTGTACAGAGCCAGGATTCAAACCAGGCGTCCTGGCTCCAGAGCCAGCCCTCTTAATCACTATCTTGGGCTATGGCCACTCAGTATCCATTAATTTTCACAGAACGTTCAAAAATGCATCCTTGGGTTTGTTCTTAATATTGATCAAGTGGGGCACGGAGAATGGTCAATGCCTGGCCAAGATTTCCACGAAAAAGAAGCTTCATCTAACAACTACTTTTCCTCACAGTCATTCAGTAAATAAAACTGTTTGTTGTTCAGTTGCTCAGTCGTGTCCAACTTTTTGTGTGTCAAAATAAACCTTAATAAATGCTTTTAGCTCACGAAATATGAGAAAAAGTATGGTAGAAAAAAGAAATGAAGAATTGGAAGATACGGTTCCCACACTGAGAGGGCTTATATTCTGATCAAGAAGATGAAGCAGACACCAAGGGCTCAAAAAGAAATGGAGGCATCGAAATAGATGCCCCGTGGACACACTGATGCAAACTGTGCTTACAAAGTACAGAATGGAGAAGTCAGAAGGGAGTCGTCCCGGAGGATTCCAGGAGAAGAGAGCTTTGGGGCCAAGTCTAGAAAGAAGAGCGGGCTCCAGGTTGGCAGGGTCTTCCCATTCCAGCCATCTTGCCAAATCAACAAGCCCTCTCCATCCAAGAGCTGTTCAGAAGGAAATCGTTCCAGCCTGTGAGCAGAGCTCCAGCCTGAGACCAGGTCAGCAAGGACAGCCTGACAGGTCAGTGCCACTCGGGAAAGGGCCATTGACAAGCAGCCAAAGAGATGCCCCAGGGTGGGGAAGGTGACCTATGTAAGCGGAAGCAAGAAAAAAATTATGAAGACAAAGTCCTGTGAATAAATCTCAAACTTTTATTTTATTTATTTATTTATTCATTTTTTTGCCATTTTGAATTTATTTCTTGCCAGTCTGAGAACCACACTGGCTTTTCCCCCTTCAGTGTCTGGATTAACACACAACGCACAGTGGTCCTCATTTCATATCCTCCCCCATCTCTGCTCTTATTTCCACCCTCTCCTCACCCCACCACCACCAAAGACAAACTAAAATAAAACAAACAAACAAATATGTGAAACTTACTTGGAATGATGCTAGAGTCTCAGCACTATTAAGACACTGAGTAATGATTGGCTGCTCTCCAGGTAGCTCTGCAGTCTGTTAAATAGCTCAATTAGTGAGCAGGGCTCTCTCTCTCTCTCTCTCTCTTCCTCTTTCCCTCTCTCTCTCCCCACTCCTCATTGAATTTGGCCAAATGCAAGTTGCATTCTTACAAGGGGCTGTGCCAAATGAACCCCAGCAGCATCCTCTTGTAGCCCTGGTTCCTGGGACCACTGAGAGCAGAGGAGAAGTCAGCATCTCAGGGCCTTGGGGACCGTGAGGCAGCAGAGAGCATCGTGGCAGGATGGGTTTTCCTTCTGAAGGGGGGCTAATGAGCAATGTAGGTGAAGCCCCTTGGGAGGCACCTGGGCACCCTGCCCACCCAAACAGAAGAAAGAGCGAGGTGCCAGCCACAGCCAGAGACGGGAGTGGGAGGGAGTGGGTGAGGAGAGGAGAGGAGGGAAGGAGTGTGGGCCAGAAAGCAGACGCTCTGCTCAGTTGTTCACATTTGAATGATCCAAAGGGAGCCTGTATCCCTTAAGAAAATACAATTCTCAAAACTACGATATAAGCCCACAATGTTGGCACCGTGTCCATCAGCGATGTACCTTTTCCATCATTCCACTGAGATGTTATTCCCTCTTCTTGGAAGGGGTGTTTTAGGTACACCCTCTCCACCTGCCACACACACACATAGAGTGAGCCCTCAAATCTACACTCGCTTTGTGGCTGTTTTGTGGCTCAGCCAGACTTAAACAGCATCAGAAGGACAGACAAGAAGGCTTTGCCTTATATAGAGTCCACAAGCCCCGTGTAAGACACAATTCTTTATTGAAATCTGCTGCCCTGCCCTGCAAACTTGTACAGAAAGCAGGACATTCACGTTGTAAGGTAAATACATTTAGCCTGTTGTCTGTTTCTGTAACACTTTTGTTGGTCTGGGCTGCGTGATCCCAATGTATCCATAACATCTTGGCATGTACAATATACAGTTTCTCAATTTGACTCATTACAGCCTTCATACCAATTAGGTGAAAGAAAATATTGTTTGCAAAAATACTTTTAGGGGGATTACATTTATCCTAGAATATTATGTATCACAGTTTTAGAAACATTAGTTCCCAGCATTTACATATACTTATTATGGTTATACCCTAGAGAAGATATTTAAATGTCTTTACCCTATCTGTTGGGTATATGTTCCCTCAGAAAGAGCACACTGTCAAACAATTAGAACGCTGAAATAAGAGAAAATATTCTTGGTTTCTAAATTGGAGAAAAAGTTGCCCCAAGATAAAAATTCTTAATGTAAAATTGTCCTCTGATTTGGGTGGTTTGTTTTTGTTATGACATTATGGGAATATATATATATTTTTTAAATTTTAAGCATAAAATCATGCAACTCAATTATCAAGATATTTGCATCTGAGAAAATCAAGTAGTGAAATTAGACCCATAGATTTTTATGTGGACTTGAATCTGTTTCTTTGTCGTTTCAATGGGTACTTGGTAGTGCTTTGCCATGAATGTTAATAGGCTTTGTGTTGTAGGTAGTGATTCTGTACATGTTGAGACAGACAAATCTGAGCTAGACACACAGACCAACCATTTTACGGAAAGCTGCCGAAGAGAATCGTAAAGGTCCTTCAAAAGTGAGATCTCCGAATATACCCTTCTCCAAAAGACAATGTACCTAACCGTGTCTGCTTTCTTTTGGTTGGATGTATATCTTAACAAAGGGTAGGGAAAAAGTTAATTTTAATAGCAGATCCTCCCTACCTTATCACACACCTCTGTTTTTTTAAAGGACAGATCAAAGGTGATCACGGATATCGGTATAAGTCACATGTAAATTTCTTTATTAGGATAATCTGTCATCCATTTCCATTTTTTTCCCCTTGGGGGAAAAAAAAAAGAAAACGAAAGAAAGAAAGCATAATCAAAAGCCTAAATGACAAAGAGTTGACAGTCAGATTCCGCGGTAAATGATTCCAGAGTTGCTGGCCTGTGGAGACGCAGAGGAAGTCCCCAGCAGATCTGATTAATTCCAGTCTCTCCAGCTGCCGGGGAGCAGAGGGTAAGCAGTTTCTCAGAGAGGAGCCTATTACCACTACTAGGCTGAAATAGATCTAATCAACTCACAGCCGCTCCAAAGAAAACTTTACAGGTTTAGCTCACTAAGGCAGTGCTTTAAAATGATGACTACAAAGGATCATGGGAGTCTGAAAGCATTTAGTCTTTATTGCAGCTCAAGGAAATTTTCTGCTGTGGTTAGGTCGTGCTAATTTACTGAACATGACAAAGCCCTCCCAGACTGGGTGACATCATTTGTTTAAAGGCTCCAGTGCTCATACAGGATTATTTTGAAGATGACTTTTTTTTTTCTTCGAAAACAGTTAATTTGTTGATATTTCATCGGTGTTGGGGCTAATTACATGCACCATTATAAATGTCTGGACTAACCTACTTTAACGTTTAATTTAAACAACAATGCTCTGTAATTTGTCATGGTACTTACAAAGTGATGAACATTGCAACTTGGTTTCTAAGCAATCACCGTTTTATCTGTGCATCTTTTAAAAGAGGAAATTCCTGATGGGGAGGGAGAGTCTTTGAAATGAATGTGGGGTTCACACCACCAGCTTTGGAATGACACTCAGTGACACAGCAATTTGTGTGATAGAAAACACTCAGAGCTGAATGGATTGAAAAATGGTATGAAATAACATACTCTATCAAACAAAGTTCTGAGTTTTTATAAATACTCACACTGGATTGTATAACCACCTCTTTAATGGAAAATAAACAGAGGGAAATTATTAAGTCCAGATAGATGCACATGTTAGATTGAAACCAAATAACCATTTGTTGTTTTTTTCTTTCTTTTGGTTGTTGGAAATCTTTGTAAAGATTTGCAGAGGTGAATCTGCTTTTGTTTAAATAATCAAGATTTGGAAACTCTGCAGGAGTTACATGATATGTTGTTTAGAATGCTGTGTGTGATAGCCAATAGGCACACCACACACTTATTAAATATATTGATTACTAATGAATTCCCTGATCATACCCCCAAAAGAAATTAAAGGAGTGTATTTAAATCTTTGAACTTAAGTTAATTACAGATGCTAATCTGCGAACTGTTTCCTTCAGAAGATTTCTGTTGAAGGAAGATATGGTAGACCCAAAAGATGAAGACTGAGGAAGCAGAGAGAAGATAAATGATGGATAGTTTAGGATTTTCATAAGCCCTGAATCTGTTAGTCATTATTTGGTTAAGAATGTGCGATCAGGGGAGGACTGGACACACCACAAGGCCACTGGACACACCACAATTTCAGAAAAAGCAAAATATAGTCATGGGTGATATTCTGAAGAAAATCTCCAAGATTGCACTGTGAAAAAAAGCAAAAAACAAAACCCTAGGCTGCAGAGCATTTAAAGAACTTATCATAACAACACCTAGTTGCTACTATAGCCTGACATTCATTACTGTCTGAATTACAGTTAAGCCATTCGTATACTCAGAGCTTGTGCTGATCAAATTTCTTCCTTGAAATAGAGTTTTGCATTATTTGTCACGTACCTGGAGCTTAAAACAGTGCCTGTGCTTTCCTTCACATCAAGGATCCCAGATGTACGGTAAGAATTCATATCCGAATAGGATTTGTAAATTTCTGACTTTCATCAGAATATCATTTTTGGTTACATTATAATGGACTTGATCTACATTCCTGGAGTTCAAGCAGGATTTGTATTTAGATCAAAGAAAAATTTTCTTTTCTGAGATTTTTTCAATCGTGTTTCATTCAGGTAATATTAAGCTACTTAAAATTTTAACACTGAGAATCCAACGTTATCCCTAAAATAGATAAAAACGTCTCTGGAACTGTAAGACTGAAGAGGTCCATCCTCATCAGCTACAAGTTCGTGGCAGTCACAGGACACTAAAGGCCTACTTCTGTCTCTTTAAGTGACAGTTCCTAGTGGCCTCAAAGGTGCAAGCAATTAGGTAGATATATTTTCATTGGTTTGACATGACTGTTCTGTTTATTCACACTGAGAAACTACCTTCAAAATTTTCATGGATAGATTTTTGACCATACAGATAACTTTCAAACATATGATGTTGCGTAATTCTGCAGTGCCTAACATGGAGCCAAATGAAATTAAAATACTTCTGGAGAGTATCAGAAGCATGGGGCTCCTGTGGTTGGCTAGATTCTTGAATAGAGCACTGGGCATGGAGGCCCAAGACATGAATATTTTTATCAAACTATGTCTGTAAGGGGCTTCCCAGGTGTCTCAATGGGTAAAGAGTCTCCTGCAATGCAGGAGACATGGGTTCGATCCCTGGGTAGGAAAGATCCCCTGGAGGAGGACATGGCAACCCACTCAATTGGCTACAGTTCATGGGGTCACAAAGAGTGGGCACTACTGAAGTAACTGAGCACACACACAGGTCTGTAAGTTTCAGACTGTTACAAAGCCTAATGACAACACAATATATACCCATTGTTCTTGGAAAAAAGCAATACTGAAGGAGAAGAAATGGAGGTCCTGGGAAGAGAAAAATGAAACCATCAGTATAAATCCTTCTAGAAAAATATCTCAAAGCCTACTAATATCCAATGGTAGCATCATTTTCACCTACAAAGCGGGAGCTCTTAGAAACTCCTCTTGATTATGTGACAAAGAAAACCAAAATCACTGATCATCAAAATCTGAAAGATAAATGGCTTTAAGAGTTATCACATCATAGTAATACATTCATAAAGTTAGAATATTGAAAAAAACAGAAATGAGATGAATAGAATAGATAGAAAACATCCTGAATGTAGCAAACTTTTATTGAGTATGTGAGCATATAATTTTGGGAAAGATTGAGCTGCTGGCCATCTTGCCTATGGATATATTATTGGTGCACGCTCAGTTGTTCAGTCATGCCCAGCTCTTTGTGACCCCATGGGCTGTAGTCTTGCCAAGTGCCTCTGTCCATGGAGTTTTCCAGGCAAGAATATTGGAGTGGGTTGCCATTTCCTCCTGCAGGGGATCTTCCAGACCCAGAGATCAAACCCATGTCTGCTGCACTGGCAGGTGGGTTCTTCTACCACTAAGCCACCTGGGAAGCCCTCACGTTACAGGAGGATTTCTCTCCTATAGATTTTACCACTTGAATGCCATGCTGAAGTGAATATCATGTGTCTCTAATCAACGTCATCCCAGAAAGTCATGAAGAGACAGCCGTGTCACTGGAGCCTTCAGGTCACAGGCAGTGCAGCAAAGGGAACCTGAGAGCATACACGTGGTGTCCTTTTGCAGAGAGTTCAAGTTTGGGACCAGAGAACCCCATCCCTGTCAGGAAAGAGCACCAACAACCGAAAGAATACATTTTAAACTTGTTTTTGAGGGAAATAGGGATGCTTCTGAAATCACCTGGATTTGCTTTATTGCTTTTTTTCTTCTGCAGGGATCACGGTGATGTCATATGGAATCTGGCAGTAGAGACAGAGTGGTACGGCAAATTTAGACTCAGTTCCAGGGGCTGTACTTTCTGACTGGCTACCTCCATGTGGTTTGGCTTCTTAGTGGCATTCAATAGGCTTTGTGTTTCTTATTATGATTTATTTTTAAATCTCTGCATACTAGTGTGTTTGTGCTACTGAACGCTGCTCTAGCTTTCTTTACATGCCAAATACTCAACACGGAATCATAAAGATGTGCTAATTAAACTCAAACCATTTCACATCTATTAATTCAGACTGTGATCTCTCATCAGATTTCATATGTTAAGTAGGTCTCGGGCTGGTCAACAGATGTACACTATTCACCAGTGTGGTGAGCAACCAACTGCAATGACCATTCCCATGGCAGAGTTTTTTGTTGTTTTTTTTTTTCCTTTTCCTTGTTCAGATGTCAAAGGTTTACATTTCAGTTCAGATAGACATTCGGCACCAGCAGAGCAAACTACATCTTATGGCTCCCCAGAGTGTATACCAGTTGTAGTTATTTTAATGATTTCCACCATTTAGCTTTCCTCTTGAATGGCTACTCTTTCTTTGATTCTGCCACTGAGGTAAGCCAGGACCAATAACCCACACTGGACAGACTGAGGCAAGCACAGGGTGATCTGATATCCCTTCAGGGCACGCGGCATGTCCCTTCTTTCAAAAAATCCTGCTTACATCCCAACCAAAACCACAAGTAAGGATCCATCATGAATGAAAAGAACCAAACCCTCTGAGGAGGACAGAGGGACAAAGAACTTGATGTTTTCAGAGACCAGATTCAGTGCAAAATGCTGTATAAAATGGCACATATTGAAATTATTAATTCAATCATTTCTATCTGCGTTCTTGCAAAAGACACAGAGAGGAAATATATCTTGTGCCTCAAAAAACAAACCTACCAGAAAATGAAGACCACCCAACGGAGCACCCAACACTTTCATCAATGTCTTTAGTGCAAAGAAAGAAAGATTATACCCAAAGTGAAACTCAGAGCTTAACACTAAACGATGGAGTTTCTTAGAGATGCCTCTGTGGATCCATCCCCAGTGAATGATATCTGACAGTGAAAAGGCTATGCAAATTGCCACTGCTCAAAAATCAAAGTTGTTGTAAAGCAATTACCCTTCAATAAAAAAACAAATTAAAAAAAAATCAAAGTTGAAGTCCAAAGACCTCTATCCAATCAAAGGGTTCCTTTCTGCCCCCTGGTAGATGGAGACACATTTCTACATGCCCATTGAAAGTAAAAGTCGCTCAGTCGTGTCCCTCTCTTTGAGACCCCACTGACTATACAGTCCATGGAATTCTCCAGGTCAGAATACTGGAGTGGGTAGCCTTTCCCTTCTCCAGGAGATCTTCCCAATCCAGGGATTGAACCCAGGTCTCCCACATTGCAGGCGGATTCTTTACCAGCTCAGCCACATTATATTCTTTGTTAAAATGGGGACTTCACTGAATTTCTGAAAATAGGTTTCTAAAAAACATGAACTATGATGAGGTCAGATTTAACCAATTTTCTTCCTAGTGAATGCTTTGTAATAAAGCAACCATTTAATATGGGCGAGTCTGTGCTTCCTCTCTTTTAATATGTGAAGAGACATTTTTGGGGGGTATGTGGCTGTGTGCATTGTGGTCTTGGGGTCTTCTCCACCATGGGTTTCTCCCTCCCCATTGTTTTCTTTTTCCCTTCTCTTCAGCTCATAGCCAAACCAGAAGCTAAAAAGAGAAAATATATTTTGATCTCTCCTTCTTTTCCTCCCTGAATTTTTTTCTGGCATCAAACCTTGATGATTTTCCTCCTTTTTCTCATCTTTTCCTCTCCAATGTCTGGGGTAGTATTGGCCACATTATTGCTTTCAACAGATGAATGACTTTGAAGAACTAGCGACTTAAAAGTGAAAGTGAAAGTTCTAGTCACTCAGTCATGTCCAACTCTGTGTGATCCCATGGACCACAGGCTGTCCACATGTGTCCCAGGAGCCCGACAGCCTCCTCTGTCCATGGGATTTTCCAGGCAAGAATACTGGAGTGGGTTGCCATGCCCTCCTCCAGCGGATCTTCCCAACCCAGGGACCAAACCCGGATCTCTCTCATTGCAGGCAGATTCTTTACCATCTGAGCCAGGAAGGAAGCCCCAACCTAAAGTGTTCATGTATTTTCCAAGCCAAATAAAAACAATATTAGGACAAATGAATAAATGGACGGTGGTCGTGCACCCAGGGAGACTTCATTTCCATTTGGGTCACCCTCAGAGAAGCACGTTTGAGTGCGCTGTGCTCTCACATGTTATAAAATTCTTGCCAAAGGTAAAAATAATATGTAGGGGTGATATTGCCTTGTCACAGGAGCACATCTTGTTGAACATGGTGCCTAGCCACAGGATTTCACAATCTTTGGGGATTGGCAATTCACACGGTTCAAAATCCCATTTGCAACCCAGCTTTCCCCAATCCCATGAGATGCACTGCGAAAGCATTTTAATATAATAGTCTTCTCAGAGTTGAGAACTCTAGGTTGATATACCCTCATCTAAGACAGAGGGGCAGGAAGCAGGATTGAGTTAATGAATTGATGGAGTAAAAAATGCTTTGTCTTTTATGATTTCCATCCTGCATGTGCTTTTTCTGCCTGCTTTTCACCATGATTTTACAAATGATTCTTTTCTTCTTTACAATTGCTTCTGTGAGAAGAACACAGGCGCACAAACTTTGAACTGCTACCACCTTCACTTAGTTCTTTACAGAGACAATGATCAGAATAATACTTGTTTCAAGAATAAAATGCCAGTCTCCCCAACCCCCAGGCCTGCCTCTGATCCCACATCCTAAAAAAAACACTCCATTTTCTCTGATCTGTGAGAAAACAGTGCTTTATGAATAGTATTGTTTTCTCTGTACACGCCTTTTTTCCACGGAAAGTGTTGTTTGAAGACCGATCAATGTTCTATTTTAATCAAAACTTCCTTTGTGGCTCAGCTGGTAAAGAATCCGCCTGCAATGAGGGAGACCTGGGTTCGATCCCTGGGTTGGGAAGATCCCCTGGAGGAGGGAAAGGCTACCCACTCCTGCGTTCTGACCTGGAGAATCCCACGGACTGTATAGTCCATGGGGTCACCGAGAGTCGAACACGACTGAGAGACTTTCACTTCACTTCACTTCCCCTCCCCAGTATTTTTCGTTTCTATTTTCTGAAGTCTCAAGTTCACATGAAAATAATTCTCTCAAATTAAAAAAAAAAAAAATGGCTCCTGGAATTCCCTGAGGTCCCGGGGTTAAGACTCAGAGCTTCTAATGCAAGGGTTCGAACCCTGGTCAGGAAACTAAGATTCCACATACTGCGTAGCATGGCCAAAAAAAAAAAAAAAAAGAAAGAAGAAGAATTTACTTTAAAAAATGGCTTCTAAGTTTCCTGAAACAAATGCCAGCCAGAGTTCCTTATGTTTGCCTTCTCCAGATAGTTCACATTTCAGAATGTCCAGGGAACTTGGAAAATTGAGCAGGACAGGCAGCTTAATCGCTGGCTGAATACTGATGGTACTACTAGGACAGGCAGCTTAATCGCTGGCTGAATACTGATGACACTACTAGGACAGGCAGCTTAATCACTGGCTGAATACTGATGACACTACTAGGTAGTGTGATGCACAGGTGTGAAAAGTAAGAAACAAAAAAGGTGTGAGGATAATATGGAGCCCTGGTCAATGTAGAATTAGACGACTTTCCAACTGTTAACACTGGGCTATGGAATCATATATCATTCTCAGAGTAAATCATCACTTTGAAAGTCAAGCTTCTGATTTAAAGGGGGAAAAAATCTCCACTCTGTGTGTTTCGTGGTAATTCCCAGCTTAGATGGGAGCTCTTTCTAGGATCTCCCTTTCATAAACCTCAAGATTTGTCGTCAGCCGGATTCCTTCAAGGCTTGTCATCACGACACATACTTCAGCATTTAGATCTTTCCCTAGCTGTAAATCATAAACAAAAACAACAGAACCTTTTTCCCTGAAAAATATTTATACCTAAAAATTTGCACGTGTGTCAAGTGAAAGTAATGGAATGGAAACGAAAAGATTTGGTTGAGATAGAAAAGATAAAAATCAACCAGGTGACATTTGCTTTTTGATCTATATCTTTGAGTAAACGGATAACTTGACCTTAAACCCTTTTATCCGAATGGTCTTAATTCAGCCATTGTCACTAGAATTAGAAAAAGAGGAGGAGGAAGAAAGAGAAGAGAAAGAAGAAAAGAGAGCCCATTACAAATCAGGACACAAAGTAACTCAATGTAGTAATTCCAAGAACAGTTCTAACTTTTTTGGAGCACGTGAACTGTCATCACAACATTTAAGAATGAAACAGAAATTAGCTCCTTAAAGTGGTCCTGTGACTTTAATTATTCAAAAAGTACACCAATTTAATGAGTTTTTAAATATTAAAACTCTTCCCTATTGTCACCACCTACACTATCTATTGTGAGCTCTTAATTTACAGAGCAATTAAGTCAGGACCCTCATTTATCAGGACGTGTGCATTTGTTAGAAACATAGTCAGTTTTTATTAATTGATGCTATAGAAATACAGAGGTGAAATTAATGTGTGCCTTCAGAGGTCGTGCCCGTGGTGGTGGGGGGCTCGCAAGGAGTAAGACGTGAGATAAATAAGTCACTGCTATTTCCTGATTACTCTAGAGATCACTGAAATATTAAGTGGCACAATGGGTACCATTCTCAGCCAAAATGCTTGCAAGAAAATGCCCCCTGAGTTTTTCTCTGGCAAACATCTGTCATGGGTAGTAGCTGAGAAATAGGGAAACTTCAAAGCAGTACTTTCTGATTATTAGCAGAGTGTGGAGTATAATGTTCTTACATTTTAATGCAAACCAAGTGTTGATGAGCTGAGAGGGCAGAATTAAAAAGTAGCCCAAATTTCCTTTGTTCTTCAAGATGGGGCTGACAAGAACATTCACAGCCGGTAGTGTTCCCCAGTCCTTAGCAAGTTGCAAAGCACAAGAAATTCCGGCTCCAGAGGTACATGGAAGTAGAGCAGGCCTAGGTAGGACTTGCCCTGCGGACCAATTACAGCCACCATGGCTCTGTCCAGTCACCTGGTGTCCACTGCTCAGCGCACATGGTTCAGAGACAATCTTATTCAAAGTGTCACAAAGGAGCTTGAGTAAGTTTAAGTGCGTTGTCTTCTGCAAATGGACTTATCTATGAAACAGAAATTGACTCACAGACATAGAGAACAGACTTACAGTTCCAAGAGGGATGGGGGGAGGGTGGGATGGATTTGGAGTCTGCGATTAGCAGATACAAACTATTGTATGTAGGATGGATAAAGAGCAAGGTCCTACTGGACAGCAGAGGGAACTAGAGTCAATATCCCATGATAAACCACAATGGGGACAAAAAAAAAAAAAAAACAGAAGCAGATTCACAGACATAGAAAACAAGCTTATGGTTACCAAAGGGGAAAGGACCTACTGTATAGCACAGGGAAGTAATTCAATATCTGTAATAACCTATAATAAAAATAATCTTTAAATGCATGTGTATATCACTGAATCACTTTACCATACATTTGAAACTAACACAATATTTTAAATCAACTATATTCCAATTACAAACAGAGAAAAAGTGCTATGTCCTTGCCTCAGGAGGTTACTACCACCTCACAAAATTGTGCTGTAAAGGTTAAAGTAGGAAGACACTCTCTATTGTGAAATATAAACATATGAAAAACATCTGAGTAATTGTGTCAACATTTCTGCCAGTTGTTGGAATGATTTGAACATAAAGGGACTGAGTATTTCCTTGGACAAATAGACACACACAGTGTTAGTATTTAGCTAATTTTTAAAAGAATTTGAAAAAGAATAGATATATATGTATAACTGCATCACTTTTCTGTACACCTGAAAAGAGCACAATATTGTTGATCAACTATAATACACTCAATCACTAAGTCGTGTCCGACTCTTTGTGGCCCCATGGACTGTAGCCCTCCAGACTCTCCTGTCCATGGGATTTCCCAGGCAATAATACTGGAGTGGGTTGCCATTTCCTTCTTCAAGGGATCTTCCCCATCCAAGGACTGAACCCGTTTCTTGCGTCTCCTGCATTGGCAGGCAAATTCTTTATCAGTGGCACCAATATACTCCAATATAAAAAGTTTAAAAGTTTAAAAAAAAAAAAAAAGATTGGATAGCACAACAATCTCCAAGCATTTTTAATCCCTCAGAATTTCCACAGTCCACACTGGAAATGGAAACTACCCCAGGAAAGCATACCACCCCCAGAAGATACTTCCCAAGGTCTGCAAAATAAGTCACTTGCCTCCTCTGGGCACTTGTCATTCTACCAAATTTTAAGGTCACGTGCACAAGCTGACAGGTCAAGCTCCCCACTCCTAGAATCCGAGGGTAAAGGGAGAAGGCAGCCTTTCACTCCTAACTCCTGGTGGCTTGGAACCATGGTCTCTTGTTCAGCAGCTGACCTGGCCGACTCTTTGCAACCCCACGGACTGCAGCACACCAGGCTTCCCTGTCCTTCACTCATGGTCTCTACAGTACTAGAAAGTTTGATGGGACCATGCCACATGGTCCCCTGTCACTAGGACTTGCTGAATATTCCTTCATTTCTCATCCAGACAGGCAGCTGAGGGAAAAAAAAAAAAAAGAAAGAAAGAAAGAAAGCAAACAGCAGGGCAACCAACGCTGTCTTCCACAAATGCTCTGTAATAAATTGTTCTTTCAGCAGTGCAAAAGACAGATTTTTCTTTCCTCTGCTTCTTTCCTCCTTCACTGGGGAACCACCAATGGGAGGCTGGCTTTCCCACCTGGCCCTGGCTGCTGTGCCCATAAATTTGCCTATGCGAAGCCTGTTTACGGGTCGCTGATGGAACACGGAGCCCGTGCATTTTGTAAGCACCGGGTAGATAATCATGGTAATTGATGTTTGGAGCTGCGAGCTCCTAGGAGCACGGGGTCTCTTTCTCCCAGTGAGGCCCTGCTCTCTGTTATCAGTCCGGCCCATAATTAAATATCACTCTTTTACAATATGTTTCAGGCTCCTTAATGAGTCTAAAGCAGAGAGAGTCACCTCTTTCCCCTCTGAGCTTTATTTGCTTGTTATTAAACAATGTTATTGAGCTTCCTTCGTTCCCTGTGTTGCCAAACCTGCATCATTTCCGTTTTATAATTGCACAATTAGAGCCGGGGCTCTGCTTTCATACATCAGCAGGCCCTGCGTGTGTGTGCGTGTGTGTGCGTGTGTGTTCAGGGAGAGAGAGAGAGAGAAGGAAAAATCAGGTGTTCACAGAGACTACTCAAATGCATCTTATTTTCATTAGCTGCCAGATTTTGCAAAATGGGAACCGATTTATCATGAGCCACTTTCTCCTATCAACCACCTCCACCAACAACACCGTGACTTTCCCTGTGACCTTGCGCTGTGTGGCGGAGGGTCCAATTTGCTCATTGTGACTCGCTTCATAATCCTGTGCCCCTCCCCCGCGGCCCTTTTTTTTTTCCTCCCTCCCCCAAGCAAAATCCGGTCATTTATATTCTGAGGCTAAACGGTCCTCTTTTTGCCCCCAAAGCTGGCGAGCTGTACAACACTGGTAATTCCTTCTAACGAATTTCCAGAGAGCTCCTCCTCTTACACAGGCTTTCTCTCTCTCTCTCTCTCTCTCTCTCTCTCTCACACACACACACACACACACACACAGACACACACACGCGCACACACACCCTTACAGGCACCCCCTTAAGCTGCTCTAAGCAGTGTATTAAGTAGCTGAAGAAAATCCATTCACATTCTGCTGCGTCGCTTTCTTCCCAAGTCATGAACCCATCACAGACTTTTTCGAGCTATGGGTTGCCACGGTGAAGATTTACAATGCCAGTTATTCATGCATCTGCCTTCTCTTTTCTCCCCCCCTTATTCTTAAATCCCTCGGGCTAGGGCAACCTTGATACTGAGACTCGTAAAATTCATGCAGGCTTATCATCCTTGGTGAAGGCTCCAGGCTGCACCCCGCACCCCTCAGCCTGCTCAGCGCCGTGGCGGCTGGGCCCCCGCTTTTCTTTCCATCACAGGGGAAAGGGGTTGCGGGGAGGGGCGACCGAGGTGTCACAGTGGGAGACATGATAGAAAACTTATATTTTTAAAAAATAAAAGCAGTATCGGTTTCACTGATCATTTACTCATTTTTTAAAAAATGACTTTTGGCTCTCTCTCAGGAGGCCAGGACATGTTTGATGCTGGAGTGTGAAATATACAGTGGCCTCAGTTTGAGTAACTCGAAATGAGAAAGCTCACCCATTAGTGTACAAGAGCTAAGGGAGCTACTGGAACATAGACCTCCTCACTTCTCATCAAAAATCCTGCAGGAGGAAGCTTCAGTGCTTCCTCGAGAGATGCATTTGATGGCCAGTGTTTTCTTTGTGATTTTTTTCACTTAATTCTCCTTCTCCTAATTGTTATTAAATTCATTGTTCTTCAAGAATGTGGAAAAAAGAGAAAAATAAATATTTTCCAAAGCAAAAAAAATGAATATTTTAATGAAGCCATTGAAATTTCCACCACTCTGAAAATGAAATGAATACTGTGATAACATAATGGAGAACTGTGATCAAAGAGTTGTAGCCTCTTTGTAACATTTTGATGAGAAATGATGATGATTATAGCAGGTATTCACCTGCAACTCTTTCTAAAAAGTTGATAAAGTGATTTTTAGCCAAATTGAAATAGAATTCTGTCTCAGAACTGTCATTTTTATAACCTTCTATTTTCACTTATTACTTTCAGAAATACAAACTGTATCTTCCCTGGCCGCCTTCATTCCCCTGGTTTGGGCTGTGGTTGATGCATCCCCAGGGGCCTATTGCCCTTCATGGCACCTCCTCCCGTTCTCTGACCTTGGCCATGAGCATCCCTGGAGGCGGGCAGGTGTGCGATCCTTGAGCTGCACGGGCTCCGCTGGGGGCAGGGCTGCTCAGGGGCCACATTCTGACCCACTCTAAAGCATCAGTGAGGGCTCCACAGGCTACCTTTCAGACGCTGCTCAGCTCTGAGAGAGGCTGGAGATGTCTACCTTTAATCCAGGAGTTCAGGAAGGGATTTGAGAGGAAGCCACGCCAAGGCGGGGCCTTGCTTGTCCTCACAGGTGTGTGCCTGGGGTCTCAGCTTCCTCCCCCACAGGACGAGGAGACTGCGTGGTGTGGCTCCTCAGGTCCTCTCTACTGCTCTAAGCTGCAATCCGTTCGCTGTAAGCAAGAACTTGGTTAGCCTGAAAGTTTTCTTCCAGTTCAAGGTTGCCTGCAGAGCTCAGCCTCCCCAGGGTAGCTCAGGCACGATTTGGGGTCTGCCTTCTCTGTTGAGGTCATGACTGCTCTGCTTAGGAAACAGCCTCAGAACGTAACACGACATAGTGTGTTGATGCAAAATACCCAGGAATCCAAGGTGTTGATTTATTGTTGTTGTTCAGTCGCTAAGTCACGTCCAGCTCTGCAACCCCATGGACTGCAGCATGACAGGCTTCCCTGTCCTTCACTATCTCCTAGAGTTTGCTCAAACTCATGTCCATCAAGTCTGTGATGCCGACCAATCATATCATTCTCTGTCGCCCCTTTCTCTTCCTGCCCTCAGTCTTTCCCAGCATCAGGGTCTTTTCTAATGAGTCGGCTCTTCGCATCAGGTGGCCAAAGTATTGGAGCTTCGGTTTCAGCATCAGTCCTTCCAGTGAACACTCAGGGCTGCTTTTCTTTAGGATTGAGCTCACAGAAAACGGGAAGAACCACGCGCAGTAGCTGTGGCTGTGTTTTCTGAGACTACATCCTTGAAGCAAGGATAAAACAAGAGCAACAAAAGGAAAGAAATTCTGTTGCATTTTGTTATATTATTTATTTGATTTTTAATTTAGTCTTTTTTCTTTCTGGCATTACCCCTTTCCTTCTAGGTAGAACTTTGCTCTTCCAAACCATGCCCTAGCCCACTCTTGTCCCCATGGCTCCTGGGTACCACCAGGCTCTGTTTCAGAGGTCTGAGCAGGTGGATCTGACCACCTTCATTGGCCCTGAATACACCTCTGAATAGTGTCATCTATAGCATCTCACTACCATGTGGCCTCACGTCCTCTTAGAAAACCATCTGGCCTGTATATCTGGGGATTATTAAGTTGACATTCAGTTAAACTTTCAAAATAATCTATCAGTTCAGTTCAGCCACTCAGTTATGTCCAACTCTTTGCGATCCCGTGGATTACAGCACGCCAGGCTTCCCTGTCCATCATCAACTCCTGGAGCTTGCTCAAACTCATGTCCATTGAGTCGGTGATGCCATCCAACCATCTCATCCTCTGTCGTCCCCTTCTCCTCCTGCCTTCAGTCTTTCCCAGCGTCGGGGTCTTTTCCAATGAGTCAGTCGATGGCCACTCACAAATAGGGCTTCCCAGGTGGCTCAGTGGTAAAGAACCCACCTGCCAATGCAGGAGACACAGGAGATTCAGGTTTGATCCCTGGGTGGGGAAGATTCCCCGGAGAAGGAAATGGCAACCCACTCTAGGATTCTTGCCTGGAGAATCCCATGGACAGAGGAGCCTGGCAGACGACAGTCCGTGGGGTCACAAGTGAGTCAGACACGACAGAGCAACTAAACAACAGCAACACCAACAGTATGGGCAGATAGAACAAAATCACAAAGAATCAAGTATTTTCCTGTTTCTTCCTAATATCTCTTCCTTCACAACATACAAACACACACACACACACGTGTGTGTGCCTATGTATGAACTACACAGCAATGACCACTTCTAGAATTACTGTTGAATTTGAACAAGAAGAAAAATATTTTACTCGGAAGCATTTGTATGTACACAGTATACTACACTAATTCATTAGTCTCTTTTTCTCCATTTTAATAGCTGTTTTTCCAGTTTTATTGAAATACAATTGATATAACATTAAGTATAAGTTACACAACATAATGATTTGATATGTAAATATGTCATGAAATGATTACCACAAGTGTAGTGAATGTTCTTCAACATACACAGTTACAATGTTTTCCTTGATGTTGAGGACTTTCAAGCCCTACTCTCTTAGCAACTTTCAAATATAGGAAACAGTATTGTTAAAACAGTCAGCATGCTGGACACTCATCCCCCTAGAAATTGTCTATTAATATAAGTGAAAGTTTATACCTTTTGACCTTGTGGCTTTTCATAGCTGCTTTTAAATTTTCGAGCAAGTATTCTCCTCTAAAAATGGTGACTATTTTGAAACGTCTTACAATTTCAAGGAATTGGCAGGATCACTGCAATAATTTTTTTGTGCTCTTCACAAAAGATGACTTTCTGTTGATGTAACTTGGTTCCATCACCAGCTGAAGATAATTATCAATAGCACAAGAGGCTTACTCTATGTTGGACATGCTCATACATGGGAATGGCACCCTCCTGTCTGACCTGTGTAGGGAAAACAATAGCCTCAATGCCACCAAATTGTCTAAAGGAGAGGAAGACATCGGTCCTTGGAAAATCCATCTTATTATTTGCTTTGCTTCTTTTGAGCTGTATTGTTACCTTAAAACCATTATGCTGTCAAAAAATGTCTTTTCTGCCCTGTTCCAAGTCTTTTAACACTCTTAAGACAGTAGGTGGTGTAGGAAGGAAGGAAGTGACTCCCTTATTCAGGCAAAGCCTGCCAGCAGCACTTACTAAACATGGGCCATCCAGGACCTTGGCCAATCAACAAAGAGCTGTGAGCTCTGCTTAGCCTTATCAGATGGTTACCTGTTTTTTGATTGTTTGTTTGTTTGTTTGTTGTTTGTTTGTTTTTTCAGAGTTTTATGCAGAATAGTTTCTCAGGGCCAGAGTTTTCTCCCAATCATTACTGGGTGGAAATAACAATCACTGTCTTCTTTCTCTGCCACAGAGAGCCATCTACACTGCCTCCCATGTTTGTCTGTATGCTTCTTACACAATCACCAAGTCTATTAATCTTCAGAGAATCTTTCTTCCCTGTTTTCAGTGCTAATGGTAAAGAACCCACTTGCCAATATGGGAGACACAAGAGTCTCAGGTTTGATCTCAGGGCTGGGAAGATCCCCTGCAGTAGGAAATGGCAACCTGCTCTAGTATTGTTGCCTGGAAAATTCCATGGACAGAGGAGCCTGGTGGACTACAGTCCATAGAGTTGCAGAGTTGGACATGACTAAGCACACACACCACCATCCTTCATGAACCTTTAGGGAAAGTACAGGTAGCAGATTTGATGGGCTCACAAAGGATATTGATCCATCTATAGAGATGTGGATGGGTGGGTATCCAAATGTTAATATCAGAGAGTCTTCAAGAACTTAGGTATGATTATGGGGGTTTTCCTGGGCAATAATTCCACTTGCAGTGGGGTTGGAGAGGAGAGACCAGCAAACACCCAGTTCCTAGGAGTTACATCTGTGTTGAATCGAGACCCATGTGAGTCAGCATCATCCCTCTGGCCCAGGTTCCTGCCACTGCCCTACAAGAGGCGGTTCTCTAGGTAGACAATCCCCATTAAACATGTTCAGACAGGGGCTCTAGCAGGAAGCTCCTAAAAGGACGGAACAGCTCAGGAAGTTCTCCAGTGCACTGTTAACAAGTTGCAAGCTCTCATCCACCATCCAGTCTTCCCACTGAGATTTTATCTCCTTGCCTGGACCTTCCTGAGTTCATTTCTCTTCCTTTGATGCCAAAACTTTCCCTGAACCCAGCCTTTTTTGGATGCCAATTTCCTAACCAGATCATGATTTACAAAGAGACATCCTGGACTTTGGGTGGCTTTCCTAGGTCTAAGCTACCTGGCTCCTTCTCTCTTCGATGGCTAACCTCTCTGGACTTGACTTCACTCCAGTTGCTGATTTTCCCCTGGCCCACCAGGAGACTATCTTTTTCTGACTTCAGAGCTCATAACCTTTCTCTCTGTTCTTGTAGCAACAGAGATATACCTTTATTTTGACATTTATTGCATTATATTGTAAAGACTTGTTGGTGTCCAGCTTACAAGCCATGAGCAACAGGAAAATAGGAAAAATCAGAAATGCCACTCTAGTCCCAGAGATATACAAGAGGTTGTTAAATTATAGATGTTCAGTATATGTTTGTTGAGTGAGTGAATAAATGAAAATAAGCCTGCCTGATTTACAGACCCTATGTAACCAGCTCCCCTAAAATATTCATATTTCCATATTTCATTGGCCAAACTCATAGACAAAAGTTTGTTTAAGTTGTATCTATCATTTTGGCTAATTTTAGATAATATTGTTTAAATCAGACTTTTGAGGATGTTACCAATATATATTCTATAACATCAGCTTACTATCAATGGATAGTCAACATGTACACTTTAAATATGTGGAAATCCTACATTTAACACTTGTAAGATGGTTATCCAGATACCACTTATATGTGGAATCCAAAAATATATACCAGTGAACTTATTTACAAAACAAAAGTAGACTCATAGACATAGAAAACAAACTTATGGTTACCAAAAGGGAAAGAAGGGAGGGATAAATTGGGAGTTTGAGATTAACAGATACACATTGCTATATATACAAAATACATAACCAACAAGGACCTACTGTATAACACAGGGACCTATACTCAGTGTTTTTATAATTACCTATAAGGGAAAAGAATCTGAAAAAGAATAAATTATGTATATATGTACATGAATGTATAACTGAATCACTGTGCTGGACACCAGAAATGAACACATTATAAATTAGCTATACTTCAATTTAAAAATATAATTATCTAGATGAGTTAATACATTAATGGAAGACATAAGCTTGATAATAAAATGCACAGATTTAAAATTTTTTATAATGGTTGATCTGCATAAGTTTCATTTTTCAAATAAGTAGACTCTTTCTAATGCTTGAGGGTGCTATTAATTTCCTAGGGAGGACCTGAGGAAACTTGTTTCACAGTTGAAGAAAGAACACTGAGATAAAACTTTGCACCAATTTTATAACCCCTTTGGTTTCAATAATTGAACATGTTTGCATGTCTTTTATTCGTCCCTGTTACCACCATAGTGGTGCTATTGGCAGCTCGCAGTCTTACTGTGGGCTCCCCACCACGAGGAATGTGCATTGAATTCTGGCTTTGAAGGATCCAGTGTCTTCCTGGGTTCGGGAAGAATCCCTGGGGGAGGGAATGGCAACCTATTCCAGTATTCTTGCCTGGGAAACGCCATGGACAGAGGAGCCTGGCATGCTACACAGTCCATGAGATTGCAAAGAATCAGACACAACCACCCCCCCACTACTAGTGTCTCCCTGGGTACTTTTCTACCCAAAGACAGATGCTAGTGGGACCACGACTGTGGGGCCATGGCCATGGTCCCAAGTTTGCCAGGTCTGGGGTCTGGAAGAGTGTCCGAGGCGAAAGTCTGCCTTTCTCACTTTGCACTGGGCCCAGAAGGCCTCTTCCGGCCACAAATCTGAAATGGATGTTTCAAAGTACTCTTAGTAGACTCTGGAAGAATCACAGCTATTCTGTATTTCTTGTACATTACACTTCCTTGATTTGGGCAACACAAATATTCTTCCTGTGGTCTTACTCAGAAAGGCTAAAACAATAATATTCTAACCAGTTGAATTTGAGGGGGAAAAAGACCATCATTTCTGCCTCTTTGTCGCCTTAGGTTTTGCTTCTCAGCGAAGCTCAGATACTGTGAACATCCTTCCTGGAGCAGCATGTACAGTGGAGGAGTGGGCTTCCCTGAAGGGTAGTGACCTTCCAAGGGCAAGGCCAGCTGGATGGTTTCAGAGCAGAAGACCTGGGCTTCTGTCAGCTCAGAATCCTGGCCCTAAATCATCTTGTGTCCACATCATGTCCAATTCAAACCCTATATGTTCTCTTTCTTCTTCCTACCTCCCTCTCTCTTTCTCTCTCTCTCTCTTCCTTCTTTTCTTTCTTTCTTTAATTCATGGATGGTCTGGGCAGAATCTCTAAGACGTTTAAATAAGCCCATTCAAAGGACAGATGAAATCCAGTTCTTTCTTTCCTTCTATGTATTTTTTTTTCCCAATTCTTGTGTTCTAAAATGGCAAGCTTTAGTAATACATATTATCTTTTTTCCAAGCCATATTACTCTTTCATAAGTGTGAGCTTTAAAAACAGTCTTGCTAAGAAAGGTGGGTCACTCGTAAATGGAAAGACTGAGGCAGAGAGTGATGAGGCCCTTCTCTCAGGGCCCCTCGTGGCTAAGCCCAGGCTCCCATGGACTTTGGAAGCTTAATTTATTCCAGAGAAGGGCCAAGTTCCAGACTATGCAACTTACACATGAAAAGGCAACCCAAACAAGACTACTTTCCTGAATTTTAAATAGAAGTCTCAAATTGCCTGCAAGTAAGCATAAAATTCCAAGTTTTACTGTGCAAAAATCCTGTAGTATAGGCACACAGATGGACAAATAAGCTGGAAAATGACGATGAGAATGAGAACGAAAAACACCTTCTTAACAATATTTAAATTATATTGTAAGATGCATTGTGCTTGCTAGAAAATTAAAAAAAAATTTTACTTGTATGTAGGTTTCATGGCTTCACTGCCAATATACAACCAAGACATCATTAAGTATCAGTATTCACCTTTTCTGTGTTTCATGCTCAATTATGAACTTTAAAAAATTTACATCTCTTCTTTTTTTAATTGTTTACTTTATACTGGAATATAACCGATTAACAATGTTGTGATAGTTTCAGATGCACAGCAAAGGGACTCAGCCATACATATACATGTATCCGTTGCCCCTAAACTCCCCTCCCACCCAGGCTGCCACATAACATTGAGCAGTAGGACCTTGTTGGTTATACATTTTAAATATAGTGGTGTATACATGTCTATCTCAAACTCCCTAACTATCCCTTCCCCTTAACCTTCCCCTGGTAACCATAAATAAACTTAAAATTTCAACAGAGCTCACCCTTACTCTTAGCAAAATGTTACCTAACTGATGGACGTCTGAACAAACCGCCATAACAGGAGCTTGCGTTTGCATCTCACATTACAGTTTTCTAATGTTTTCCCGTATGGTATATTTGAACATGATGTCTACTCTCGAGTATATTTTACACTTCACAGTTTTGTCCCAGCCTAAAGATGGGCAACACTGTAGCAAGATAAGACACCTGGGTAAGACCCCAAGAAGTGGCCCCCCAGGTTAAAACCCCAGTGATGACTACAAAGCTGATGCAGATAAGCATCAAGAAGTTCTGGTCAGAAACAACAGGAGCAGACAAACTCGCAGACCAGGTGAAGAGGAATGAAAGAGACACAGGAGGAAAGAGGAAGGCCTTTGGCCCCAAACAGTTCTGAGTTTAGGTCAAATGCTGTTTGCCTGTGGACTCCTCACCTAGTCCCTGGTAGGGGAGGTTCCGGGGGATCGTGGTGGGATGTCCTAGCACTGAAGGTTTGTACGGGGTTTGAAGTGCAGTTAGAGAGCATTCTAACTACAGCTGCCGGTGAGAGTAGCCCCAGGGAAGTGAGACTGTTAGTAAAACACTCACTGCTTGCATGTTCAGTCTTGTCCTAGTCTTCTCGACCCCGTGAAATGTAGCCCACAAACGCCTCTGTCTATGGGATACTCCAGGCAAGAATACTGGAGAGGGCAGCCATTTCCTTCTCCAAGAGATCTTCCCGATACAGGGACCAAATCCAAGTCCCTGTATTTCCTGCACTGGCCAGCAGACTCTTTACCATTAGAGCAAAGTGGGAAGCCGAGTAAAACGCTTAGCTCCAGTAAATAGAATCAGTGATAATTAATTTCTCTTTCTAGTTTTCAATATTGGTCATGGTTTCTTGATTTTTATGTTGAACTCTATGTATATGTGAGTATGCTTGTATATAAATATACATATATATATATATATATATACATAAAGGTAAATATTCATGTTTAATTATATCTTGATTGTATTCTGGTGAAGAAGGCCATGAAACACACATACAAGTAAAACTATTTTGTCAATGTATCTTACAATATAATTTTAAATGTATATGTACATATACATATATATGTTACAAATGCTACTTTGAATGTTTTAAGTTAATACAGTAAAAAGGTGAAAATTTTCAAGGCAGATAAAATTAGCCCTAACTACTCAGTGTTGTTATTTACATTCAAAAATAATCTTTATATTTAAAATGCTCACCTTGCTAGGCTTGACCTTACATAAGCCTGCATTCTCAGCATTGATTTACAAAACTTATATACTCAGAGAAAAAAAAAAGATTTTGGAAATAGAAAATAAGCAATGGTAAAAAAGAAATTATTCCACAAAGCATCATATAGATAGGAACATAACTTGAAACGGTTGACTGTTTACACTATGAATGAAAATTCTGAGTTTGTATGTTTAGTTGGGGTTCTATTTATGCAGCCACTCTCAAAGTAAAGGAAGAAATAGAAGATATTTTTAACAATAACCTATCCATACATTCAAAATATTCTTGAAGCTTAACGGAATTTCATACTACGTTATGGCTTGGAATGCACTAAATAGATTTATAGGTAAATTTCCCAAAACAAATCAGTGGAGGCAATATCATAAATGGAAAGATTCTGTACCAAGAATTTTTTCCCCAGAAAGATATGGATGAATTAACACCATAAACTTGAAATGGTAATTTTATGTTAATCATCTTCTGTGTTTCAGAATGCATAGATACTTCTGTGCAATGCACTAGCGTGCTTGTGTGTGTGTGTGTGCTCGTGCGCGCACATAGGCATAGGTGTGTGTCTGCATCTCTAGATGTTAATGTTGTTCCTCAACAGGCTGGGCTCATCATAGCAAATACCCAATGAAGAAATAAATGTCCTTGACATTCCATTTAATAGACAGTGGGTGGCACCATCTTAAGAAGCAGATGATGCGAGTTTGTAGTTGGCACTATTCTCTTTATTTGGGCTACAAACTCTATCCAAATTGTGAAGGACTTTCCACATTAGTAATTAATAGGGCCCCATTATGCTAACTATCACCCAACTTAGGACATCTTAGAGGAAAGATAAGAGATGAATAATTTGAAGTAATTTTCTTGTAATCATGCCAATCACTTGAGCAAAGTAGTTATTAAAGGAAACAGTATTACGATGAATTATAGGACTTCTTGCACTGAATACCTTTTCTTATCAGCTGCTTATAGTTTCCGATGCTTAAAAAAAAAAGACAAACAAGCAAAAGTCTATTCCGAAGAACACTCATCCTACTGTAAATACTGGTTTGTTTAGCAAACCCTGCATTTTAATGAGGCTTGAAAGACAGACTTTATCATAGTTTCTGCTCATCTCCTTGAAAAGCGCTGAAGTTTGTCTGTTTCACCTTCCCTTAAAAGGTACATGTGATGAGCTTGAGTCACCTCTGATGACAAGGATTCTTCCAGTTCAGATTTGCTGAAGTGATTAGACATTATTTATCTAATTAAATGTTCAAAACACATCATTATTGAAAGGAATAAATTTAATACATTTGTTGAGCAGTGTTAACTGAAATGTAACTGCACATCATTTGACTTTTTAACATTTTATTATATCTATTAAGTCTTTCTGTGCTTAATTAAATCAACTTATTTTTTACAGTTAATTTAACGTGATTTCATTTTCGTTCCAGAGTCTGAATCGGATATTATGGAGAAAGCCAACTGTATACACAAATTAAGTTCTGACTCCTCAGGTGCCCCCTTGCATTTCATTCAAATCTGGAAGCTTCTGGGAATTACCATGTTTTAAATGGATGTTGTTTTTCACAGAGTGGAAAGCTGTCTCTTCGTCGTCATCTTTTTTTTTTCCTAACTTAACAATTTTTACGGTTACAGAACCATCAGAGTTGTACTGTTTGCATCTTTGATCACGGCCAACTTATGGAAGAAATATTGTTTTTAATGCTTGGGGAAAAAATTAATCAGATCAAAAATGCGAAAGGATCAGTCTTAGTTGCCACTCCCTGGGGGTTAGACTTTTTAATTGTCTCTGTAGGAACAAAGGTGTCTAAATAATAACACTACAGTTTCCAAGATGACACAGAGCATTTGAGTAGCACTATCTGGGCGAGAGTGTAACATGGAGGAAGTTATTTTATTATTATTACTATACTCAAATTAGTGCTTCTCACTGATGATTATTTAGCAGCATTCTTTTCTTCTCAGGAAATCCAAACTCTAAAATGGGAGGGGGAGCAGAAATAAAGCCACAAATGTTTGATGCTAATCACAGCAGTGAATCGTGTGACTGGGCAGTGAAGGGGGAGACTGGTACATTCAGATCCCCCCACCCCAGAAATGCTAAAATGGAGTGCATGCCTGGAAACAAATGGGAAAGAAGATTCGAAGGTTGCAAGTGGTGGTAGAAAATTCTAATGAGACATTTACGTCAGCTTGCAAAGCTCCTTGTTTTCCCAAATGTTGGAGTGTTTCAGGTTGTGTCCATCTTCGACTGAAAAGTCCTCACAGAGAACGCTTCTGAAATGCTCGTGGAACCATCAGGATGGTGAATTTAAAAGGTGACCACAGATGCATTTGCTGGAGATTAACTACCCCATATCAGAGAACAAAATGGAAAAAAAAGAAAAGAAGAGAAGACAGTGAATGTGTGTGTGCTGACGGATGGTCCCTCCAGGGGCCCCCGACGTTTATCAGAAATTCTTGCCCCGCTTGGCTCTGGGGGCCCACTCCTGGCTACTCGGTGGCCACTTGCACTGGCTTCGATTCCCCTCTGGGGGAGGTGTTCATGATGGCAAATTTGGCCAAAAGATTTTTTTCATTACCCTCCAACATCTCCTTTCACCTCCAACCTCAAGGCAGGGCCCTGGCTTTCACTTTAGAGCCGGGAGGATAAAGACGTGGGGCCATCCGGGCTGACCCCCAGGGCCTGGCTGTCAATCACGGCCTCCCCATCTCTGCTCCCTTTCACACCAGGCAGCTGGACCCATGGCTGTCAACCAGGTAACAACCTCCAGACAATAGAGGCCTGAAAGCCTGGTCTAGACACTCTTTTAGCCACTTATTTGCTGCTCTTGGCAGCTGTTGAAGCATAAATAAGCAGTTTGTAATCAGAAAGCTGACATCATCGCCGCTCGGCTGAGAGGGGAGATTGTTCCTGAGGTCTGAACGGCTTTTTTTTTTTTTTTTTTTTTTGTGAGTGTGACAACAGATTCTGGGGTGGAGAATGCAGATTTGTGCCATGCTAAGCTGGTCTTTCTTTGATTTACAGAAGACAATTGGATCAGGTCCCCGGCTCCAGGACACACCAGAATTTTTTTTTTAACATGTTCAATTCCTGATGACCAGTAAAATTGGATAATAAATTGGGTGGCCATGGGCCATGGGCTGGTCCTGAGAAAGAAGAAAGCAGGGTGCATGGAAGTTTGGGCTTGGGATCTTCTCTGGGCCACTGGACATACATCTCATCCTCCCCTTGATAGTGGGCCTGGGGCATAGTTTGAGGGAGACGCACAGAATGGAGGGTTGGTGTTGGAAGTGTGTGTCTGTACTTTTCATTTCTCAGGAGGCAGCAGAGAGACGGGGGTGTTTATTGCCACTTCCCAAGTGTGGTTCCTTGTTTTTGTTGTGTTTTTCTTTTTTCCAAGATCAAGTTTGCCATTCAAAGTGACTGGCAGTTATCCTGGTGAAAGAGAACAGACTTGAGCCATTCTCCAGAACTGTGGACTCTCCAGCATCTCTACAACTGAGAAAACTGCCCTCTCTCTGAGGTTCTATCCCCCAAAACTGAGGTCGTTATCAGAAGGAGCCTAGCTAGCAAAATGGCAGACTGTTATTTATGTATAATAATTGATTTCTCAGAATTCTTTTGAGGATGTTCCCCAAAGGAGGGAGAGCTTCTCTAGTTTCTTTTAGCAATGAGGTCTTGATGACTCTCAGGTCTGCCTAGAAATCTGCTCAGGGTCTGTTGGTAGATGCCCGGCCCAGATGAATTCCAAGGTGCCAGGGAACCTGTTACCTGAAAGCCGTTCAGGTGGTGCTGCCCATCTCCAGTTTCACTGACCGAAAAAAGAGAGTTTCACAAAAATATTGACTTCCTATCTCCCGGAGGGTCCCTGGTATTAGTTGCTATAAGTAGCTCATGATTTAGAATACAAAGGCATTTCCAGAATGCATGTTGAACAAAATGACATAGCAGATAATTGAAATTTATTTGCAATTTTCAAACTACAATAAACACAATTCTCCTTTTCTTTCATTAATAATCGCACGGCTAATGCATAGCAATTCTTTCTGCAGCTTTTACAAGCAAACTTGAGCTGCTGTGTTGTAATAGCTGGAAAAGTTAATGTAGCTTGAACAAGGTTCCTAATTGTCCCTGTCTCTGTCATATTTGTCTACTTGAATGGTCCTAAATACCACAGCGATTAATTACTCCAGAGCAGGTATTACAAGATGTTATCATCTTTCCCCGACTGTCTGGGTGAATGGAGAGAAGCGGGAGACTGCCAGTGTCTCATCTCTGCTCTTCCTGTAAGGCACTTTAACCAGAAGATTTAACGTGTCAAAGTTAACTGCGTTCTCTAGCAGATATTCACATTCTAATTAAAGATTAAGAACGCAGTACATTACACTGTGATTTGTCATACATGGCTTGTTAAATAGGAAACCTACCGGGATTCCCTAACATTTTATAAACATTATTCAGGGCTTTTAATGTGGGCAAAGAAAAAAATGATTTGACTATACTGCAGTCTGGAAAGCGGGTCGCCCTCCGCCCAGCCCCCTGCCAGCCCCCCGTAAATCACAAAATCAGACGACAACTCGGGCAGTTGGGAAACTGACTTACTGCAGATATTTTGTTCAAACCCTGAACCAACTCTGGTTTGTCTTGGGCGATGCAGGGGAGACCTTGGTTATTATGCCTCGATAATTTTTTTCTTTTCTTTTTTTTTTTTTTTTGGCTTTTGCTTTTTGCTGTCTCCTAAGTAGAGGAAGAGTCTTTGTTTGAATATGAGTGCCAAAGGACGGCAGGAACATGAAACAGTGTTTTTACCGCAGCCTCTCATCCCCTTGGCCCGAGCAGCACTAGTGGCCTAGGACTGGTTCATGTTCTCTGATTGCCTGAGGAGTAAATTAATGAGGTTACTGAGACACTGCACATTTGCATATCCACAGATGCTTATTAGGTATGAATGCCAGGTGCACTGAATTTGGGGGATGCAGGATTTGTTAAGCATTAACCGTCTTTCCGCTCCTCGGAAAAGAGGTGTTTTGTCGCTAAAAATAAGATGCAGGCGAAACTCCTGCTTAATAACTCTCTGAATAATTACGATCAAATAGAAACCCAAGGAAAAGGAAGGTCCTTCCTGAAAGCAACAGAGAACCCACCAGGCTTGCCCTCTTTGCGGGGAGACCTGGATATGGTGGTCCCAGAGCATAAAGGAAGTTGGATGTGATGCTCTGCTTGGAATATGGGCTTTAATGATGCTGGTGGCAGGCACAGCAGACCATGATGCCGTCATCCGGAATGCAAAATTATCAATTGAAGGAGACTTTACATCTGTAAATATTATTGACTGGTCGCCAATCCAAGCTGGAGCAAGGGAGACCTTTGCTAAGAAAATGATGCTCAAGCCTGAATCACAGAGTCAGTCCTGCCTGTGACTCTGAGGGGTGTGGGCGCATGTTTCCACCCTCGGGTGATCTCTGCTGTGTGCAAGGACACTGTGTATATCTTGTTACTGGGAGAAGGTTCATGGTGCCTTAGTGGTGGCTTGGAGACTCCGTCCTCAGAGCTTCAAGGGCCAGGTTTCATATTCCTCCCATTCTTAGGAACACTTGGCAAAACAACAAGGGGGGGAAAGCCTGCCTGGCCTTTTTGCTCTCATTTTATACAGGTAGGTTTTCTTACTTTCAATTTCTTTTTTCTCTCCCTTTTTTTATTCCTCTTTAAGGACAATGATTGGCAGCACTCAACCTCAAGGAACTGATCTATCAAAATCAAGCTGGGATAAGTATTTCCTTGAGAAATAATATATATTTACCAACAGACTCTGTTCTGCCCCCTTGTTACCCTGTACCTGCACACCACTCCCCTCCACCATCAGACCAGTGATAACCCTGTATTAAGAATATAGTCACCGTGTCTGTATGCAAACAAATATATATTTTTTCAAAGATTCCATGATACATATTCTCTATTTTACAATCTCTTTTCTTGATTGTAAAAATATTCCCAAGATCTAAAGAGCGTTTTGAAAGATCCTCCCCACCGTTTCAAAAAATAGCTCTCTAAATATGAATGACTTAAGCATCTTCCCAGAAAAAAGTCAGAGCCTTTATTTCAATCTCGCATCAGACTTAAGCTTTTCATTTATTCTGTGGAGATTCAGAGGTAGAGTAATTGTCAGAACACTACCCCCCACCCCGCCTCCAATGATCTGCACATGTTTTAAAATTTATTTTCTCACACAAATTTCTGAAGCATTCATAAACATACGGAGAAATCACAATTATTTCAACGTGGTAGAGTTGTAACGAGGCCCCTATATATTTTCATAAACTGGAGTATTACAGATTTATTGCTATTTGTTAATAACATTATATAAGACATTAAAAAAAAAAACCTGCATTTCACCCCAAAAGGGCCTGCCTGCAAACATACACTGCAGTACAATCACTGGAGTCCAGGGTTTTTGTCACACAGGCAGAGCACAGATTTTTTTGATTATGTAGATTTCTTTTCCTGCCGTAGTTTCATATGCAAAGCATGCAGAGCCCCATCCGTGCTATCTCCTAAAGCAGTCATTCTGAAACCCAATCTGGGGACAGTGCAGACTAAATAAAATTTCATTTTGATTTGGCCTCCTGCTGCGAATGGGACTGCTTTGTCTCAGCCGACAGAACGAGCGAGCCAGAAAGGTATGTCCTGTTTTGCATGGCTGATGGTGTGTCTTGCGGCTCCCAGGCAGGCCCTCCTGCAGCCCGCTCCTGCTCAGGCGGGCTCCCAGCTCCTAGACTCTGCTTGTCTTTCTCTTCCCCCTTCCATTGCTTCCGGGACTGCCTGCCTTTACCTGCGAGGCAGAGCCGGGACAAACCCACACCGATGGTTTACTTTGGGAGATGCTTAATAGCTTGTGTGGCTGTGTTCGTTTTTTTCTCCCTGTCTTTGTTGTTGGTTTTCTTCTTCCTCTTCTTATTTGGGTTTTGTTTTGTTCTGCTTCCCTGCCCCACATTGGCTGTCCCTGTTTCTCAAGGTGTTGAATGCCAAAATCTGAACTTAAAGAAAAATTGTGTATTGCGGCTAGGATGCTCCTGAGATTTTCCTGGGAGATTTTTGTCATGCTGAATTTTAGTGTAAATTGGAAGCTGCAGTGGACAGCTTTGAAAGACTTTCGTTTGCACAGCCCTTTCGAGCCTCCTTGGCAGAGAAGCAATCGCCCATTTTAAAGAAAGGGGGAAAACAGAAAATAACAACTCTTCCGATAGGACTGAACTGTTTTGCCATCTTGGTATGTTTTTTTGTAAAATGTATTGTGGTGTCTGCCTGAAGAGCTGCAAAAAGTAACTCTTTTAAATGGTGACCTTCATCACAAGAGGCTGGATGGTGTCATAGACTGTTGTTCCCCCTTTTGGAGAATGGATAGTGATCAGGGAAGGACCTGCTCTGATGTCCTCAGAAGAGGCTACAGATAACCTTGGCAATGTGCCAGGGAGGCTGTCAGGGAAGTCAGTTTTTAAGCCCAAATTTCTCCTTGGATTTGTCATTGCCCTTGATCAATTCTTATGGCTCCATAAGGGAAAGAAGTTCTTCCCTGGTTAATATGCTGAGATACTATTAATATAAACTAGATAATAGCAAATTGGCAAAGGTGGGTATTAAAGTAAATAAAAAATACATTAAGAGAAGAGCAGGGAGGGGCTGCTCTCTGACTCTGGGTTTGACATAAGTAATTCCAAAGAGGAGACAGAGGAGTAGAAAAAAATGCTAATTAGTTTCAGAGGGATCTCATCTACCCCCACCACCGGAAGTAGAAACAAAACATCACAGAACTTTGTAAAGGGTTGGAAATTAACTTTGCAGCTCCATACTGTTGCACTGTTGCAGTCACCCCAGTGTGCTGCGGTGAGTGCACCTCTAGGGGTCATTCTTGGTGCCCTGTCTCAAATTCAGTGGATGAGGTCTTTGCTATTCCAATGAATTGTGCCTTTGTAACTAAATCTCCAAGTTCACTATGTTGCATCATTTGGCCAAGAGCCATCAAAAATATTCCTAATGTGTTGAGAGACCCCTGCTTGTCGTGTACAATAGGTTAAAGAACAGAGTAAAAGCTAAAGAAGACATTGAAGAAACTCTACCCTGAAAACAGCACAACACGTCTGATAAAGATGGCACCATCACACTATAAGGAAAAGGAAGATGGTGGTGTCAGATGGGACTGGCAGTGTTTGGTTGGATGGGGGCATAGTTTCTCCATCACCCAACAGCATGTCTTTCTGCTCTAGCCTCAGTGGCAGAGTCAACTCAGCTATTTTACAGCTGCTAGTTGATTATATTAAAAAGCCCAAATTTGTGTTTTGTCTAATCTGTAAATGTTTTCACAGGACCATTTATTGGCATTATAGGGACTTTTTTGCTGACTAAGTGAACACATCAAAAAGTAAAATCCACTACATTACCTCATTGGCTTTTTAAAAATTATGATTATTTGGCAATTATAAAATACTTTTTTTAAAAATCTGTAATATGAACACTGGCTTTGAATAACAAGATTTTATTTGTCCACAAATATATATGGGAATTTATGTGTATGTTAGGTATATATGTACATATTTGTATACATGGATATGCATGGTTTCCCAGGTGACTCAGTGGTAAAGAATTGGCTTGCCAAGCAGGAGATGAGGGTTCCATCCCTGGGTTGGGACGATCCCCTGGAGGAGAAAATGGCAATCCATTCCAGTATTCTTGCCTGGAAAATCCCATGAACAGAGGAGCCTGGCAGGCCTACAGGCCATAGGGTTGCAAAGAGTTGGACACGACTTAGCCACTAAACCACCACCACCATATATGCAGAGAGAGAGAGAGAATGAACCAATTATGCTGTTAAAAAGAGCCACAAAGTTTATCTTCAGGGAAAAAACAACAAATATATCCAGCAGAGAAGATTCTATACTATGATTTGATATATCATACACATGTAATTATCACCAAAGTTTAACGTTAAAGCAAGGGATATTTTTATTAGTTCATGTCTTCATCTCAAAATCTGTCTGCAGGAATCAGATTATTATAGGAAGACTTAACCTCTTTTGTGGTTTAGGGAAATGACCTCAAAGAAGAATGGATGCTGCCTTAGCATCAACCGCTTCATTCCAATCTTCTGGCGTCTGCCATGCCTGTTGGCCTTCATGTTTCAATTCTTGTGCTCCACAAACATTACAGTTCAGTGTGTCTGCAAGCCTTGGCTGTAATCGGTAGAAGTATTGTATAGTATAGTATAGTAACTGTAATGGTGGCTCTTGGCATGTGAACTCAGTTTGTTGCTGTTCTTGCTCAATCACTAAGTCGTATCCAACTCTTTGTGACTCCATAGACAGCAGCACACCAGATTCCTCTGTCCCTCACTCTCTCTCCGAGTTTGCTCAGATTCATCTCCATTGAGTTGGTGGTGTTATCTAACCATCTCAACCTCTGCCACCCTCTTCTCCTCCTGCCTCCAATCTTTCCCAGCATCAGGGTCTTTTCCAACGAGTCAGCTCTTAGCATCAGGTGGCCAAATTATTGGAGCGTCACCAGGGGCAATATTCAGCTCTGAATATTCAATATTCATCCCTGAATATTCAGGGTTGATTTCCTTTATGATTGACTGGCGTGACCTCCTTGCATCCCAAGTGACTCTCAAGAGTCTTCTCCAGTATTTTATTTGCCAGTGTTTGTGATGGGCATCGTCTGACCTTCCATAATTCATTATCTGGATTTCTTTACAAGTAAGAGAAAGATAGAACACTGACTGGAGTTAAGGCAAATTGTGGCCAAAGACACAGTTTTTTCTTTTGACCCCTCCAAATGGCAACCCACTCCAGTGTTCTTGCCTGGAGAATCCCAGGGATGGGAGCCTGGTGGGCTACAGTCGATGGGGTCACACAGAGTCAGACACAACTGAAGTGACTTAGCAGTGGTGGCAGCAACTCTTGGGAAACAGTAGATACACAAGAAATCCTCCTTGAGAGAATAAATGAGTGACCCTGGCTGAGGGCAGGAGGAGAGGAACAGGAGAGCTCTCCATCCTTGGAGCCCATCTCTTGTACATCCAGCGGTCATCACACATGAGGAAGGAAGAAGACTGGAAAGCCGTGGCTTCTCCACCTGGGGCCCACAGTCTTCTTAGGCATGTGAATCCATTGAAAATACATGCACACCTTAAAAAAAAATTAAACAGCATGACATGCTCAGAAAGGTTTAACTAGAAACTTCCTAGGGCTCTAGGATTTTAAGAATATCCAGCCAGAAAACAGTCACAAGTGGCAGGCAATGGGAAAGCTTAACATTCTCTGAAGGGCTTGGTAAGAGAGGTCCAATTTATTTACTCTCTGCAACTATTTCCCGGCTACAAAGAAAGCATGCAACATACAGAGGCTGCTGCTGCTACTGCTAAGTCAATTCAGTCATGTCCAACTCTGTGCGACCCCACAGACTGCAGCCCACCAGGCTCCCCCATCCCTGGGATTCTCCAGACAAGAACACTGGAGTGGGTTGCCATTTCCTTCTCCAATGCATGAGAGTGAAAAGTGAAAGTGAAGTCATTCAGTCGTGTCCAACTCTTAGCGACCCCATAGACTGCAGCCCACCAGGCTCCTCCATCCATGGGCTAAAAAAGAACAATATTAAAAAAAAATTATAGGGAAATTTGGTTTTACATTTCAGCAGGTGTGCTAATAGACACTAGAAAACCAAAACAATAAAGAGAATGCAAGTTAGAATCCAGACTTTGGTCTCTGGGGAGGTACCACTGGAAAAATACCTTTGGCATTATTATTCAGAGAATCACACTGGACTTGGAAATAAACTGCTTATGTTGTTTTAATAAAAATAGCTATATTTAACAGAAAGGCCATTCACTTTACCAGTCTTAATATGCAAAACACTCTCTGCTTTTTTGACGTATGTGATAATAATAAAGAACATTTCTGATCTAGAAACTATAGGACGAACTGTGAACAATTCAGTTTTCTGTGATAAGTTAGGTAACCTTGGAAAATCCCCACAAAGCAGCAGATCAGGGAGGCGATTCCAGCAAGGTTAGTCCTTAGACAATGTGACATCCAACTGTACTGTTGGAGAGAAGACTTCTACTTGACCTATGACATCAAAGGTTGTATTGTCAGAGAAAGTCTGTAAACTGTGGCGTTCATGCACATGGAAATAATCCTAGACTTCAATATTTTCATCTCACGAAACTTCAGTAGATTTTAGCATCCAGATTAAAGAACCTGAATGTCAAACGTAGAGCAATAGATGTTCTCCATGCAATGGTCATCCTCAGAAGAAATGACACAATGTTTCTTAGAAAGCCCACATTGCAATGATCACTGACTTGTCAAGTGATTAACCAGAGGGGAGTCCTGAGGTTGGGCCTCCATGGCTGCTCATGATTACTCAATGGGCGGGAGCTGCTGTCACAGCAAAGACTGGGAAGTAACCACTGGCCACTGAGCTGGACTAAGTACAGGGCAGGGGCATGGGTTTCTCCGGATGGAGAAGTAAACCAAGGTCATACCCACAGGAGGAGTCCTATGCACTTCCCTTGTCATTCTGCTCAAGACAAAATAAAACAGCATGAGTTCCTCAGCTCCAGACTGCTTGCAGGAAAGCAAGTAGCCATGTAAAGACCACAGAGACAATGACCTCATTCAGGAGAGGACCAGAAGACAATGATTCCTGCTCCATTCCCAAGGCCACCAGCATGCATCAACTGTACCCACCGTTCCCCACACACTAGAATGTCATCTTAGGGGAAGAGGCAGAGAAGGGGGTAAACACCTAAGAGACTGGGTGTTTTATTCAAATGAAAGAATGAACACCAACTGAGAAAGACAGCTTAGATGATCAGGCCTGACCTGACAGCCCCAAACTTGATTGGACTTTTAATTAATTCCTTTCCTGTAGCCTCATTTGCTACTATTTGAGGGCTCAAAAAGAAGCTGAGATGAGCTGCAACCAAAGTAAACTAAATTAAACTTTCACTTCATATGCAAGCCAAATTGTCACAGAAATTTTGCAACAGCTAGGCTCGAAAGATTCTAGGTTTTCTCATAAAACTTCCCATCAATGACCTAAGGAAATGCTAGAAAGTCTATATGCCAGTCTCAAAATAGAGGGGGGAATAACATTGAACAAGTATTGGTTGCAATATGTCAGATTAATCTTCTTCCATACCTGCTATTGGAAGGACTGATGCTGAAGCTGAAGCTCCAGTACTCTGGGCTCCTGTTGGGAAGAGCCAGCTCATTGGAAAAGACGCTGATTCTGGGAAAGATTGAAGGCAAAAGAAAAAGGGAGCAACAGAGGATGAGATGGTTGGATGGATGGCATCAGTAACTCAATGGACATGGATTTGAGTAAACTCCAGGAAACAGTGAAGGACAGGAGAGCCTGATGTGCTGCAGTCCATGGGATTACAAAGAGTTGGACATGATTTAGTGACTAAATAACAACAAATATGTGCCATGCTTTAACTCCACAGGGCTAGACCTCACCTCTGCATGGATTTCTCAGAGCAGTTTCTCCATCTGTGGGAGGAATCCTTGAGGTAGAAGTGTGAGCTCTTAACTCATCTGCAAATTTCCTGAGTCTTGACCTAGTTCACAGGCCAGACTCTATAGGAGCTCAAATAAAGCCACATTATTCCTCCCAAGAATTTAATGTTTGAAACAGAAATGCCCACTTTTCAGGAGATGTTGGAACTTGATGACATCAATGCGGACATGGCAAAAGACAAATGATTTTATACCTCCTCCCAAAGACCTAGGTGCTGTCTTTCTGCTTCTTCTGCAGACCGGATTCATCAACTCCTTATGTCTGATGCCATGAAATGCCACAGTATTACCTCCATCAGTCCCCCTGTTCTGTCTAAGTTTTCTAGAATTTATTTATCTTGTTTCCAACTTAAAGGAATCTCATGTGGTGCCAACAAATATGTGAACAGGAAATTCTTAGAAATCAGTGAAACATCCTAGGCATTCAACCATGTGGCCTCATGGAGGAAGTATAGTAACGGAGAACACAGTCTTGGACTCAGATCCACATAGTGAAACTGAAGTGTGTTGTTGAATCTGATAACACTCGCAAATGTTGAAAATGCTCATGATGTCAACCAGAAGTTTTCTAGAAAGGTACATAAATGTCTTCAGGAATGCCAGTACTTCACATCAGGAAGATGCTATCTTTGAGGATTAAATGTTCCAGGGTACAGCACGTAGAATAACTTTCCAAAAGTTATGCCATCTTCCTTCTGTTCCATTGGCTTGTTTATTCATGTAAAACATGCACCAGGCTTAGTGAATGTAAGCAGAAAACTATCTTAAAATTCAAGAGGAAAGTCAAAAGAACTGAGAAGTATCATAGCATTCAAGGACAGAGGCAGAACCAAGCTGCTACTATAGGGATGGAGATACAATAGGGATCTAATTATTTCTCTAAACAGAGACCAGGGGGCTGGAGTTTTCAAACAGTGCAGGAAAATAAATGGAAATCTCAATCCTTAAAAACAGGCATTATTTTGAAGGTTTGCTACTAAAACACCATCTTTGACTTCACCAGTAAATCAAACTAGTGAAGTGGCCTAGATATAAAAAAGAATAGCTGTGTTAAGAATAAGACATACATTAAGGTTTGGTTTTCACCTGTAGAATTTCTCCCTTACAATATTTGATATAAGCATTCAGTAACTCAGATTATAGTATTAATGTCAATGGTTTTATTAAATTAATGGCTATTGATGGATAATTCCCTGGTGGCTCAGACAGTAAAGAATCTGGCTGCAATGCGGGAGACCTCAGTTCGATCCCTGGGTCAGGAAGATCCCCTGAAGAAGGAAATTGCTACCCACTCCCAGTACTCTTGCCTGGAGAGTTCCCTGAATAGAAGAGTCTGGTGAGCTATCGTCCGTGGAGTCGTAAAGAATCTGACACAACTGGGTGACTAACAATGTGTTATCAATCGATGTTCTTGTCACCCAGGAAAACACTCTTTCAGTTCATAATATGCAAGGATACTATTATAAAAGAACTACTATAAAAATAGATAACCTTGGGGAAAATTCTCACCCGATCATTTTAGTGGTGTTCTGTGTCTGTGTAAAGGGCAAAAGAAGGTGAATTTAGCTATACCATTATCACCCACCCACATTAAGAATGCATGTATTCCCCTCTAGTCCATTACAGACTGCTGTGCTTTTCACTTATAGACTGTTTTTTATTTTCTTTGCTTATTAAAAAAATACTTGAATCTTTTACCATTAAAGAATGCTTTTAAGGAGAACAGTGTATATGGAAACTGACATGCTTCTCAAAAGAGAAGTGACTGTGGTCTAGCTAAATGGTAACCAAGAGTGTTTTTTATTTTTTTACCAGCAATCTATGAGTATTTGAAGAGCGTAAACATTAATGAGGGTGAAGGGCTCCGTGGAACAAGGGGATAGGGTTTGGAGTAATGGGATGAAATTAAGAAAAGGGAAAATTAGGTTGATTACCAATTACCAATTGAAAATCTTGTTAATGTTGAGGTCTATTAGACTGTAGGGTAATCTTCCAAGGGAAGTGGTAGGACTCCCATTGCTTCGATGTTTAAAATTAGAGTGGACAGAACACTATCAAGAACACCCCGTCGTGAATGATCCACCCTGTTGTGTGGAATGAGCCAGTTCACCTTGGTTGCCTTTATAGGCTCAAGCTTCCACATGACATAGGGAGAGACAGGGAAATCATTTTTAAATATTTCATCTGCTTTTCATCTAGAACAGTCTTTCTGACCCTTTGATAGAAACCCCCCAAAAGGCAGGGGGTGTTTTTTTTGCCACAAAGACCTTCCCAAGGTGTCCTTTCTACCTAGGAAGCTGACATCTTTCTGAGATCCAGAAAACCAGCATCTTATGTCTCACGGTACTTTGCTTTTCAAGAAAGTAAAAATTGGGGTGACCAGGTAAACAATACTTTAATAATATGGCTATCACAAAAATGTTCCCTCATTCTTGAAAGATAAAGAGAGGGACTGAATGAAAGGGAAAGCTAGAGATGGAGAAAGAACAGAGCTGATTAGCAACCAGTAAGCATTGCACTGTGTTCTGGAGTCATATAAACTCAGGTAGCACCAATCACATGAAAAAAAAATGGATATTTCCTTCTATTCCCTGGGAGTCCATCATGGTACAAAGTCCATTTCAGAAAAAAAAAAAATAACAGTCTTTATCTTAATGAGGACATTTCTGGAAATTAACATGTTAGAAAAGATAGTTACAGCTTCTAATTTTAATGAAGTAGTACTTTATACTTTTTGGAGGTTCTGTCAATCATTATAAAAAAAGAAAGAATACCATACCCACATGGCATCCTTCTTTTTGCACAATATCTCTTTATTCTGGTTTAAATAAGCATGCCCAGCCTCATAAATCCCCAAAAGAAAACAGGCGTGAGATCATAAGTGTGTCTGTATAAATTGCTGAGCTGAGTGGACAGTGGGAGTCAGAGTGTCCATCAAAACAATGACAATCAGACATCCAGATCCTAATATCCCCTCATTACAGGAGGTGGACCAGAGGAGGCTAAAGGTTGTAGGATGGTGAAGGCAGAGAGAGCGTGTGCCCTGAAAGTCTGCATTAGGCAAAACCAGTGTGTCAAACCAAGCGGAAGGTCAGCAGATCCCACGCTTCCTCTTTTGGAGATTTTGCTTGTTAGCCTGTTTTTGGCTGGGCGGAGTCTTTGCGGCTGCACAGGCTTTGCTCTCGTTGTGTGAGTGGGGGCTGCTCTCCAGCGCTGGTGCTCAGGCTTCTCATTGCAGTGGCTTCTCCAGTGGGGCATGGGCCCTAGGCGCTGGGCTTCGGTACTGGTGGCTCGCGGGCTCAGTAGTTGCAGCTCCTGGGCTGTAGAGCGCAGACGCCATAGTCGCAGCACATGGACTTTGTTGCTCCGGGGCATGTGGGATCTTCTCAGACCAGAGATGGAACTGGTGCTCCCTGTGTTGGCAGCTGGATTCTTTACCACTGAGCCACCCAGGAGTCCCTCACTCTTCTTCCATCCTCACGCTTTAACTTCCTAGTGACTGATAGTTAAAAAGTCATCCTTGGTCTTCAGTAAAGAAAATTTGGGATGGGAGAAGATACATATAATGCAGGATTTCAATTTGTCTTCCAAAAATGACGCCTGGAAAAAGTGAGAGAGTTCAGAGAAAAAGATTTAAATGCTACCTTTCATATTACATGCCCTGTCTTAGTTTCCCATCCCTTCCGTCCAGTAAATTCCTTCCCTGTTTATGAGTTTAACGTTTTAACTGATTGCAAAATCACTGTAGTTGAAGATGTTCAATAGAAATCTCTCACTCCTACCAGTTGGTTTTACACATGAAATGAACATTTTCCAGAAAAAAAAAAAAAGATCTTTTTTTTGGTCTCCTATGGGGAACAGCTTCTTTGGAAACTTGTGATTGTACAAGATGAAAAATATGTTTCTGAATTCAGACACTTCCATGCAATTCATTGCTGTGATTGTTCTTGAAATCACATCCATGCAATGCTTATTTAATAGGAATGGCATTCGGAGAGAATCTAGGTCCAGTGCTGTGAGCGCAAGTGTTGGGTGCTTGGCAGATGTGTGCTGAGCCCTAGGCTGAGGCCAAGGTCAGAGAGCTGGGCTGATGACAGTGGCTCCCTCTGGAAAGCCAAGCTGGCAGTACCATCTTTACACCATAAGCCAAAGAAAGGTGATACCAACTTAAGAGGGGAGGTACAGAAACACCATGTCCATTCTCTTTTCTCACTTTGTGGCTAAGCTGACAAGCGAGGTTGATACATATAAGGAAACAAGGGAAGTGCATTCATGAAAGCAATAGTTTCCAGTCTAGAGTCTAGCCAGGAAAGGAACAAGGGTGCTCATGTTCTGTTGTTCAGTTGCTAAGTCGTGTCTGACCATTTGCAACCCCATGGACCGCAGCACACCAGGCTTCCCTGTCCTTCACCATTTCCCAGAGTTTGCTCAGACTCATGCCCATTGAGTCAGTGATGCCATCCAACCACCTCATTCTCTCTTGCCCCCTTTTCCTTCTGTTCTCACTCTTTCCCAGCATCAGGGTCTTCTCCAATGAGTTAGCTGTTCACATCAGGTGGCCAAAGTATTGGAGCTTTATCATCAGTCCTTTCAAGGAGTATTCAGGGTTGATTTTCTTCAGAATCAACTGGCTTGATCTCCTTCCAATCCAAGGGACTCTAAAGAGTCTTCTCCAGCACCACAGTTCAAAAGCGCCAAGTCTTCGGTGCTCAGCCTTCTTTATGGTCCAACTCTCACATCCATACATGACTACTGGAAAAACCATAGCTCTGACCATATGAAGCTTTGTCAACAAAGTGATGTCTCTGTTTTTTAATATGCTATATATAGTCGTCATAGCCTTTTTTCCAAGGAGCAAGCATCTTAGAAATCCCCAAATCACCAGCTATTGTTGTGCAGTCATGCCCAACTCTTTACAACCCCATAGACTGCAGCATTGCAGGCCTCCCTGTCCCTCACTCTCTCCCAGAGTTTACCAGTTAGGGTATCTTAAAGTCAAAATATGGTGTTATTCATCAGAAATAAATACCAAAATTTTTCCTTATAGAAAACTCTTACTGAGAAATGTACAAAGCCATTTACATTTACTGTCAAAATTGAGTGTATATGTTATTTAAATATCCACATAGTCACTTCTTATGTTCAATTAGGAGATACTTTTTTTCTGTAGACCCCAACATCGCAATTTATTTTTAAAATGATACTGCTTTACATGTAAATAAAATTTCAGGACACTTTCAATCATATTATTTCATTTTATCTTTTAAGAAATGTTCAGTTTTTATTGTCAATAACAATTTAATTATAGCTTTATTTTATTTAACCAACTGGTAGAAGAAATGTAGACTTGAAGTTATGCATCAACAAAATTCATACCCAATAACAGATGTAGTTATAATAATAGACTCTAGCAAATTACCAAGTTATAATCACATAATACATTTTCCAGGCAGCTTCCCTGGTGGCTCAACAGTTAAGCACCTGCTTCCCAGTGCAGGAGATGTGGGTCTGATCCCTGAGTCAGGAAGATCCCCTGGAGAAGGAAATGGCAACCCACTCCAGTATTCTTGCCCAGAGCATTCCACAGAGAAAGGAGCCTGGCAGGCTACAGTCCATAGGGTCACAAAAGAATCAGACACAACTGAGCGACTAAACAAAAACAATCAACTGGTCATTTGTGGGACCAGGTAAAATGAACCTGTGGGGGACCTTGTTAAAAATAGTGAAGAGAGACTTGCCTGGTAGTCCAGTAGTTAAGGCTTCACCTTCTAACACAGGGGATGTGGGTTCAACCCCTGATCCAGAAGCTAAGGTTCCACATGCCTCACAGTCAAAAAAACCAAAAGATAAAACAAGTAACATTGCTGTTGTTGGTCAGTTTCTCAGTCATGTCTGACTCCTTGCGGCCCCATGGACTGCAGCATGCCCAGGCTTCCCTGTCTATCACCAACTCTCGGAGCTTACTCGAATTCATGTCCATCGAGTCAGTGATGCTATCAAACCATCTCATCCTCTGTTGTCCCCTTCTTCTCCTGCCTTCAATCTTTCCCAGCATCAGAGTCTTTTCTAATGAGTCAGTTCTTCTCATCAGGTGGCCAAAGTATTGCAGCTTCAGTTTCAGCATCAGTCCTTCTAATGAATATTCAGGACTGATTTCCTTTAGGATTGATTGGTTTGATCTCCTTGTCCAAGGGACTCCCAAGGGTCTGCCCAAAACGACGGTTCAAAAGCATCAGTTCTTCGGCACTCAGTCTTCTTTCTGGTCCAACTCTTACATCCATATCTGAGTACTGGAAAAACCATAGCTTTGACTAGACAGATCTTTGTTGGCAAAGTAATGTCTCTGGTTTTTAAATGGTCCACATTAAAAAAAAAAAAAACTGGCTTAAAATTTTGAGAGGATGATGGAAGAATGTTAAACCCTACACACATGAAGGGGGCCTCTGTCACCACTGACTTTTCTGTATGTCATTTGATTCTGCTTCCAAAGGCCCAGATTTCAGTTCAAGGTAAAAGGAAACTATATAACAATTAGTTGTTGCTCAGTTGCTCAGTGTATCCAACTCTTTGCAACCCCATGGACTGAAGCACACTAAGCTTCCCTGTCCTTTACCATCTCCTGGAGTTCCCTCAAACTCATGTTCATTGAATTGATGATGTAACAATTAGGGCTGTTTACAAATAGAGCAGCCAGCTCTGTTACACAGCCTTTACCCTTCCACGAAAAGTTTACACAGAACCTGGAAGATGATCTGTCAGAGATGCTGAAGGAGAGATTAATTCCCATTTTAGGACAGAGTGAAACATGGCTTTAGAGGTCCTGTTTCATGCTACAATTCTATGAGTCTGCCTATTTTCATCATCTTCAAATTTTTTAAAGGAATCACTTTATATGATTCATTAATAAGACCTAGGAGGCACACCAACATTCTCGACATTGTCACTTTAAAGGGATCATCTCCCTGCCATAAAATCTTGGCATTGCCATTGTTGACATAAAGGTGGCCAAAGATACATGGGCTTCATGAGCATTTATATGACTCCACTCAGCATGGAAGAAGCTTGTTAACCAACATGCAAGATAGTCAAGGGGGTTTGGGTATTTCACTACTTGAAAATCCACGTGTCTGTCAGCGTTATGCAAAGCTTACAGTCCCCTAACCCACAACTATCACAACAAACCCTTTGTGGTCACTGTAAGTCTTCATATAATTGTGGCATCATTATACAGAGAGGCTAAGGTAAAAAGCTACTGAGGATAAATTTGAAATGTTGAAGCCATAATATTGAAATGCACATTAAGAAGATGCTACAGAGGTAAAAAGTAGCCAAGAATCCCATGCCTCCCTGAGTTGATCAACAAAGAAACCAGTCCACAGGCACAGTCAGAGCAGAAAACCTATTGGGATTCTCAACTCACACTGCATTCAAGGACCAAAACAAGGGAACCATGGAACTACCTGGGTCTTATTGTTTTGCCTGAGTAACATAATCATTAATGATATTAATATAGCGTATTTTTATTGAGTCCCTCAGGCTGTTCAACTACTTTGAATCTACTTAATGTTGGTTAAATGGCGTCTGGCTGGTAATCAGATGGACGGGCTCTTGTTTTCTTCCAGAGCTCACATTCAGGAGCATTCACCATGGCCATTATGCTAATAAAATAAGGATGGGGCTGGTTCTAGCATCCTGGATTTTTGTTGAGCACAGCAGCGTGGTGCATCAAAGGCGAGTCGAGAGATGTGACGTAAATGGAAATCGCGGAATATCATAGTGCCGCACAACAGGTGCACAAAATAGATGTTCAAAATGGTTTCTATTATTTGGCTTTTTTGGAATCAAATCAGAATCAAGAACAATAGTGGCCATTTCAGATAAATTACTTCAGCACATTCTTGCAGATTGAGCAGCTGTAAAGGAGGGGAGGAGGGGAGCTGGGGGTGCTTGCTGTTTGGAAGGTGGATGCAAATGCATTTCTAGGGTGTATATAGTAGATGCAGGATATTATATTTGTTTTTGCCTTTCATGTGTGATGATAAAAGTAGTTTGCTTTCCAGGGTTGCATGTTTCATTAGTACCAGCATTTTAATAATGAAGTAACACAACTCTAGAGCCAATAGCTAAGATAAAAGTTTGCAGACAATCCATTATTTTTCTCAGACAGCCCGTTTGAAGAGCCCATGGAGATGCAGGTTAATGATTTAAGTTCTAAAGCAGGTTGTTTCATAAAATCTTGGGTGTTTATGTAGTTCTGTTCTAGCGGGTAGTGTCTTTTGTCAGGTGTGGTGTTATTAATGACAGGAGATGGGGTGAAGGGCCGGTGGTCCCCTCTGAACATCATTATCCACTTCAGCCCACTCTCTGGCTATTTCTGCGGTATTACAGTTACTATCTGTAATTTTTAATGTTGGGAAGGGAGAGGTTTGTTGTCTTTCTAATCCTCTCTGTTAGCATATTCTATTTTATTAGACATAATTCAGAGGAAGAGAGAAAGAAGGCGGCAGACACTGGTTAAGGGGGATATATAATTGGGTGTAGTGGGATTAAACTGTTATTAGTGTGCACTCTTAATGGATGCCCCATAAAGAAGCCATGGCAAGGGCATTAATGAGCGATAAAGGAAGAGAAGGCAAGTTGAACAGTGTTTCCAATACTGAGATGCTACTTAACGAACAAATTGTTTAGTAACCACTCAAAAAGCGCACCAGACTCCTGATATATTTAAGCAGGAAAATTTTCCTCCAGAATTGTCTGTTTTTTTAAATCTGTAACTTCCCATTGGCAGGATCTTTCTCACACCCCGATCCTAATATTTAGTTTTGCTCCAACATCAAGCCTTAAATATAAAAATAAATAAATAAATAAAAAATCCTGAAAATTTTAAATAAAATGGAGAAATACATAAACGTATCTAAAAATATGGCTCTTCTTTGATTAAAAAAAAAAAAGAGCAAAATATGTGAGCACTAATGCCCCCAGGTGATGGGAGTGGGAAATGGGGACGGGATTTTTTAGATACAAATATTCAAATGTTGAACAAGGTTAAAAGTGAAAATTGCAATGTATTTTTCTGTTAAACTTTTTTTTTTTTTTAAGTCAGGGCCAGCATCCTTTTGCTGTGGTCCTTGACATTGCAAGTAAAAATCAAAGAGAAAGCACAAGTGTAGATGGTTTCACAGATGATTTAGGTAACATACTGTAATCTATGGGTGAATTACTCTTTGGGTTGTGTATCTGATGAATCGCTTTCCACTTAAACTGTGTAAATGTAGACAGTAACTTTTTCTGCTTTATATTCTTTTCATTCTTTCCCTCTCTCACAAGAAAGTAGGATTTTTTTCCCTCTCTTAAAGTAAACATATTATAGATTTAATGACCACAGCAGAGAAGCCAGAATACGCTATTAAGAGCATGATTTTTGTGTGATATTTTTCAAACCTCAGAGATTTTTGATAAAACTTTTATTTAAGAATTACTACTACACTTAGATTGCACACTCATAACCGTGAATATTGGTAAATTGCATTCCCCACAAAAAATCATCACCCCACTTGTTGAGGACTTTTTTGGAGGCTTCTTTATTTTAAACTTTTAGAAGAATTAATCCTTGAGGTCCTGTTCAATTATGACATTCTGAATAATATTCTTTTCCATGTGAATACATTTTTTAAAACAATCTAAATTCTGTGGCTGCCTATGTTTTCTAGAAATCCTCTCCACCTCTCTTCTGTGGAAGACTGTCTAGCATTTGTGACTTGGAATGTGTTTGTAAAATATGAAGGAACCACGGATGGTGTCTAAGGAAAACTCAGCCACCTCCCGAAATGGAATGTTTATGTGAGCAATTTCACAAGATAAGGTTGCCAGTCGAGGTGGCCCACCTCAAAGATCTAGGACTTAACCTTACAAAGATGCACAGTTTCTTTCTTTCTTTTTTTTTTTCCCTTGATGTATCTTTTTGCTTTTATAAAAATGGGTTTCGATTCTCATACATAAACGACTCAGGCAGAGAAATGAAAAGTTCTTTGCATGAAAAATAGGATCTTAGGTATATGAAAACTTGGTGTTGGAAGTAGTTTCGCTTTTTTCCATTCGTTTTTATTGCTTTCCAAAGTGAAAACTCCATAGAGTCAGAAGCCAAAGGGCCTTTTGAAAAATGCCACTTTCAGATTTCAGCCAACAGCCTCAGCTGACTCGACAAGAGAGGTTCTAACAAGACAGTTGCTCGCTGCCGGCTACAGTTCCCGCTTTTGTCTCCTCTGGAAACTAACACGGGGCAAATTGAAAGAGTGATTATTTTAAGGCTCCACTGTCTTTCCTGATCCAGTGTCTACAGTATTTTCATAGAAAATGGGAGCAGGAAAAGCAGGGGGAGATGTCAGACCTTGTCAGTTTCAGCTGTGGTTGTTGGCAGAGAGCTGAAAGTTCTAGCTTTTCAAACAAGCTGCAGAAATCTCTGCTCCTTTTGCTTTTAAAACAAAAATGTTAGTTGAACACCAGCTTTACCTTTACCTGCCCCTTCTATGCTTTCCCTTTGCATTGTGATTTTCAGGGAGAAAAAAAAAAAAGGCACAATAGTTCGTTTGGGCAGATCTGAGGGAAACTTGCGCTGCCAAAACTTTGTTCCAATAAATAAGCCATGAATAATGGATGCTCTCAAACCATGGGACACTGTATCTGTGAATGTAAGTAACTGGTTTATCCAATCGGCGATTTATTCAGACCCTTTGGTTTGCTCTGTTGTTCCCTCCCCAGTGAAGCTTTATTCACTTCGTAAATCTCACCTTCTATGGAGTAAGACAAAAAAGGCAGGAGGAACGATAAACAGTTGCTCAAAAAAGCATAGATTATTACAGATCAAATGAGGAATTAGTCTGTCTCTGCCATCTAAACCTATCCTGTCCTGTTAGCTACTTCTGTCCTATAAAGTGCTATTAATACTTATTAATTAGCCATTTTTTAGTATGCTTTAATGATTTTAAAATCATTACATTTAAATTTTACAAATTCAACATATTTAACCAGTTTTTGATCTCCCAATTCCTTTTTTTTAAATCACATAGTTTAATCACATTCTATTTTAAGACCTCAGAATATAGGAATAAATAAAGGAATGTTTTTTAGTGCTTCAGACAATCATGACAGGCAGGTTCTTATGACGATGCTGTGTGATTGCATCTATTATTATTAGGTACTTACTGTGTACCAGGCACTTCGCACGCATTGTCCCAATTAATTCTTCAAGAAATACTTTGAGGCAGCTGCTATTATCCTTATTTCACAGATGAGAAAGCTAAAGGCAGCTTAAATAACTTCCCAACAGGACACAGGAAGAGCTGGGAGGTGTGCAAACCCAGGCCTCTCTGACTCAGAACACATATTCTTAACAAATGACGCTGCGTCATAGTTTGTACCTCTGCTTGCTCACACGGGAGAGGGGAGGTGGGGAGTGCTATATGATGATGGTCTATGCATTGCTTGCTGGTGTAGACAGATAGGAGGTCCCAGACTGTTAGGCTGACATGTTGGAGGGCACACTGTGGCTACCCAGAATGAAGCTGTGGGATAATTAGGAAGAAGGGGAGCTGTTCACAGGCAGAGCTATACATAGAGGCTTGGATTGTCCTCCCAGTTGGAAGCTCCCAGTGAGCCCAGCCAGCTTCAGTGTCAGTAGGCACCTAGGCTCCTGCCCTGAGCACGTAGAGGAAGTGATTCCAGTCCCCAGCGCCCTTTCCCGAAGCTGCCTGAGCACAGAGACTCATCTCAAAGCTGAGATGATAGAGAAATGCAGGAGGCATGTGCCCTCAGAAATACATGCTCCCAGGCCCTGGCATCCGGGCATTTTGGACACAAAGGAGAGAGACGGTGTTTACACCAGCCAGAGGGCTGATCCAGACATTCCCTCTCTTTTCCAAGGACACCACTCACCTGCCTGCACACACACACACCTTGAAACAAACCATGTTTACCTATAATTTCAAAGTTAGGAGCGGACCCTGTACTTAGGCTCCAGTTCAAAACTGACTTTCTTTGATGAGAGGAAGGAAAAGATATTCATTCTACAGATCAGAGTTACTGCTACAAGGATTCAAATAGCTGTGAGATTTAACAATTGATGTACATGTTGTATTTAGAGTACATAGTAATAAAAGACTTCAAATTATTTCCCAGGTGTAAAGCGATGGAGAGGCCCTCAGGTGTCACTAAGACCCTCGTGGTCCAGCGGTTTGGGAGCCAGCGAGATGCAGCTGCCCCCAGGCGGGAGGGGGCAGAGCTCGGGAGTCAGGCCAGCTCCCCGGAATCTGGCTGTTACGTGTACTGTTAATTGTGCACCAGCGGTTTTATCTACATTAGTTCATTTATAAAGTTGGAAAGGAAAGGTCTCAAAAGTATGCTCTCTGCTTGTTATTGAAGCAAGAGGGCTTTTTCCAACTTAATTACTGAGGTAAATTGCCAACTTTCTTTTCTTCAGTAACAAGAATCTTCTTTTTAAGGCCTGACTTCTCATGGATTCCTATTAGATAACAGCATTTTTGAAAGAATTTGTGTATATTTTTCAGTAGAATCATTTTCGACTGCTAGAGGAAAACCCCAGAAGTACTTTGAGTTATCCTACAAATTAAAACTATGTAGCATTTTCAAAGGGCAAATATCCAAAATCTTCTAATTTAAAAAATCCTAATTATTCTACAAATTTGTGCCAAATATATTTGGCATATATTTGGTGGTATATACTACACACACACACACATACATAAACACATACACAAACATATATACAATATACATACACCAATGTATATACATATGCATATACATATATATACTATGTGTGCACATATACATATATACATACACACAGACATATCTACAACATACATGTATATGTACGTGTACATGCACTTATGAATACATATGGACATGCGCACACAGCTTATACATACACACAATACACGCATATATATACATGATATGTGTGCATGTTTACACATATACAATACACATACATACACAGCATGCATGCATAGTCACCTATACCATACACATTCCTGCACACATATACACAATATACATGCACATACACGTATACACAAACATACATATATACTTATATACACATTCATGTACACAGTCTGCACACTGTATACATGTGCACGTACCTACACATATACATACACACATATACCCACATACATATACACGCACAGACACCTATACATATATATACAGGCACATATTCGTTTATATACATACATATACGCCATATACATATACATACACATATATACAATATGTATGCGCTTATACCTACATGTTTGTGCTCAGTTATGTCTGAATCTTTGCGACCCTATGGACCATAGCCCTCCAGACTCCTCTGTTCTTGGGATTCTCCAGGCAAGAATACTGGAGTGGGGTGCCATGCCCTTCTCCAGGGAATCTCCTGCCCCAAGGATCAAACCTGCATCTCTTATGTCTCCTGCATTGGCAGGCGGGTTCTTTACCACTGGTGCCACCTGGGAAGCCCCACCACTATTCTAATTCAAGCTTATTCCATCCCAGTGAGGTGATATAGTTAATGTGGCATTGAATTGCAAGTCAACCGGACCCTAAAACCCTTATTCTTTCCACTAAATCACATCACTGTCTTTTCCTAATTTACTCTTATCAATAGATTTTCTTCTTATATCTACTTATTTTAAGGCTTATATTTCCTTACTTGAACTTATTCTTTATATATTATGGATGCTTATTCTTTAATGATTATGTAGCCATTTGTTTAAATTTTTTTTACTCTTTTTTAATGTAGAAAATCCTTGTAGTGTGTTCTTTTTCACTATCATCTAAGAAATGCTTCAACTGTGTATCAAACGTATATTCTCATATTTTCTTCTGAAATGTTTTGTTTTTCATATTGAAAACACTTTCCCATCTGGAATATATTTTTGTGAAAAGAGTGTGAGGTAGAGATCTAATTTTATCTTTTCAGTCTCTTCTCCCAGTTTTTTTACGTTTCTTTTTATGTATGTAGTAGTATTAATATCTGGCCACACTGGATGTTAGCTGCAGCATGAGTGATCTAGTTCCCTGACCAGGGATCGAATCCAGGCCCCCTGCATTTGGTGTGCAGGGCCTCAGCCACTAGACCGCCAGGGAGGTCTCTCCTTCTGTTTCTTTCTTTACCTTCTGTGGACAAACCCATTGTGCCCTTCTATATTTGCAGTCCCAGCTCAATATAGGGGCTCCTACGAGCATACACAAGCATGTGCAGATGGCTGCTCATGAGCTCCTGATTCTGTTCCGAGGGTCAATTTGTTTACCCTTCCACAAGCATCACAATGATTTAGCCGCTATGGCTTTACCATAAGCCTGAGTACCTGTTTTCCTCCTTTCTATTAATGTTCTTTTATGAACATATTTCTTTGGTCTACACGATTTTTAATTTCCTCTTGTACTTTTCTGCTGACTTGAGGGTTAATTTTTTTTTAATGTTTGTTTTAGAGATTTATTTTGTGTTGGCAAAACTCAGAGTATGCATTCTGAGTATATATCTAAACAAGGATATATTGTCATTACTGTTTTTATTGAAGTATAGTTGATTTACAATGCTGCATAAGCTTCACGTGTTCAGCAAAGTGATTCTGTTATATATACCTATATATCTAATTTTTTTCAGATTCTTTTCCCTTATAAGTAATTATAAAATATTGGGGAGAGTTCCCTGTAGTATACAGTAAGCCTTGTTGCTTGTCTATTTTATACACAGTAAAGTGTATATGTTAACCCCAATCTCCTAATTTATCCTTCCCCCCTACATCCCCTTTGGTAACCATAAATTAGGTTTCTGTGTCTGAGGGTTTGTTTCTGCTGTGTATATAAATTCATTGAATCATTTTTTCAGATTTCGCCTATAAACAGTATCACATTGTGTTTGTCTCTGTCGGATTTACTTCATTTAGTAAGTTAGTCTCTAGGTGCATCCATGTTGCCGCAAATGGCGTTATTTCATTCTTTTCTATGGCTGCATAATATTCCCTTGTATACATTTTCAATTCCTTGAGTAACCCTTTTTCAATGATGCCTGTGAATGGTAGACTCTGAATCCCCGTCTGAAAATGTTTGAATTTCAGTTCTAGTTTCAGTGGTTATTTATCTGTAGCTTGTATTTATCTGTATGTTATTCAGCAGCTTCTGCCGACACTTTGGTTTCATTCTTCCAGTCCACCTCAGACACCATCCCTCTTTCTGCTGCCTGAGGAGTTTCCATGTGAACACCTAAAGAATCTTCATTAAATTACATCTCGCTTTCTGATGTTCATACACAGAGGACATTCGTGGTATCTAATCTACCACACTACTGGAACCAGAACTCTTAGGATCCCCTTATCAGATCTTAGCCCGGCGCCATGTTGCAAAGGTGCACCGTGAAAACAACGGTGAGATTTTCAAAGACTAAAGCAGTCTTCTTAATCATATCTTTGTATACTCTAAATGAATATAGAACATCTATTTCTATACTCAATGGTACATTTCAGATATGTGTTTTTATTTCCATGTGGGTAATATTCCAGTTAGGGAACAATATCTGAATAGTTAGTCAATAGCATCTGTTAGCTAGCCACAAAATTTAAAGTTTAGAAAGTAGAACACTTCAGGACATGAATCCCACCCCCTTTGTTCTGGACCCTCTGTGTATATCTTCTTTGTAGCTCTCTGGGCTTTGGTGTTATTCTTCTTTCTTGTCCCTTATTCCAAGTGGACCACTTTATCTTCAGAAATAGCAACATGTTCTACCCCACTTTGTGTCTTTACAACCCAAAACAGTGATTGGTGTATAAGAAGGATATGTTAAATGCTTGCTGAATAAAGGAATTATATAGAGGCAGGTAGAAGCAACAGGGATAAATCAACACAAATCAAGCAAGATTTAGAAAGTAGTGCCCTGGGACTTCCCTGATGGTCCAGTGGCTAAGACTCCATGCTCCCAGTACAGGGGGCATGGGTTTGATCCCTGGCCAGGGAACTAGATCCCACATGCTGGAACTATGGGTTCACATGGCACAACGAAAGATCCCACATGACACAACTAAGACTCAGCGCAGCCAAATGCATAATTTTTTTAAAGCAATGCACTTATATTTATATATAAAAAGTTACTTGGGGGGGGGGATTTGGAGGGGGGGAATGCTAGTGAAAGGAAGATATTTGTTTTGCTAAGAAAGAAAATGGAGAATTGTCCATGGACAGAGAAACACATTTGCGGAGTGACCTGCCGTGGAAAAGACAGTCTAGTTCAAAGAGAAGAAGCAGAATCAGAAAAAAGAATGTGGGAAGAAGCACAGCTTTTCCCAGCTGTTCAATTCAGTTCAGTCGCTCAGTCGTGTCCAACTCTTTGCGACCCCATGAATTGCAGCATGCCAGGCCTCCCTGTCCATCACCATCTCCCGGAGTTCACTCAGACTCACGTCCATTGAGTCCGTGATGCCATCCAGCCATCTCATCCTGGGTCGTCCCCTTCTCCTCCTGCCCCCAATCTCTCCCAGCATCAGAGTCTTTTCCAATGAGTCAACTCTTCACATGAGGTATCCAAAGTACTGGAGCTTCAGCTTTAGCATCATTCCTTCCAAAGAAATCCCAAGGTTGATCTTCAGAATGGACTGGTTGAATATCCTTGCAGTCCAAGGGACCCTCAAGAGTCTTCTCCAACACCACAGTTCAAAAGCATCAATTCTTCAGCGCTCAGCCTTCTTCACAGTCCAACTCTCACATCCATACATGACTACTGGAAAAACCATAGCCTTGACTAGACGGACCTTAGTCGGCAAAGTAATGTCTCTGCTTTTGAATATACTATCTAGGTTGGTCATGACTTTTCTTCCAAGGAGTAAGCGTCTTTTAATTTCATGGCTGCAGTCACCATCTGCAGTGATTTTGGAGCCCAAAAAAATAAAGTCTGACACTGTTTCCATTGTTTCCCCATCTATTTGCCATGAAGAGATGGGACCAGATGCCATGATCTTCATTTTCTGAATGTTGAGCTTTAAGCCAACTTTTTCACTCTCCTCTTTCACTTTCATCAAGAGGCTCTTTAGCTCCTCTTCACTTTCTGCCATAAGGGTGGTGTCATCTGCATATCTGAGGTTATTGATATTTCTCCCGAGGATCACAAAACAGATTCCTACTTAGGAATTCTGATTCGATTCACCTAGAAATTCGAACTGAGACATACTATCAGCATAACAATTATGGAATGGTTTAAATATTACACACGCAACATCAATACACATTATGTGGGAACCACCTATAACATGAGTGCTCAGTCACTCAGTAGTGTCCGACTCTTTGGGACCCCATCGACTGTAGCCCACCAGGCTCCTCTGTCCATGGGATTCCCCAGGCAAGAAAACTGGAGTGGGTTGTCATTCCCTTCTCCAGGGGATCTTCCCTCCCCAGGGACTGAACCATATCTCTTGCATTTCCTGTATTGGCTGCTGCTCAGTCACTTCAGTCATGTCCGACTCTGTGCTACCCCAGAGACGGCAGCCCACCAGCCTCCCCCATCCCTGGGATTCTCCAGGCAAGAACACTGGAGTGGGTTGCCATTTCCTTCTCCAATGCATGGAAGTGAAAAGTGAAAGTGAAGTCGCTCAGTCGTGTTCGACTTTTCGCGACCCCATGGACTGCAGCCCACCAGGCTCCTCCGTCCATGGGATTTTCCAGGCAAGAGTATTGGAGTGGGGTGCCATTGCCTTCTCCGCTCTTGTATTGGCAGACAGATTCTTTACCACTAGCAGGCTGACTACTGCTACTGCTGCTGCTGAGTCGCTTCAGTTCTGTCTGACTCTGCGTGACCCCATAGACGGCAGCCCACCAGGCTCCCCCATCCCTGGGATTCTCCAGGCAAGAACACTGGAGGGGGTTGCCATTTCCTTCTCCAATGCATGAAAGTGAAAAGTGAAAGGGAAGTCACTCTAGCTCACTCTATAAATATATTACATTTTGCTTACCCACAAAACACTTTATGGATATTTGGGTTATTTCTAGTTTTGAATAGTATCAATAAACATTCCATTATTTATTGTGTACATATTTTTATGGATTTATATTTCTAGTGTCATGTTATTTCATAAATACCTAGCAGTGAGATGGTTAGATCCTATGTCACGAGATTGTCTACCATTTTAAGAAAAATATCAGTTTTTCAAAGATTGACACCATTTTATTCCTCCAGCAGCAGGGTGTCAGTGCTCCAATTCATCCACACCCTCATCACATCATATGAGGACAAGTGTTTTTAATTCTAGCCAGTTGCCGTTCTAATATGTGTGTTTTAGTGTCTCATTGTGGTTTTCATTTGCCTTCCCTAACCATTAATGATGGTGAGCATCTTTTCATGTGCTCGTTTGTCACCTGTCTTCCCTCGAGAAGTGTCTGTTCAAATATTTGACCCATTTGTAATTGACTTGTTTTTGTTTTCTTATTACTGAGTTTTAAAAGTTCTGTATGTTCCAAACACGTCTCTTTTTTCAGATATTTGCTTTGAAAATGTTTTCTTCTGTGTGTGGCTTGTCCTTGTTTCTTAATAACAGTGTCTTTTGGAGAGAGGAAATTTTCACTTTTGATGAAGCTCAATTTAAATGTTTCTTACTTTATTTTCCTTTATGGATAGTGATTTTGCTGTTGCATCTAGGAAATCTGTAGGCTGGCAAAGTCATGAAGATTTTTCTCTTGTGTTTTCTTCCAAGTGTTGTATAGTTTTGTGTTTCACATTTAAGTAGATGATATACTTTAAGTTAATTTTTTTCATAGATTATACGGCTCAAAGTTCATTTGTTGGTTATAGATATCTAATTGTTTTTTCACCATGTGTTGAAATATGTACAGTGTTTTGATATATACAGTTTTTCTTTTAACTTTTTGGTTCAGTTAAACATATCAATCTTTACATGTTTGCCTTTTTGTTTTATGGCTTCTTCTTTTATCCTTCTCTTTTAAAGGCTTCTCCAACCAGAGATCAAATAGATTACATTTTCCCCAGGAAGTTTTAGATATATAAAGTATTTAATTAAAAAATTGCAAAATTCCTGAAACCAAAGGGCTTCCCATTGATTTTAAAGGTTGCATGGGAAAACTAAAACTGAAAGAACAAGAACATTTAAATTTTTGTTAGGGTAAGCTGGAACTTAAACATGAACGATTACTACATAAACAAGATGTAAAAATTGTAATATAATACCAAATATATATTCAATGCTAATACATTTGGAAACATTAAAGAATCTAAGAAAATATAAAATGACAACATTGGCTGGGAAAGTTGACAAACTTAATATAACAATAAACATGGGAAAAACTTGAATTGTTCTCAAAGAATTGTCTCAAATGAAATGTAGATCCAAATAACGTTATGGGTGAATTCTTTCAGAAAACTCAAAGTTCCATGGTATATAAACTGAATCAGAGCATAGAAAAAGATGGCAAGTTTTCTGGCTACATTTGCAAACCTTGTCCCACACTCAAAAACAAAACTACAGTCTCATCTCAAATGTGCCCATGGATGTAAAAATTCCCAAACGATGTTAGAAGACCAAATCAATCAAATCTAGAAATATAGAGAAAAAATTGACATGCCATACCCAGTTGAGCTTCAATTGAGGTTCTCACAAATGCTTCATTATGGGAAATCTAGGTATTAAATCAGTAGAGAATTTATGTGATTAGCATAAAACATCACCAAAGATCTGTTTTTAAAAAAAATATTTTATTGAGTGAATTGTAGTCCACACACAGTTATAAGAAATAAAACAGAATAATAACATGGAAATAATACATCCAGTTTTCCCAGTGTAACATCTTACACAGCTATAGTACAGCATCACAATCAAGAAATTTATATTGATGACATCTATCAATCTTATTTAAATTTGGCCAGTTTTATGTGCACCCTTTTATATGTGTTTAGTTCTATGCAATTTTACCACTAGCACAACCACCACCATTCAAGATGCAGACACCTTTCGTCATAAGGACCTCTTATGCTGACTTTAATAGCCACAGATACAGCCTAAGACTACCTATGACCACCTATGACCTGTTCACTCTTTCTAGGATTCTGTCGTTTTACTTCCAAGAATGTTGTTTAAATGACTCATGCAATATATAGTCTTTCTTTCTTCACTCAGCTTAATGCCATTGAGATGCATCCAAGTCGTTGCATATACCAATGGTTTATTCCCTTCGTTGCTGAACTTCATTTCATGGTATGGATGAACCACAGTCGTTTTTGTTTTGCTTGTTTGTTTTTAAACATTCACCTGTTGAAGGACTTAGGCGAGTTGTTTGGTGTCGTTTGGTTACTACGTATAAAGCTGCTATGAAAATTTATCTGCAGGTTTTTCTGTGAACATAAGTTTTTATTTCTCTTGAATAAATGGCTCGATTCATCCCAAAATGTCTTTTTTTAAGTGCAATGGCTGGGTCATATGGTACGCATATGTTTAGTTTTATCATCAACTGCATACTCATTTTCATTTTACATCCCCACTAGCAATATATGAGTTTTCCAGTTTCTCTGTATCCTCACTGGCATTTGGTGATATCACTATTTTTTTTATTTTAGCCATTCTTTTAGGTGTGTAGTAATATCTCCTTGCAGTTTTAATTTGCATTTCCCTAATGGCTAATGATATTGAACATCTTTTCATGTGCTTATTTGCCATCTGTGTATCTTCTTCAGTAAAATGTCTCTTCATGTCTTTTGCCCATTTTCTAATTGGTTTGTTTGTTTGCAAATATTTTCTACCAGTATGTAGCTTGTCTTTTCATTATCTTAACAGAGTTTGGGCAGAGCAAAAGTTTTATTTTTGACAAAGTCCAATTTATCAATTTGTCCTTGTATGATTTGTGCTTATGGTGTCATGTTTAGGAACTCCTGGGCAAGCTCTAGATCCTGAAGGCTTTCTCTTAAGGTATTTTTCCTAAAAGTCTTGCAGTTTTTAGTCTTACATTTAAGTTTGTGATTCATTAAATTAATTTTTTGTTGAAGACTTAGATAAAGATTTCTCCTTTTTGCATATGGATACCCAGTTTCTCCAGCATCATTTATTGAAAAAGCTATCCTTCCTCTTGGAGAAGGCAATGGCACCCCACTCCAGTACTCTTGCCTGGAAAATCCCATGGACAAAGGAGCCTGGTGGACTGCAGTCCATGGGGTCGGTAGGAGTCAGACACGACTGAGCAACTTCACTTTCACTTTTCACTTTCATGCATTGGAGAAGGAAATGGCAGCCCACTCCAGTGTTCTTGCCTGGAGAATCCCAGGGACGGAGGAGCCTGGTGGGCTGCCGTCTCTGGGGTCACACAGAGTCAGACACGACTGAAGCAACTTAGCAGCAGCAGCAGCAGCAGCAGCAGCAGCAGCAACAGCAGCAACATCCTTCCTCTACCAAATTATTTTTATACCTTTGTCAAACATAAATTGGACTTATTTGTGTATGACTATTTTAGGGTTCTTTATTCTGTTCCACTCTTATGTGTCTATCCTTCCACCAATAGTACATTATCTTGAATTACTATATAGTGGACTTATTATTGGGCTTCCCTGGTGACTCAGACAGTAAAGAATCTGCCTGCAATGCAAGAGACCTGGGTTCAATCTTTGCCTCGGGAAGATTCCTGGAGAAGGAAACGGCGACCCACTTCAGTATTCTTGTCTGGGAAAGCCCACGGACAGAGGATATTGGTGGGCTACAGTCCATAGGGTCGTAAAGAGTGGGATATGACTGAGCGACTAAACATACACAGCCTTATTATTGTCGAGTGAGATCTTTCACTTTATTTTTCTTCAAATTTTTGAATTATTTTAAAGCCTGTGCTTTTCCACATAAATTTAACTTGTCCAAGTCTACAAAAAATGTTGCTGGGAATTTGAAAGGAATTGCACTAACCCTGTAGATCAATTTGGGAAGAATTGATATCTTTACTATGTTGAGTCTTCCAGTCGGTGAATGAGGTATGTCTCTTCATTTAGCTGGATTTTCTTTGATTTCATTTATTAGCAGTGTGTAACTCCCAGCACAGACATCATCTATCTATTTATGAAATCATTATAAATCAAATGTTACTCATCTATCGACCGACCGATCATTAAATCAAACTTTAGATCTGTATCTATTTCATTTGCTTCAGCACAATTATAGATTATATTTCGTCTTTAGTTTTGGTTTCTGCTGGTCTGTTGCTAGTTTATAGAAATACTGTTGATTTTTCTGTGTTGATCTTGTATCTTGAAACTACCGAAGTCACATATTAGTTCTAGGAAATAGTTGAGAGTTTTCTGTATAAACAATACAGTTATAATATGACCTACAAATAGGAACACAGTTTTTTGTTTCCTTTTACACATGCATGCTCTTTATCTCTCACTGCCCAGTACAACTTCCAGCACTGTTGAATACGAGTGATGAAGACGGACATTCTTTCTTGTTTCTGATCTTAAGAAGAAGGATTCAGTCTTTCAGCGTAAAGTATTATGATAGATAATATTGTCTCTATCATATGAGTATATTTTTTGAATAGCTATCTTCGTGGTTGCTCTATCAAAACCCAAATTTTTTAAATGTCATAGTAAAGTAAAATTGAAAGGTTAATTTCCTAACATAATAAAAATATCTTAAAATAATTCAAAATCAGGCATCAGAGCAAAACACAAAGTGTTTTGTTAAAGTCATGGCAGTGCAAAAATACATGTTATTATCAGTAATAGCGGACTTTTTAATGAAACTTCTATCTCATGCAATAAAGACAAGAAAATAAACAAAAGAATCATACCTGGAATTGAAGAGTCAGATTTATCTTTTTCTTCTTATATTCTGATCCTTTGATTGACTTCTTAGAAAACCAAGGAAAGAAATTCAAGTTTGTGAACTGATAAGATATTTCAGTTATATGACTAGCTATAAAATAAAGATATGGAAGTAAACAGATTCCTACAGTGAAAAATCTAGTAGAAGACATAAAATTCACAGTAGAAAAAAATACTAAGAATAAACATATTATTATTATTTTTTTAATTCTCAAAACTAGACTTTCTTGGCAGGCCAGTGATTAAGACTACGTCCAGTGCAGGAGGCATGGGTTCAATCCCTGGTCAAGGAACTGAGATCCCACATGCTACACGGCTTCATCAAAGAGAAAAGAAACAAGGAAATAAAAATCCTCAAAACTTGAATGGCTTGAAATAAAAATCCATGAAAACGTTGGGACGTACTATGATTTTGACTAAAAACACAGATATTTGAAAATAATGTAATACTTTTAAAGTCAAATAACATTTACTATAATTTTAATAAAATTTGCAACCAGACAAAGTTATTATAAAGTAAAAAAATGAGTAAGAAGGGCTAAGAAAATTCAGAAACAGCAAAATAATGAAAGACTTGACCTGTTTATCATTTAATTGTCTTTAAAAGTTGCAGTAACTAAACCAGTGTGATGACGATCTTAGAAAAGTCAGGCAGATTAAAAGTATGGGATAAAACTCCAGAAATAAAACACTTAAGAATTTGGTATATCACAAAAATTATATTGTAAAATAGGGGAGAACTGACTGTTTAATTAGTGTTTCTTCTAAACAAAATAAAATAGTGCATTGTAATTTTCATAAATTTAATTTCCTTTGAATCTAAAAATATATGGGCTTTCTCATCTTTTTTCCTTAAAAAGATGTTGAAAATAACATTTTTCTTAAAAAAGAAAAACTCAGGTTTCTTTATCTAATCTGCTTTTATAGTAATGGATCTGTTCTCTTTTACTCCTGGTTTGTTTTCTTTTACTGCTGGTTTGTTTTTTTTCATGCTTATTTTTCTAACCTTTATATGAATAATTAACTTGTGTTATTCTTTCTTGCTTAGTATCAAAACTATTTTATCCTATAAATTTATGTGTAATTAAAGCTGTGACAACATCCCATAGATTTTTTTATGTGTGCATTTTGATTGTAATTGTTTATTAAACAATCCAAAGCCATTTTTTGCCCCTGTGTTAAGCATTATTTATGTGCTTTTTATTTTTCAAAAAAGATAATATTTTGTGAGCATTTATTTTTATTTTTGTTAATAACCTCTAGATTTTTTGCACTGATGTCGGATATTATGTGAGAAAATTTGTTTTGTCGGTATATTGAGAGTGGCTCTATAAACAATACAATCATATTTAAGTGATCCATGTGTGTTTTAGTTTGGATCCATGTCTGACTCTTCGAGACCCTTTGGACTATAGCCCTCCAGGCTCCTCTGTCCATGGGGATTCTCCAGGCAAGAATACTGGAGTGGGTGGCCACGCCCTCCTCCAGGGGATCTTCCTGACCCGGGGATGGAACCCGCATCTCCTGTGTCTCTTACATTGCAGGCAGATTCCTTACCTGTTGAGCCATCAGAGAAGCCCTAAGTGATCCATAGACATTTGAAACGCATAGCATAATTACATATTTATTTCCTCAAATCAAATTGGTTCATGATTTAAACCTTAAGCATCCATTTTTTTTTTGCCTATTATCTGTTAAGCACTCAAAAAACATGTCAAAATCTCTCACTTCTATTGTTTTCTCTGTCAACTGACTTTCCTGTTTTTAACCACAGTTATTTACATAGTTTGTTGCTATGTAATTCTGTATGTAAACTTTCATGAGCATTATTTTATTTGGTGATTATACTCTGAATTTTTTAAAGAAAGAAAATGCCTTTGTAGGTTTTGTCATAGCTTTTTTTTTTTTTTGCCTTCAAATATGTGTTGCCAGATATTAGTAGGGAGCATTATCTCATTTTTATTTATTGTCATTAAGTGATATATTTAGTCCCTTTTGGTTATTATACATTTTTGTGTGTGTGTGCTTGCGTGTGTCCGACTCTGTGATCCCATCGACTGTAGTCCACCAGGCTCCTCTGTCCATGGGAATTCCCAGGCAAGAATATTGGAGTGAGATGCCATTTCCTTCTCCAGGGGATCTTCCCAACCCAGGGATTGAAACCGCATCTCCTGCGTCTCCTGCATTGCAGATGGATTCTTTACCCATGGAGCCACCTTGCAAACCCATAATGTTTCTTCCTTCCTTCTATTATTTTATTTTAGTCTTTTTAGCAGTGTGAACTGTGATCTCTTTGATCAATTTTCTCTAGCAATTTTGAAGTGATAAATCTTATTTTAATATTACTACCAGATGCCTTTAAAACACATGCCGTACCGTCCTGCTACTGGCTCCACCTGCTGCTCTGCTGCTCGCTGGAGCCATGCCTGATCTCCATTTTTGATACTGTTATTAAAATCTAGAAAAATAGATTTGGAGTGGCACTCCCTTTCTCGTTTGTGACCTGCTCTCGCTCCTCCAAACTGGTGCAATTGGGTTTCTCACAGATTCTCTGTTTATATCTTGTTGAAACACACTTCTTTCTGTGGAAGGAAAACTAAGTTTTCTCTTGGGGTCTTCATCACATCTAGTCTGGCTGCATAATGTCTGACTTCAATTTCTAAATGTTTCTGTAACACAACCTTAATTTTCAGTGCTCATGTCCTCCCTTGGTGGCTCAGATGGTAAAGAATCCACCTGCAATGCAGGAGACCCAAGTTTGATCCCTGGGTGGGGAAGATCCCCTGGAGAAGAGAATGACAACCCACTCCAATATTCTTGTCTGGAGAATTCCAGGGACAGAGGAGCCTGACAGGCTACATTGTCCATGGGGTCTGGAAAGAGTCAGACACGACTGAGCAACTAACACTTACTTTCCTCCCCACCACACTTCCTGTTTTTCTATTGCTTTGCTCATCTGAGTTGGAATCTGCAGAGGGAAAGTTCACTGAAGCTTGAAGCCATGTGCGGGATATACTGAGCAAGAAGTCAAACTATAGATGGTTGTATAAAACAATAAATCCCATTTGAGCTTTCAAAAACATTAATTTCTCATATCTGAAACTCCTTATATTAAAGTAAGTCAGACAGAGAAAGACAATATCATATGATGTCATTTGATAATGCTTATATGTGGAATTTAAAGAAATGGTACACATGAACCCATTTACAAAACAGAAATTGACTAACAGATGTAAAAAACAAACTTGCGGTTACCAGGAGGGAAGGGGAAGGGATAGGCTGGGAGATTGGGATTGACATACACACACTACCATATATAGAATAGATAATAAGGGCCTACTGTACAGCATAGGCAGAGAAGGCAACGGCACCCCACTCCAGTGTTCTTGCCTGGAGAGTCCCAGGGACGGGGGAGCCTGGCGGGCTGCCGTCTACGGGGTTGCACAGAGTCGGACACGACTGAAGCGACTTAGCAGCAGCAGCAGCAGTACAGCATAGGGAACTCAGCTCAGCACTCTGCAATGACCTATGTGGGAAAAGAATATTTAAAGAAATGGTTATATGCATAAAAATATATATAACTGATTCACTTTGCTGTACAGCAGAAACTAACACAACACTGTAAATCAGCTACACTCCCCCCAAAAATTTTAAGTTAAAATATTAAGTTAAAAAGTGTATCTCCATATATAATTAATACAAGAACAACTTAAGAATATGAATCCTGTATCCCAAATGGAGATAGGGTTGTTTGATCTTCACACTTTCAAGCTTAATGTTAAAATCCATGGAGAAATTCTTCTTTACTTCATATCCCTCCATGGGAGGATTTTTTAAAGGTAAAATAAACTACCATAAAAATATTGTTTCATAGTAGGATCAAGAATCATATTCTTAAATCAACACAATTACAATTTAATCTATGTAATTTTACATATTCTCTGGGATTTCCCTAGAATAATTTAAATGATCAAATCTCATAACCCTATTTGTTAGTGACTTTCAGGTCTCTTTTAAAGGGGATAAACATATCTTAGACTGAGAACTTTTCCAACTCAGAATCTGTGTATTTTACAAAAGCCATGCATTTTGTGTCTCTAAAAAATTCTGCTAAAGTTAAATGTCTTCAACATAATAACTCTTTCGTAAAGAGCTTTATCATTCTGACAGCTTCTTTCATGTGGGTCAAAATGAACCACACAACTTTTTCTCTGGTCTGCAAACAAAGCTGTTTGAACTCTTTTTTTTAAGGCAACTCTCACCTCTTCTCTTACCTTGCGCTGTTTTCAAATCCAAAGTAACAAACATCAAAACAGCACCTATACAAAGTAGTTTGTGTTCCTATCTTTATCCCTCTAATTGAAGTCTTATTTACAGTTTTACTATAATGTTTTTGAATTGTAATGGTTAGGAGTTTGTTTAAAATCTTCAGTACAAGTGAAAGTTTATTTTCCTATGATTAATTCACTCTAAAAGGCATGCACAAAATAATACAATCATAGTAAGCTTTGGAAAGAAACTTAGAGATCATTTGTCAAACTATCTTATTTATAGAGGAGAAAGTTTGGCCCAGAGACGTTATTTGATTCGTGTAGTGAAAGAGTCATAATGTCAGTAGCATCTGTGTTTTCCAAGCAAAACAGGACTGAGGCAGAAAGTTGAGTTTGTTCCCTGAATAACTCAGATCAAAAGAAGCTGAGGTATATGAACTCAAAAGCCAGATGATAGGTTTGCCCTCAAACATCAGGACCCATTTTATTTGTAATTTCGCTTATCCACAGCATTCATGTGCTTTCTGATTAAACATTTAATCAGTGATGATTAAGATGGACACAATAAAGGACAGAAATGGTATGGACCTAAAAGAAGCAAAAGATATTAAGAAGAGGTGTCAAGAATACACAGAAGAACTATACAAAAAGATCTTCATGACCCAGAGAATCCCGATGGTGTGATCACTCACCTAGAGCCAGACATCCTGGACTATGAAGTCAAGTGGGCCTTAAGAAGCATCACTACAAACAAAGCTAGTGGAGGTCATGGAATTCCAGTTGAGCTATTTCAAATCCTAAAAGATGATGCTGTGAAAGTGCTACACTCAATATGCCAGCAAATTTAGAAAACTCAGCAATGGCCATAGGACTGGAAAAGGTCAGTTTTCATCCCAATCCCAAAGAAAGGCAATGCCAAAGAATGCTCATGCTGGTGGACAGGGAAGCCTGGCATGCTGCAGTCCATGGGGTTGCAAAAAGTCAGACACGATTGAGAGACTGAACTGTACGTTCTGTTTTTTTGGCCAGGAGGCATATGGGATCTTAACTCCCTGACCAGGGATCGAACCCACATCCCCTGCATTGGAAGGGAAAGTCCTAACCTAGACAAACAGGGAAGTCCCCAGCACGTGTCTTAACTCAGTGAGCTATGCTTCCCTTAGCCCTGTCTCTGTGCGTTCACCCTCCTCTCCCTGCCTTGTGTTCAATCTTCCTTCCTATCCGTCACTCCCTCAACTCATCATGACATCACCCTGGCTTCCAGGGAATCCAGGTACGGCTGTCATCACCTAGATTGAGTCTTTTTTCCAGAATTCCCCAGGAGACACAGCTCCCCTCCTGACAGAACTGAGGCAGAAGTCCTTTCAGTTATTGTAGCCATGCGGCTGAGCATCATTTAAAACCGGCCAGTCTGCTGGGGGATAATCAAGGAGGCCTGGATGGCTACCGCCTATCAACATAAGCATCTTTGATCAGGGACCTCAGGACCTGTTGCCGCGAAGCCACTCTTTTCCCTTCTAGGGAGGAACTGTGTCACTCCACCAAGAGAATTGCATTCACCAATTAGAATATGTGTGTTGTAAGCTCCGCGGCTGCAGAGATGCACAGCTATGGCCAGAAAGGAACTTAGACAAGCATCACCGGGTCCAGACCCCAGCTTCGCAGAGCAGCAGACAGACTCAGGGAAGCGAAGGGACCCCCTCCCTCACCCCCACACAGCTACTTGCATCTGATAATAACACACTGAACTGAGACACTGAGAAAAGAAACTGCCACAGTGCAGGAGATACTTCTGTAGCTTTCCTTCACTGCGGTGGTCAGTCTGAGGCAAGAGGTAGATGTACCCCCTCCCCCGCTGTAAAGCAATGCGAGATTCGTTCTGTTTGGACAGAAACTCCAAGATGAGAGCAGCAGGGCAATCAGGGGAGGAGGCTGGGCCCTGTCCAGACCACATATCTCTCATTCCTGAAGTCAGGAGACTTCCCCAGTCACACATGCACAGAAGACGCTTCTTGGAGGTCAAAGGGGAGTTATGTCAAGGGATGCTCTACCCGTAGTCTGCTTTGGCAGAATCCATCTTGGCTGAGAGGTGAGTGTGCACACATATGGGAGGATCCTGAGGTACACTGGAAATGGACCGTGAACCAGGCAAATCAGAATGATTGGCCAGAGGAAACTGGAAGAAATGCCCCATATATGTAATTCAGACTCTCATAAGAGTGCAGCCCAGCGACCCTCCCTCCGAGTCTACCTGTGACTATCCACATGCGCTGTACTCTTTTTCCTCCTAATAAATATTTTACTTGCTTCACTACTTTCCATCTTTGTTGAAATTCTTTTCTGCAAAGCCAAAATGCCAGGCCCCTTGGTCTAGTGGCTAGGATCTGGTGCTCTCACTGCACGACTCAGCCTGTCTCTGGTTGGGAACCCAAGCCCTGCTTGAAGCTGCTGCAAACCTAGGCCACCCAAGACCAAGGCACACAAGGGGATCAGTACAGCTGAGTCAAAGGGCTAACTGATCAGACTCTGAGTCACAAGACAGAATATCTCCCTGCATGGTTGTGTTACACGCACGTGAGTTTCAGCAGAAATTACTTATGTCTCATATAGAAGCTCAATTTAAGTACCAATTCTCCTGTCTTACCTGGTGGCTCAGATGGCAAAGTATCTGCCTGCAATTCAGGAGACCCAGGTTTCATCCCTGAGTCAGAAAGATTCCTTGGAGAAGGGATTGGCCACCCACTCCAGTATTCTTGCCTGGGCAATTCCACGGACAGAGGAGCCTGGAGGGCTAAGGGGTTAGAAAGTGTCAGACATGGCTGAGGGCCTAACACACCCTTTCTCCTGACTTAACAATTTTCATTCAAACTATGGGAAAGAGGATTTATACCCAAGACTGCTTTGTCACTCAATCAGTACCTCACACAAAAAAAATAATAAATGGATAATTCAAGTCTACCACTCAGATAATTAAACTTAAAAATCCGTAAATGTACTTGCTCCTGGAGAGAGAGGACAGCCAGCTACAAACAGCGACCCTGGAATGGAATGGTTAAGTGGGAGGTGGCCTGTGGAGCCCCCGAGCCAGAAGGGCTCAGGGGAGAGAGGAATGACTGGATCGGCAGGATCAGACCGTTCTTGTCCAGGCCAAGATTTCACAGGATGTGTCAAATCGGGGCTGCTCTGCAGATTCTAAACCAGGGTTATTTGGCCCCAGTCTTTTGTAAAAACCAGTTGCAGCTGCCAGGTGTTAAGTATCTTTTATTTTGCTAGGATGAGAATCTGTTGATAACCTAGGACACGTCTGAAACTCTGAGTCTATGTAAAGATTTGTAGATTCTAGAATGGTATACGCCATTCAGGAAATCCACAGGTTAAGAATCTGCTCGGTGGACACCATCCTGATGCGGAGACAGACTGGTCAGTAAGATACACAAGATGCTTTTCTCTGTCTAAGACTGCAGCCTTGCAGGGAGACAGGTCCATGAACAATCTCTGTGTAACTGGACACACAGGGGCAAGCAATGCAAGGCCAGGGAGGGGTCTTGGCTGCAGAGGCAAGGCGGGGAGAAGCTGGGAGAGGAGGAGAATGCTCTGCCTGGGGAATCAGCCAGGCTTTGAGAGCAGGTGTTTTAATCACCTCTTCAGCATCCATGGAGGAAGTGCTGATTCAAAAGGAAAGTTCCCACAAAGACCCAGATGAAAATACGTAAAATAGCCAGTGCCAGTACCCTGACCCTATGACCATAAAACTTGCTTCTTTTTTTTTTTCAGTTGAAGTATAGTTGATTTACAGTGTCATATTAGTTTCAAATGTACAGCACAGTGATTTTTATATATACATATATATATATAATTTTTCAGATTCTTTTCCCTTATTTGTTGGTGTTATTGTTTAGTGGCTAAGTCATATCTGACTCTTTGTGATCCCATGAACTGTAGCCCACCAGGTTCCTCTGTCCATGGGATTCTCCAGGCAAGAATACTGGAGTGGTTTTCCATGCCCTCCTCCAAGGGACCTTCCCCACCCAGGGACTGAATCTATGTCTCCTACATTGGCAGGTGGGTTCTTTACCACTGAGCCACCTGGGAAGCCCCCTTTTCCCTTATAGATTATTACAAAATATTTTAATGTTTTGTCAAACTTGCTTCTTGAGGCTCACATGCACCCCAGTATGTGAGCAAAATAATTTCACGTCAGGGGAACATGTTCAGTTCAGTTCAGTCACTCAGTCGTGTCTGAATCTTTGCAACCCCATGGACTGAAGCACTCCAAGCTTCCCTGTCCATCACCAACTCCCAGAGCTTACTCAAACTAATGTCCATCGAGTTGGTGATGCCATCCAACCATCTCATCCTCTGTCATCCCCTTCTCCACCCACCTTCAATCTTGCCCAGCATCAGGGTTTTTTCTAATGAGCCAGTTCTTCTCATCAGGTGACCAAAGTATTGGAGTTTCAGTTTCAGCATCAGTCCTTCCAATGAACACTCAAGACTGATTTCCTTTAGGATTGTCTGGTTTGATCTCTTTGCTGTCGAAGGGACTCTCAAGAGTCTTCTCCAACACCACAGTTCAAAAGCATCAATTCTTTGCTGCTCAGCTTTCTTTATAGTCCAACTCTCATATCCATACATGACTACTGGAAAAACCATAGCTTTGACAGATGGACCTTTGTTGGAAAAGTAATGTCTCTGCTTTTTAATATGTTGTCTAGTTTGGCCATAGCTTTTCTTCCAAGGAGCAAATATCTTAATTTCAGGGCTGCAGTCACCATCTGCAGTGATTTTGGAGCCCCCCAAAATAAAGTCTCTTGCTGTTTCCATTGTTTCCTCATCTATTTGCCATAAAGTGATGGGACTGAATGCCATGATCTTAGTTTTCTGAATGTTGAGTTTTAAGCTGGCTTTTTCATGCTCCTCTTTCACTTTCATCAAGAGGCTCTTTAGTTCTTCTTTACTTTCTGCCATAAGGGTGGTGTCATCTGCATATCTGAGGTTATTGATATTTCTCCTGACAATCTTGATTCCAGTTTGTGCCTCATCAAGCCTGGCACTTTGAATGATATACTCGGCATACAAGTTAAATAAGCTGGGTGACAATATACAGCCTTCATGTACTCCTTTCCCGATTTGGAACTAGTCTGTTGCTCCATGTCTGGTTCTAACTGTTGCTTCTTGACCTGCATACAGATTTCTCAGGAGTCAGGTAAAGTGGTCTGGTATTCCCATCTCTTTAAGAAGTTTCCATAGTTTGTTATGATACAGAGTCAAAGGCTTTGGCTTAGTCAATAAAGCAGAAGTAGATGTTTTTCTGGAACTCTCTTGCTTTTTTGATGATCCAGTGGATGCTGGCAATTTGATCTGTTTCCTCCACCTTTTCTAAATCCAGCCTGAACATCTGAAAGTTCATGGTTCACATATTGCTGAAGCTTGACTTGGAGAGTTTTGCTAGCATGTGAGATAAGTGCAATTGTGTGGTAGTTTGAACATTCTCTGGCATTGCCTTTCTGTAGGCTTGGAATGAAAACATTTTTCAGTCCTGTGGCCACTGCTGAGTTTTCCAAATTTGCTGGCATATTGAGTGCAGTACTTTCACAGCGTCATCTTTTAGGATTTGAAATAGCTCATCTGGAATTCCATCACCTCCACTAGCCTTGTTCACAGTGATGCTTTCCTAAGGCCCACTTGACTTCACATTCCAGGATGAGTGATTGATCACCTAGGGGAACACGGATCCTTAGTGATTCTTGGCCTTACACATTTAGAGGCTTCCCTGATAGCTCAATTGGTAAAGAATCTGCCTGCAGTGCAGAAGACCCAGTTCAATTCCTGGGTCGGGAAGATCCACTGGAGAAGGGAAAGCCTACCCACTCCAGTAATCTGGCCTGGAGAATTCCATGGACTACAGTCCATGGTGTTGCAAAGATTTGGACACGACTAAGCGCCTTTCACTTTCATTTTACACATTTAGATATGTGACTATGCCTTCTATTCAATTTGATTGCATCACTGAATAAGGCATATTGATTTACCAAAGTACGCATTGTGAGTTTTAGATTCATTAGCCTGTAGACTTTAAGGAAATCATTAAGCATGGGACTGCTTAGGCTCAATTCTTTACAGCTTGGTAGGGAAATAGAAAATGCCTATCTCCAACAATGAAACAAAGGGAGTGTCTTCTTGGTAGGCACCACGTCAACCTGTCAAACAGGGACCCACACAGAACCTCCCTCCTGAAGATCTGGAACTCACATGTCCTTGGTGAATACAAACGAAAGACAAAAACCCCTTTGTGTCAGGGCTCCACAAATGTGGAATCAGTCACCAGTCGATTTAAGAACAATTGGAAGCTTTTCCTGTTTTAAGACGGAGCTGAAACAATACCTCGTGATGAGTGGAAGTTGTCATAATTGTTTTAATTGATGTTATTCTTGTGTTATCTCAGTTTATTGTGTATTTATATGCTTTGGCTTATCGCAGGTCATGCTTGAAAATGGGCTTTCAGCTTCATTTACAGCCACAGTTAACAAATCAATCAAGACATGTATGTATGTTTCTCAACCCCACTTGTTTATATCAGATGGGGTTGCCATATGTACGCTCCATACATTTCATGCCCTCGTGTTTATATCACACAGATAATCCATCTGAGATTGATTTCAACTTCACTTTTAAGTCCTTAGAACCAACACAGCAAATATGCATCTTGAAATACAAGCTGAAGTTATACAGAAGAACAAAAAGACCTAATGTTTTTTAACTCTTTCTCGTGGATCTATTTAAAGTAATGTGCCTGTGGCTCATGACAAGAATTTGCTGGAGAAGAAAGTGGCCATCAGAACGCTGTAACTCTCTAATTTCATCCCCCACACACATGAGGACTGAAAGCAAAAAAGGCAGTGTAAACAAAGCCACAGAGAAGATCACTTGGGGAGGAATGCATTGTAACCCCAAGCACTGGTATCACAGCTGATGGAGAAATGGCATGTTTAATGCACACTCTGCTTATAAATGATAAACATCTATACACACATCCCTACCTGCCTGTCATTTTCTGGTATCCAAAACACAGCAAATGAACCAGCAAATACACAAGGAGAAAGGAGAGGAACAGGGTGTCATTGTTTCATTTACTCCATTTATAAACTTGCAAGCCATAAACACAACTCATCTGGGAAATGTGTTTTTCTCCAAACTTCATAACATGGCTGTGTTAATTCAGACATCATCACAGCCATGTGGTCATCCTTGCCCCCCAAACCCTCACCTTTGCAGCCTCCTAGGATGTTTGCCCAGCAGGGAACAGAAGTGGGGGACAAATACAGAATTGAGCGACCTGATACCTGTGCATCATAAACCCCACCACCATCCAAAATGGAAAATAATCTCACATGTAGGCAGCATGTGGACTTGCCAAGGAAAAAACTGAAGAGCGAAATATCTTCCTTAAGGGGATGGGTCTTCAGAGCTACTGGGCTCTTGTATTTCACTCAATAAATATCCAAATTTGAACCCTGCCCAGGGTAGTGGTTTGTAAGCAAATATTCTGAGGGAAGAGGAGGGATGGGGTGTTCAAAGAGGATGAAAAACCTGAAATGGCTATTAGGATCCATTGTATCATTCCAGCTGCTAGGCAGACATATTGCGTCCATGTGTCAAAAACGCTTACTAAGTTTTTCTCTTGGAGGAAAATAAGCCATAAGCGCACAATAGCCTTTGTCTCTTTCAAAGGCTGGATAACACAGGGCCTCTGCACATCTCAGTTGAAGGTACACTGGCTTGGCACCTAAAGCTCTAACCCACGCTTCCTGTGTTTCCCTCCACTCTCCAGGGGCCACGCAATTGGCTGGCAAGGACCACAGAAAGCTCTGTGCTGGGACCCCAGGGGACGCAGAGCATCAAGGGCCTTGAGAATGAATGCCCCTTGTTGATTCCACAGATGTGTGCTCTCAGGGCTCTCCAGAGGCCTACCGAGCACTTCCATGAACAGATTAACTGAAGCCTAAGGGCTCCCCTGGGGGCTCATTGGTAAAGAATCCTCCTGTCAATGCAGGAGACGTGGGTTCAATTCCTGGTCCAGGAAGATGTCCTAGGAGAAGGAAATGGCAACACACTCCAGTATTCTTGCCCGGAAAATTTCATGGACAGAGGAGCCTGGTGGGCTACAGTCCATGGGGTTTCAAAGAGTTGGACATGACTTAGCCACTAAAGAATAACAACAAGGACTCAAAAATCTCCAAGGTGGTCCAGATGTTTACATCGAAGTTGTAGGCACCACTTAGATGATTCTCTGCAAACACTCAGGACAGGAACCCAATTTCTAGAAAGATGCGAAATTATCTTGAGAACAATAACTATCCCTATAGGAGAACCATAAAAACCTTACAGGAAATAGATGCAGGCAGTTGTAAAGCTGGAAGAGACCTCAAAGACAATATAGGATAAGTAGGAGCTAAGAAGAACAGAATAGTCAAGCTATTTGTAGAAAATCGTGTACACACAGCCCAGAGACCATGTGGGACCCACAGTACGGCTTTCTCTATGCTGCATTTCACTGCACACATGCACACAAGACCCTTCAAGAAATAAAAAGATGAAGTCCCTAAACGAGAACAGTACACTGATCAAACTGTATGTTAACATGAATATATACATTAAAACTCTTACAACACATCTATCAGTGGAAAAGCACAGAAATGGTTACACACGACCTAAGCCTCCTTTTCATTCTGAGTTTAACCCATGGTAATATTTCAAGACAGAGTTGAAACAACCAATCTATTGCCACAAGTGGTTTTGCATGATTCCCGAATGATTTCCTCCCTTCCTTAATTTTGAACCTACTGGACCACATCACAGTAATATTTCTCTAGATAACTGTTCTATTCAAATATCAAAGCCTTCTACTGCAGACCTATGGTTGTCATCTAAAATTATGTATTTCTCATCATTCGTTTGCTGGGATTCTTTGAATTCGGAGAATCAGTCTTGTCATGGAACACAAGTATAGCATTGCAAATGAGAAATGCCAACTCCAAACTTTTTCATGTGAGAATTTATTGCCGGCACACAAGTGGGTGCTGACCACGCCTGACTCCATAGAGAATGAACGGGATGGCACTCCTCATGGAGCTTACAACAGATGAGCTCATCAAACTTACTGAAAAGTAGAATCAGTGCTTAGTAAAATTTTAAGGTGGGCAGGATGTTTTCACTGTTGTTGCCTAGTCGCTCAGTCATGTCTGACTCTTGGCAACCCCATGGACTGCAGCATGTCAGGCTTCCCTGTCCTGTACTGTCTCCCAAAGTTTGCTCAAACTCATGTCCATCGAGTCCATGATGTCATTCAACCATCTCATCCTCCGACACCCTCTTTGCCCACTGCCTTCAGTCTTTCCCAGGATCAGCGTCTTTTCCAATGAACCAGCTCTTCTCATCAGGTGGCCAAAGTATTGGAGTTTCAGCTTCAGCATCAATCCTTCCAATGAATATTCAGGGTTGATTTCCTTTAGGACTGACTGGTTTGATCTCCTAGCTGTCCAAAGGGCTCTCAAGAGTCTTCTCCAGCACCACAGTTGGAAAGCATCAATTCTTTAGTGCTCAGACCTCTATTAACCAAAAGCGAAAAGAGCTAATCCTCAAAATAGCAGAGAAGGATTGACAAGAGAGAGATCCAGCATAATCTGGGCTTTTTTCTGGAGACAATGCAGAGTCAATAAGGTGTTTTTGTTTTTTTGTTTTGGGGAGATTTTTAAAGTATTGTAGATTTTCGATGTCGTCCCCATCTATGCTGGATAACAAAGTGACTCAATTTTACATATATGCATATTCCTTTTTAATATTCTTTTCCATTATGGTTTATCCCAGGAGACTGGATATAGTTTCCTGTGATGTACAGTAGGACCTTGTTGCTCATCCATATAAATGTAATAATGTACAATAACGGTTTTTAAACAGAAAACTTGGGTTGCCAGTTTGCAATTTAGAAGGTGAACTTGGCAGCAATGAGAACAAGAGGTTAGAGGTGGTGGTAACTCCAAAAAAGTAGAAAGGACTTGGAATTGGATAATTTTATGATCAGAAATTTAGAAACATTTTATTTGTTTTTTAATGCCCAAAGTAACTTCTGTAAGACTGCCTAAAAAAATTTTTTTAATTCAAATATCTGCTTATTTTGGTCTCAGAATTTCAAATATAGTTAAAAGGTTGACATGTATTTTGATGCTAAATTTTAGCAAAATTTTGGAGTAAATATGAATCTACTAAAATCTGACTCCAATTTTTCTTATGGACTTACTTTCTTTAAGAACAAACTCATTACTCTTAATGGATACTGGAAACATATTCAAAGCCAAGAAATAGAACATTGAATTGTTTCAAGTGTATCTCCCGGATACATTTCTCTACCTGATGAACTTGTGCTCAGTGCTGCTGAGATGATCTTCATCTTCAGGGCCCAGGTGGTAATTTAGGTTCTGTTTACCAGGAAAGGCAGGTCTGGCCTCTGTAGTATCAACAGCTACGAATGAATGAAAGCTTGTCTTTAAACAATCCATTTAGAAATTCAGAATTATTTTGATGTATGCTATTTTCACAAAGACATCCTGGTAAGGTAGACATAGTATAGTATTAAAGTGCTTTGATTTCTTATAAATGACTCCAGTGTAGTAGATTTAAATGAACAGTTGGCAGCTGAAAGAGTCTGGGGTAAATATAAACACAGGAAAACCGCGGGAATCTCAAAAATTGTTTCACTGCTTTCACAATAAATGAGATAGCACATATTTTAAAAGTCAAGATGATGGGACATTAAAGGAACATTTTGTAGCACTGGTGATTTTCAAGAGAAGCTAAGTTTGTAATGGCAACTAACCAGGGCTGCTCGTCTCTTGAATGGGATAGGTGAGCTGTTGCAGAAATAATATGCATCGTTTCCAACGGAATGAACTAAATGAGTCATTATGGAGACACTCATTACTGGGTGTCTCACTTAATGGCTCCATGAAAAGATGTATCAAGGGCTACAAACTTTGTGACCAATAAGAGAGTGGGGAAATAATGAGGTAAACTGGTCCAATCTGTACGAAGATAAAATCCCAATAAGCCACAGTAGGGGGGCGGTGTTTGCAGCCTTACGGTCCTTGGTTCAGGTGCCAAGGGTTTTCTAAAGCCTGATTGAAACCAGAAAATGACAGAGAGGGAGGGAAAGAGCGACAGAAAAAGAGAGAGACAGACAAAGAGAAAGATAAAGAGAGACAGAGAGGGGCAGAGAAAAGAGAGAGCGAGGGAGAGAGAAAAAAAGAGATTGAGAGAGAGACAGAGAGAAAGATAGAGAGATAGAGAGAGAGGCAGGGAGAGACAGAGAAAAAGAGAGAGAGAGAGATGGGCAAAGAGGGAGAAAGAAAAACAGAGGGAAAGAAAGAGGCAGAGAGGGAAAGATAACCTACCCATAATAAGATTTTCTTCCTTATAGAAAGCACATTTCAATGTTCTCGTCACACACTTGTTTAGACATTATTGAGTGTTATGTTTCTGTAAAACATTTCAAAGGTTGATGGAAGTTGTACATTTCCCGAATTAGGAAATAGTACACTGTGCACTCTCTAATAACAGATGTAATAAATGTATTTTGACGCTCATTTAAGAATAGTGTTCCTTCTCTCCACACTATCACATACAGATGTAGGATGGGAAATCCTTAGACATAGATATCCATCCACATTCACACAGGTTCCGAGATCTATTATTCAAATGGAGGGATGGGATTAAATGCTGCACCTACCAGAGAGGACTTGATTCAAAAACACCCAAACTCATCCCAGTGAATCACACTTTAAATTCATCCCCAGCCATCTCAAAGGAAGACGAAACCACAGAGACCCTCCTTCATCTTCTCTAACTTCTGATTCTGTTAAAACCCATCCCTCAATCTGCCCTGCCACCGGTATAAGCCTATTACTTCTTATTTTGTTCCATTGACTAATGAGAATAACTGGCCCCATCCTCTTCATAATATCCTTTGATAGAGGAGTAAAATACTTATTATGTCTCCCTTGGGAAACTGAATGTGTCCAGTTCTCTTAACCTTTTCTCCTGGGTCATATTTTCGAACCCTTTTATCATTTTCGATGTTCCCCTCAGAACCCAAAACCCAGGTTCCAAATGAAGCCTGTCCAAGTCAAGTCAAATAATTGCCTAGCTGGCTTTAACTGTGAGCACCTCTTCACACGGCCACCCTTCGACTTTTCTTGGCAGATGGTTGTATCTGCCGGCTCTTTACGATATTCTCCGAACAAGTTCACCTGGGGAGAGGGAATCAGTTTGCCTTTTCTCTGATGAATCCTCAGTCTTCCAAACAAGGATGTGCTTGCTGGAATTTTTTCACTAACTGGACCCTTACTTTGCTAGCATGCTTCTTGAAATAAAGCTGTTGTGCTGAGCAATACACTTCTCCAAATTATGTGAAAGCAAATTCACCTGATGGGACTTTTTATTTTTTACTATTTTTAACTTAAATTTTATTTTAAGGGAGGGAGGTGGGAGGGGGGTTCATGTTTGGGAACGCATGTAAGAATTAAAGATTTTAAAATTGAAAAAATAAAAAACTAAAAAAAAATTTTATTTTATACTAGAGCAGATATTGGTTTACAGAGCTGCATTAGTTTCAGGGGTACAGCCACTCTTTTTCAGATTCTTCTCTCATATAGATTCTTCTCCCATATACTCCCATGCAGAGTTTCAAGTCCCCTGTGCTATATAGTAGGTTCTTCTTGGTTACCTAGTTTATCCATAATAGTGTGTTAATCCAAAGCTCCTAATTTTTCTAAATTATATGAAAGCAAATTCACCTGATGCGCCGTTTGTTTTCCTATTAATTTTTATTGGAGTATAGTTGCTTTATAATGTGGTGTTAGTTTCTGCTGCACAGCAAAGTGAATCAGCCACATGTGTAGGTATATCCCCTCTTCCTTGGATTTCCTTCCCATGTAGGTCACCACAGAGTACCAAGTAGAGTCCGAAGGAAACCATAATTCAAAAAGACACATGCACCCCGGTATTCACTGCTGCACTATTTACCATAGCCAGGACATGGAGGCAACCTAGATGAGAGCAAGTGATGCTTTCGATCCTCAAAAACAATAAATAAATAAATAAGTGCTCTCAGTAGTATTATCAATAGCTAGGGAAATGGGAAATAGGTTCAAATACAGAAAATGGCAGGTTTCTTCCCAGATTCTACCTCTGATGGTCCCAGTTCCATATTCTAGGCAGGAATCCTGCTCAGTCTCCCCACCAATAATGCCAATGAGTGTCCCCAGGGCAAGGTCCTTTCACTGAATGTTTAACAAATTCCCTTCGAAGTCTTGGTGAAAATGGCAAATCCTCCATCATCAACCTTGTTATTTTATCATCTTTTCAATTTTATCATCTTTCAATAGTTGTCCTTGAATGTTAAAACAGAAGAGTCAAAATATATCTTACCTTCATTTTCTGTAAAATAAAAGGTGAAATATCCTTTAAAACTACAGGGAATTAGAACAACAATGAAAAGTTTAAGATCACCCAGCTGAGGCCCAGAGAAATGAAAGCAAGGCAAGCGCATTCCCCACCCTGCATTGAATCCATCCTCAGTTTCTGACCCAGGGAAACCCTCAGCATAATAAAGTGGCTATTTCTAAGGACTGGGTTTGGGAATAAATAACTTGCTGTATGTGCGTGTGTGTTCAGTCTGACTCTTTGCAATCCCATGGACTGTAGCCCACCAGGCTCCTCTGCCCGTGGAATTTTCCAAGCAAGGATGCTGGAGCGGGTTGCCATTTCCTTCTCCAGCAAAACTTCGTGCAGGGATTGACCCTGCATCTCCTGTATTGGTAGGCAGATTCTTTATCACTGTGTCACCTGGGAAGCCCAGTCGTAGATAAATGGAAATTTTACCTAACAGTTTTGAAGGGCGTCCATCTAGGGAAGATGATAAGACCCTGAAATCAGGATTTTGAGAGTGCTGGCAGGCTGGGACAACGTTGTCTAACAACAGAGTACTAACCAGAAGGGCAGGATAAGATCAATCTAAGTATATAGCTACTTGACTCCCTGGTATACCTGCCAATCTATTCCAAAGGTCTGAAATGAAACCAAAACCCCAAGCATCTTGCAGGACCCCTAAATACTGTTTCTTGTGGCATTTTTCATTCTTTTCAAATGTTGACACTTCGGGATGATTTAAGCACATTTTTTCTAATGGCACATTCTTCTATGAGTTTAAATGTTAGCAATTTGTTATAGCATTTCTCACTCTTCAAAGACATGTCAATTCAGACGATCATCGATAAATCACCGTTATGGTGTTTTTGTAGCAGAAATGGCTTCTGTTGACACAATGTAATTAGCAAGCAAGCAAAGCACTAAGTTCACACGTAAATACAACACTACTGATTCCGCAGCTGCCAGACTCTGCCTCTGAAAACAGCCCGTGTTGTGTTTCTACCTTGTTCCATGTCTTGTATGACAGAATAAAAGCTGGCAAACTGTAGGCTAAGGTAGTGTTCATCGGTTACTTTTCTTTCTTTTTTTTTGAATTTATTTCTGACTGTGCTAGCTCATTGTGGCAGTGCAGGCTTTCCTCTAGTTGGAGCAAGCAGGGGCCACTCTCTAGCTGCACTGCGCGAGCTTCTCCTTGCAGTGGCTTCTCTTGCTGCGGAGCATGGGCTCTAGGGCATGCAGGCTTTAGTTGTGGCTTTCGGCTCTAGAGCAAGGCCCAGTAGCTGTGGGCCTGTGGGCTTAGTTGCTCCTCGGCACATGGGATCTTCCCAAACCAGGGATCAAACCAGTGCTTCTTGCACTGGCAGGCAGATTCTTTACCACTGAGCCACCAGGGAAGCCCCATCAGTCATCTTTCTGAGTCCCTTCCTCCTTCCTTCCTAGAGATGCTGCAAACACAGGTGATTGCCTCTCCTCAGCAGAGATTCTCAGAAAGGGCTCCTGTTTCTCTCTCTCGTCACATCAGATTCATAAGAATATTTCCTCTTTTCTTTCCTTTCTTTAAAGATGAAAACACGATTCAAACCAAGGCAAAGTGTACAAAGGACCCATCCGTCTCTCTTTCTGATTTGGGTGTAGCGAGGCTTTGGTTTCCTAAGCAATGGAATCCCTCTGCCCCTCTCCTTGTCTTTTTTCCCTTTTCAGATGTTTATGTTCAGCGCGCATCCGTAGAATTGAGCTAAATGCCAGGCGAGCTCCCTGCTGGGCAGTGAGGGTCCACCCGCCACCCAGCCCCTGGCTGCAGAGCTTCAAGCTATTTAATTTTGGAAATGACATTTCTTTACAGTTCTTCCAAGATAGCAATTTATGTCAATCATCTGAAAACTCCCTTTGCCAATCACAATGTCAATGGACTTGAATTTCCTATTGACTTTGGGGTGAGGAGGGCTATCTCTTTGACTCTTCTGAGTAGTACTTTTCACTACCGTTCAGAAAAGTTCCCCTCCCAGGGAATTTTCCTTGTGGTCACAGACCTAATCTAACCTTCCTTTTATAGCTCCAGGAAATAGAAAAAGAGGAAAATTCTGTGTAGTGTTTTATTGCCAGGAAGCATGGCTCTAGTTGACTCACTCTATCATGAACTCCTGTATCTTATCCCCAAAAAACTGTTATAATTCAGGGGGAGATGAAAGCCCTGGAGCACCCAGACTTAGCCATGGCAGTGCATCGTTGCATCCTAGGAGCTGATGTGAAAGTAACCTATCAAATCGTCTTGCATGCATGGGTTCTAAAAACCACTGTGTTTGTACAAACTAAACAATGTCTCTGTTTATTAGGATTATTAATGTTAATCTTAATAATTAAGTAACTAATTGGGTAGGATTAGATTTAATTCATGTTTACCTTTATAAATGCATAAAGGAGGGTTTTACGTGCGTCATTCACAGAAATCAAACATTCTTATCCAAAGGACACAGGTAAGATGAACAGTTTTGCTATTGTTCAGTCACTGAGTCGTCTTCGACTCTTTTTGACCCCATGGACATCATCTGTCCTTCACCATCTCCCAGAGTTTACTCCCTTTCATGTCCATGGAGTCGGTGATGCTATCTAACCATCTCATCATCTGCTACCCTCTAAGTATAATTAAAAAAAAAATCTTACAATATTTCTTTTCCTCCACTTCCTTGAAATAGGTGAATGACCTGAATATTTTTATTTTACTGAAAGTTCAAGATTCAATTTTGAAAAGGTGAGAAAAGGTATTGTCATGCAGATAGAGGTGATGGTCTAGGATAAATGGAAGTGAGATTCAGGTGAGAAGGAAAATGACAGGATTCTGTTTAAAAAAACTCGCATTTTGCTTCCTAACAAAAAGGATGTATGTCTTAGATGTAATGTGTGTGTGTGAACGTGCATGCATGCTTAGGCATGTTGGACTCTTTGTGACTCTGTGGACCGTAGTCCATCAGGCTCCTCTGTCCATGGGATTTCCCAGGCAAGAATACTGGCGTGGGTTGCCATGCCCTCTTCCAGGGGATCTTCCTGACTCAGGGATGGAACCTTTGTCTCTTGAGTCTCCTGCATTGGCAGGCCGTTCTTTACCACTAGGACCACCAAAGCTTAAATTCATGTAAGTCTTGTGTAAGATCCTTTGGAGTTGCTTGGCACCTGATAACACCAAGTAAGGAAACCCTGGGATATTTGGAGAATAATAATGCACGTAGAGCAAGCTCAGACAATAAACACGAGAAACCTGCTTTTGGAAGATGGTTGCTTTGTCCCCGTGGAATGACTCTGATTTATTTAGGAACTCCTGATGCCAGCTTTGTGAATCTGAATCTGATAGTTCCGCTACTGGCTGTCCTTTAAGGCATCAGAAAGCAGAAGTTTTATAGCTTTAGTCTACTACCCAGAATGTTGTGGGGACCTTCAGTAGCCAGGAAGGAATATAGCCTATTTGCAAGTGAGGTGTGGGCATTTTCTGGGCATCATGGTTCTTTTGTAAAAGTGATTTGGGCAAGGAAAATCCCAGGCAAATTCTGTTTCACATTCCCTTGGTGTCCACAGAAGCCATCAATTTAAGCTTCCTTCTGTCTGGATTTCCCCAGCCAACAATTTGCTGCTTGATTATTGTTTTCAATTGCTAAAGTGACCCTTAACTATGGTTGCTGGAGAATTCCCTGGTCCCCTCAAAGCAACGGAGAAATCCTAGACCAGTGCGTTGGGTTTTTTCCCCCCCACTAGTTTTGTGCCCTGTGCAAATACTTAGGTAGCTGCACTTGCTCTCAGCCGAGTGCCTGAATAGGCACTCTTCAAAACACTGATGATGTGCATGACATCAAAGGACTGGTGTGGCTGTAAAGACAAGAGACTTCTAGAAAGACATGCTTGTCCCACTACTGGCTGTCCTTTAAGGCATCAGAAAGCAGGAATTTTATAGCTTTAGTCTACCACCCAGGGTGTTGTGGAGTCCTTCGACAGCCAGGAAGGGAATGTAACCAATTTGCATGTGTATTAGTTTGGGTCTCGTGGTTTACTTGCTAAGTCATGTCCAATTCTTGCGACCCTATGGACTGTAGCCTGCCACGTTTTTCTGTCCATAGGATTCTCTAGGCAAGAATACTGGAGTAGGTTGCCATTTCCTTCTCCAAGTTTGGGTCTAGTACCTGAAAAGCTAAACACATGTTGTCATAGAATCAGCACCTCCAAGCTGAAGCTAAGCAAGAAAACTTTGACTCCTGTAGCAAGAAGGAAAAAGAGATTCTGAGAAGGGACCACAAGGTTTGCTCATTTTTACTCCTGGGCTTTGGCGAATTTGACCTGTTCCCTTTTTTTAATTTCTTGGGCTTCCTAGCAAGCCATGGAAGAACACCACAGGTGCTCCCCCTCACAAATCTGGTATTCTACTCCAGTGAAGGACAGGGGAGAAGCTGCTTTGGGGCTGTCATTGTTTTAACTTCTCAAGGTGAGAATTCAGATACAGCCTTTAAATATGTTACAGCCTATGGAAGAACATACTTTGGCCACCTGATGGGAAGAGCTGACTCATTTGAAAAGACCCTGATGCTGGGAAAGATTGAAGGCGAGAGGAGAAGGGGATGACAGAGGATGAGATGGCTGGATGGCATCACTGACTCAATGGACATGAGTTTGGGTAAACTCCGGGAGTTGGTGGTGGACAGGGAGGCCCGGCGTGCTGCAGTCCGTGGGGATGCAAAGAGTCGGACACGACTGAACTGAACTGATGGGAGAACTTACTCATTCATGAACGTCTTCACTCATTCAACATCTGCCGAATGTCTTTCACACTCCAGGAATCAGTCGGTCTCTAGGAACTAGGAAGTGGACAGACCGTGACTCTCTGCTCTCAGGAGTGCCTGATGGCCCCACGGGGACAGATGGGCAGGCTCACAGTCCAATGTGATGTGACAATGTGATGGTGCTTATAACTGAGGCATGAACCAGCCACTGTGACCGGGCCCCTCAATAAGCCACCCCCAGGGGAATCAGGTCATGGAGTGTGATAGTCAAGCTAGAGGTTTCTCATCCAGAGAAATCACTTTGGTAGAAAAAAGAAAAGACATTGAAAATCGGTTTTTCTTTCAGTTGATAAATACATGGATGTACAATCAGGGTTAATGTACATTATTAATGCAATACAGAACCATAAGTTGTAGGTGAAAAATGTCACAGACAAGATCTTTCCTGTTATCTAAATTTTATATTTCCTAGAGAACTATATAGCCTGGATATTTAAAAGGCTTATTTAACTTAGCCAACCAAAGATTTTTACTTTTTAAGAGCATTAGTCATTCACAAACATGGGTCACTTATACACAGTAGATGCCTTTTCATTCAGAATCCAAATTGAGGAGCTCAAAACAGTCATTTAAAACATGTTTTAGGGACTTCCCTGGCTGCCCAGTGGTTAAGACTTCACCTTCCCACGCAGCGGGTGTGGGTTCAATCCCTCGTCAGGGAACTAAGATCCCAAGTACCTCACAGTCAAAAAAATTAAAATGTAAAACAGAAGGAATATTGTAATAAATTCAATACAGACTTTAAAAACACATGTTCTACAATTTCTTTAGTAGCTCAAGTCGAGGATTTATTACTAAAATTAAGATCCTCATGGTCTGTCATAGGATCAGAACAATACCACATTAACATTTAAAACCATGAAATTTTGGAAGACCTTAAACATTAAAACAAGGTTAAGTTTAGTAGACTATTCCTGCTAAACATATTTGACTAAATGGTAATTCCCTGAAAACTTACTACTTAAAAAAAAACTTACTACTTTAGTATTTGACAAACAGTAACTAAGCAAACAACATTATTAAGCAAACGGTCCCTCCCCAACTTGGTTTCACCCATCTCTCCCCATCTTACTTAGGAGACTCCATCTTTGTAGTTTTTCAAGTCAAAAATGCACACCTTTAGTTGTTGCCTAAGGTTAAGAGGGATAGGAGAACTGAGAATGAATGTTGTGGCGAAAATTTCCCAAACTGATTTTAACAATGGTTGCACAATTCTGTGAATATCGAAATACGTATGTTGCTTAGCTTCTGCTTTTATTGTCTGCCTTCTTCTGAATGTGGGCTTCATGGGAGTGGGTCTTAAAACTTTGTCCCATTCACTGTTAATCCCAGAGAGCATAGAGCATATAGAATACGTACTAGACCCTCAGAAAGATGTTAGATACACTCTCGTGCACGCGCAGTCATTTCGGGTCTGACTGTTCGTGACCCCATGGGCTAGAGCCCACCAGGCTCTTCGGTCCATGAGATTTTCCAGGCAAGAATACTGGAGTGGGTTGCCATTTCCTCCTCCAGGGGATCTCTCTGAACCAAGGATTGAACCCACGTCTTCTGCACTGGCAGGCGGATTCTTTACCACTGCACCACCCGAGAGGCCCAAACTCTCGTGACCACCTTACTATAAACACTGGAAAGCACCGAATAGAAGCAGAGCATTTAACAAGTGCCCAAGCCTACGTGTCTGTGGCAGAGGGCCAATATTTGGAGTTTTCCTAAACAACACAAATATTTTAGATCGAATAATTATATTCATTGGAAAGAATAGTTTTAAGAGATTCCTTAGATAACGGAGAGTTTGGCACATTATTAAATGTTTTAATGAAGTGTCCTCTCATAGAAACTGTTTCATCTAAACACACTGGAGTCTCATCTTAATTTTAACTTTGCTAATTAAGTTATGCAAAGGAAATGCAGAAGGGATTTCAATGAAGACCAGACGCAGGTCCTGCTTCATATACAACATACATTTGATTCTTCTGACACATTTTAATGACTTTGTAGATAACCAGGCAGATCATCCTGGTTATATCACCCAGTGTTAATAATTATCTTCCTGAATTTATAGTCCATTGTCTAAGGAATCCAACTATCAGAGAAGCATCTGTTTGTCCCTCATCTGTGATTTGATTCTTGCTTTTAATTTCAGTACTGAAACCAAAATGCCACTTACACTATTTAATTCAAAATACAAAATTCCACATTGCTCATGCAATTGAATATTGGATTCTTAACTGATGTAATGCTACAAAGTTATTTATAGAAGCTACAGTGTCCAAAAGATATAAAAAGGTTTACTCCCAGGTGGCTGCCTCTGGAAAAAAAAAAAAAATCTTAAGTAGCTGGTAAAGTTTGGGCAAGGATCACAAGGTCAAATACAAATATATATTTACCACCTAACATATCCCACATAGGATATAAAGCTCAGGATTTTTTCTTAAAAATATGAATTTCTCAGTCATGCCCAAACTCAAATCAAATCACTTGAATAACATTTACTTTACAGCAAATATTTGCACTAGCCCCCATTTTGTTCAAAGCAAGAGTAGATTTTTCCCTATTCCTCTGCAAAGGTACAAAGGTACTCTAAAAATACATCTGTAAAATTATGATACAAAAGAGAAGCTACGTTAAACTATATCTAATGGCTATTAACCAAATGGGTCATTATCAATTGGAAATAATCAGGAATTGTATGCAAAAATACTTTGCCAAGTAGCAGGGCTTTTTAAAAAACAGGCAATCAAGTAGAGACTAAGACACAGAGAACAAATGTGTTGACACCAAGGGAGAGGAAGGGCTTAGGAGATTGGGGTTGACAGATATACACTACTGATACTGTATATAAAATAGATAACTGATAAGAACACACTGTAGAGCACAGGGGATTCTACTCATTGCTCTGGCAAGACCTAAATGGGAAGAAAGTAAAAAAAAAAAAGGATATATATATATATATATATATATATGCAAACCTGTGGCTGATTCACTTTGCTGCACAGCAGAAACTGACCCCACACTGTAAATCAACTCTACTGCAGCAAAAATTAACTTAGAAATAAACAAACAAATAAGTAAAAAACAGGTGACCAAAACCACTTTCATGGCTTAGCAATAATATAAAATTGACAATTTCAAATAAAACGGCATGTGAAAAACAAGTCTCGTTTGGTTCCCTCCTCCCTCTCCAGGGCTGTCATGGGACAGAAGAGGCATTCATCTGGGCTTTTGGGAGTGGGAGTCTGGCCCGAGGTCCAGGCGTGCCTGCAGAAGGGAATAGTGTTCACAGGTTGCTTATGGCACCTCCTCTATCTCCAGGGCATAAACCCCTCTCAATCCACCCCACTCCGCGACTGCTGTGGTTCTTCTGGAAAGAGGTGGAAAAGAAACTTGAGGAAGGAGGAAGCATAAAACAGAGCTGAGCATTAATCCCCGTCAAAGTATTTAGAGTAATCAATATTTCCAAAATTAATGTAAAACAATGTGAGAATTCAAGGTCCTTTGAGGATTTTCTCGCAGTCATATTACTCTCTTATTTAAGCAAGATTCAAACGAGAGCTTGGGACACTCCAGTGCAAAGCAGTGGGTCTCTGTAAATTCCAGGGCTGGGAGAGAGAGAATTCAGAGAACCACTGGTCTTCCCCCTCAACCTTACCAAAACCTCGTGTTCTATGTGGCTAAAACGGAACTGTATTCTAGATTTTAAGCTTTTGCAAGGAAGTATCTCTTTAAAATATTAATAATCATTTCTTGTCTAATGCATGTTTGCTGTAGTGCTGTAGTCAGATTGAATTTGACTCTTACTTTAATTTGAAGGTGTATGTTAAGTCACCCCAAAGCATTTTTCCTTTACATTTAATATTTTACAACCAAACCATGTCTCTCTCCCTTGAAGCCCAGAATCCTCTAAAGTCTCATGAAGGGCTTCAGTTGGCATCTTTCTGGCAACAGTGGAAAGAGTCCTCCAACTGTTTCCTACAAGGTTTACACCCACGTTTCACATTTTAAAATGAAGGCAGGGACTTCCCTGGCGGTCTCGAATGGTGAAGACTTTACCTTTCAATGCAGGAGATGCAGGTTGGATCCCTGGTCGGGGGGCTAGATCCTACATGCCTCATGGCCAAAAAAACAAAACATGAAACAGAAGCAGTATTGTAACAAATTCAATAAAGACTTTAAAAAAAAAAATGGCCCACATCCAAAAAAAAAAAAATCTTAAAAACAAAAAAAAAATGAAGGCATTTTTAACCCTGTATCTGATTTCCTTTTCCATCCTGGGCACGTTAAGGAGGAATGAATCTTGTGTCTCAGGGGTCCTGCAAGGAGGATAGTGACAGGCTGGCAGCTCTCACTATGCGTGGCCCGTAACTTTCTGAGTCATTCCCGGCCTCTAAGCCCAGGACTGCTCCCGCACCTAAGCTGCCTGCCCTTCTGCAGACCGTGCACTCTGCCCAGTGAGTTGCCTTATCGTCCAACATGATGACTCCTCTCTTCCACCTCAGGAAATCTTTTCATGTCTCTCGCTCATTTTTCATTTCCATTGTACATGTTTTTTCCCCGATTTCTCTGCCATGCCTGCAATGAAGTGGAAAGAGTTAAACTATAACAATAAAAAACAAAATTGGAAAAAGAATCACTTCCTCCTTCAACTCATAGAAATTGAACATCAAAATAGCCAGGATTTCAGAAGGAAAAGAATTTAATCTCATAAAATGCCTTGGTGTCAGGGGTGTGTGGTAGGGAGAGGGAAGGCGGAGACTCAGCCACCTTCTGATGTCAAGGTCATAGTTATTCCAAATTCTACAACTGGAGGTATGCTCTGCTCACCTGGATAGCTCGCCTCTTCAATCACCACAATCAGACAATCTCCCTCTTTAACTATAATCATGACTTTTGCCATAAACTCTCTTTTGTCCCCAATTAATGGTGCTTCACCAACATTTGGAACTTATTCGATCTGTTTCTGTTCTTTTATTTTTAATATTTCTAGAATTTTGCTTCATATGAGCAGGATATAGTAACTTTAAAAAAAACCACTGAGCTGGCATCAATCTTGAAATATATGTGTTTAATCTATTAACATTTATTGCAACTACCAGTACATTTGGGCTTTGTTTTCCTGCAATTCATTTTCATTACCCTTCCTTTTTCTTTCCATTTTTGTGATTTCTGTGTATTTGACACAACGTTTTCAGTCTTCTTTTCATTCATTTGTCCCAGGAAATTGACTATAAATGTTTTCTAAGCAAGATCTATGGGCTTCCCTAGTAGTTCAGGCGATAAAGCATCTTCTTACAATGCAATTTAGATACCTGGGTCCAGAAGATCTCCTGGAGAAGGAAATGGAAACCCACTCCAGTATTCTTGCCTGGAGAATTCCACGGACAGACGAGCCTGGCGGGCTACAGTCCATGGGGTCACAAAGAGTCTGACGTGACTGAGCAACTAACACACCCACAAGCAAGATCTGTGGGGACTTCCAAGATCTATGGAAGACTCTCGTCTTCTGAAAAACAAGGGCCTTAGATCACACTGTCTCCTGGTCAGGACCCCTCCTCCCCCTCCAGCCCCCTCGGCCACCGCCGTCTCTCTCAGTCTCTCTCACTGTATGTCTCTCATCATTCCCTCCGCCCTACTATTGCTGTTTAATACACTTTGGCTGTGCTAGTCTCTCAGTCATGTCCCACTGTTTGTGACCCCATGGACTGTAGCCCACCAGGCTTCTCTGTCCATGGAATTCTCCAGGCAAGAATGCTGGAGTAGGTTGCCATTTCTTCCTCCAGGGGATCTTCCTGATCCAGGGATTGAACCTGTGTCTCCTGAATTGCAGGCAAATTCTTTACCATCTGAGCCAGCAGGGAAGCCCTTAATACACTTTAAAGTTCCATCTTGAAAAACAAAAGAAAAACTGATTTGTTTTTACAATTGCACTGTCGGTTTTACTGTTATTTTTTGGTCCTACTCCTCTCCATGTTTATTTTTCTTCCCTGTAAAATACATCATATGGAATTATTTCAATAGGTTCTGCAAATAGTCAACTCCATCTTCGCACTTCTGAATTTTTTTAAAAAAGATCTCCTTAATGAATAATAAGTTTCTGAATTCTACTGGGTGTAGAATTCAAGTTCAAAGGAACCCAAGGTATTGGTCCATTGTCTACCAGCATTATCGTCAATGAGGAGTCTGCTGTCCAAGACTTTAACCTGTAAACTGTTTTTATGTTGTTGCTGATTTGATTTCACTTTTTTAAAAATAACGCTTTATGTAATATACCATGCTTTTGAAATCTGAGGGGTTTTTTACAGTCCAGTACACGAACAACCTTGGTGAGCATTCTGTGTGCACTTGAAAAGACTGTGTATTCCATAGTTGTTGAGTCTTTTATTCTGTAAATGTCGGTTAGGTCAAGATGGTGCCATTCACATCTTCTGTATCTTTACTGACTAATGTTCTAGAAACAACTGATTTTTCTAGTTGTTCTGTCATTTGCTGATGAAGTAGTAATGAATTTTCCATTGCAACGGTGATTACCTATTTCTCCTTTCAGTTCTGAGAGTTTTTGTTTTGAACCTCTCTTATGGGTTACATCATAATTATTATGTATAGATTACAAGCAGACCTCAGAGATTTTACAGGCTCCATTTCAGACCACAATAATAAAATGAATATCTCAATAAAGCAAGTCACAGAAAATTTTTTGGTTTCCCAGTGCATGTAAGAATTAGGTTTACATTGTTCTGTAGTCTGTTACATGTGCAAAAGCATTGTGCCTTTTAAAGAATGTACATGCCTCAATTAAAAATGCTTTATTACTAAAAAGTGCTATCACCTGAGCCTTCAGTGAGTCCTAAATTTTTTGCAAAAGTAACATCAAAGATCAGTGCCCACAGAGACTTCCCTGGTGTTCCAGTGGTTCTGACTGCCTTCCAGGGCAGGGAGTACAGATTTGACACTTGGTCAGAGAACTAGATTTCACATACCTTAGAGCCAAAAACCAAAACACGAAACAGAAGCAACAAGGTAGCAAATTCAACAACGACTTGAAAAAACAGATCAGTGATCACAGATCACCATGTATATAATAATGAAATATAATACAAGTGTAATATAATATATATAATAAATATAATAATGTAAATATACTATTGATGTAACAAATATAAAATAATATTTGAAACATTGAGATAATTACCAAAATGTGACACAGAGGTACGAAGTGAGAAAACGTTGTTGATGTTCAGTCACTCAGGCATGTCCGACTCTTTGCGACCCCATGGACTATAGCCTACAAGGCTTCCTATCCATAGATTCTCCAAGCAAAAATACTGGATGAGTTGCCATTTCCTTCTCCAAGGGCTCTAATTTCTGACAATTTAACTAACTTCCCAGAATCAGTTTAACCAAAGACTTGCTGTAAGGATTAAATGAGGTCGTGTCCATGACGTGCACAGGCTAAGAGCTTGCTAAATGGGTATCGCTCCTGCAGAGGCTGCTGATAGTAACAATGGCACTGTCACATCTACTGCAGAAGCGAAAGGATCCGTGGACCAGGACCCAGAAGCTGAGAAGCGCAGAATGACAGTGGTTTTTTTACAGCTTGTCACAAGCCAGCAGCATTTGGTGTCTACCGTGCTGGGTAGAGAGCTAAATTATGAAACTTGGCTGGGAACCAGAAGGTGAGGCTGGAGGTGGAGCAGGAGTTCAGGGCAGATCTGAGCAAGGGGAGCGTCACCTGGGCTGGGGTTAGCAGTGGCAGCAGACTTCCTTAGCTAGAGCAGCAGCATTGCTGGCAGGTGATAGCTCTGCTGACCTGCTGCTCCCCTGGAGTTTGTACCAGTGCACAAGTTCCAGGCCTGGAATCTGCCTGGTAGTCAGTGGAGCTCAGGCCCTGCCCCTTCACCATTTGGGCTGAATGCAGAGAGTGCCTACATGCATGCTAAATCGCTTCAGATGTGTCCGTATCTTTGCAACCCTGTGGACTGTAACTCACTAAGCTCCTCTGTCTGTGGGATTCTCTAGGCAAGAATATTGGAGTGTGTTGCTATGCCCTCCTTCAGGGGATCTTCCCTACCCAGGGATCAAACTTGCATCTCTTATGTCTCCTGCATTGACAGGTGGGTTCTTTAGCACAAGTGCCATGTGGGAAGCCACAGATGCAGAGAGATGGCTCTTTATTAGAGACTCCAGGTGATAGAGACGAACAGGACTGGAGATGTTTCCCACCCAGGTATAAAGACTATGGTATAAATACACCGTGGTGGTGGTTACATGCCATACATTAAAGTGGTTAAGTGATTCTAGGTCTTTCCAGAGCTCCCATGTTGAGAGTCTCCCAGGTTCCCCGTGGCTGTTGGGTGCCTCTATAACCTTCCTCCAGCACAGACCTCCAGTCCATAACATTGTGGACCAACAGGAGACAGGCAGCAGAAGAGCTACGTTAACCCGCTCACCTCTGGTCTCACCATCTGCCCTCCGCAGAGCTGATCTGTCCAAGGTCACCACGAGCTCATCTTTCGAATCTTCCCATGACAAGTCTTTTCATAAAAGCTTGAATTTCTAACTGTAATAGGCTGATGATAATAAAAGCAATTGTTCAGAAGCCAGAAAAACTGAATAAATAAGTCAAGAGGATGGTTAAGATTTAAACGTAAGTCATTTTTAGATATTTTTAACCAAGTAATATGCTAGAAAAATATTTATTATTCTTTAATTAGGCAAAGAGGCATAAAGGCCATAAAATACTGTGTCTCTATCCCAGTCTGCTTTGACTTGGGTAAACAAAAAGCTCTTCTTTGCCAAGTTCCCCAACTCAAGAAGTAGAAGTGTCATGTCAATGAAGTTAACAGTTAAGAACAAAGTATTTTAACTTCAAACTGTTATTCAGGAAAGAATTTTGAGGACTCCTTTTAAAAAAATTGGCAGTTGTCATTTAATATATGATGTGATCTAAAAGTGTATTATTTTTTAATGTTACCTAGGAGATTTCATCAGCTTCCTGACATTCTTAATCTTTGGTATAATTGTCTAAATTGATAGAACATCTTTTATTAAACGGATCAAGTCACACCCTGCCCTTTCATAAGTCAAGTAAACAGGTGTGATTATTCAGGGCTCGGAGTTCTTACTTCCTTTGTCTCGCTTTTCCCCCCACCCTCCAACCCTCTTAAAACTCTCTGATAATGATAAAAGTGACATTGTCTTAAATGATAAGAAGCACCAAAATTATTTTCTCCCTGACCTTTATCGCTTGCCGAACAAGTAGCTTCTGTTAGCAAAAGAGTTCAAGCTTTTTCTTACAAAGCATTCCTGGCATCGTGCCTCAAGAAAAACATTTATTGTTTCTGATAAGGAAAGTTATTAAGCCCTCATCTTTTCTCAGAAAACCATTTAAGCAAAATAAAATTGAAGAGTATTTTAGGAACTACAGAGGGAGCAATTGAAGGGAAGGGCTTCCCTGGTGGCTCAGATGGTAAAGAATCTGCCTGCAAGGCAGGAGACTCTGCCAGGCAGGTTCAAACCCTGAGTCAGGAAGATCCCCTGGAGAAGTAAATGGCACCCCACTCCAGTGTTCTTGCCTGGAGAATCCCATGGACAGAGGAGCCTGGCAGGCTACAGTCCAGAGTGTTGCAAAGACTCAGACACGACTAGAGACTAACACACAGGGGCAAAAAAAAAATTTATAGGTTACATTTTCTGCAGATTCTCGCGGAGTTTTAGAACTTGGACTGTGTTTCTTAAATCACATAAAATACATACCCAGGATAATTGTTGGCATCGTTTTGATACCCTGTGGCACATTTAAATCGCTAAACTTGAATGTAGAAAAAGTAAGTTTTGTAAAAAGAAGTTGGGGAGAGCAAATAACAGGAAAAAAGCGCATGAAATTCACATAATGGGCTGATTACGCTTGAACCTCTGCAATTGGCTATTTCTTGGATTGAGGGCTTCAGAAGCAATTTTCATCTCCTTTTAAACCTAAATGTGTGTGTATTTGTATCAAAAGTGTTGCCAACATTTGTTAAAAAGGCGGTTCATATGCAAGGGTTCATCACTTGGTAGTCAGCTGCCTTTACTGGTTTTTCTTTTTTTTTCTGGGGCTTTGAAGCAAACCAGTATGATCTATGTATCCTGTAGGCTGCAGAGTCCGTGAGAACGGAAAGACACTGTTGTCATTAATTCCTAAAAAACTATGGACTAAATGGCTGCCAAGTCAAAGTTATAACAAAATCTCTTCCTTTTGTTCCCAAAAAAGTGTGGGTTGATTTCACACTGTGTTCCATTCAGCTGTAGGTATAGCATATAGTCAGAGAAAAGACACCTAGTATATTAAAGCCACATAAAAGGAAGCATGCATTTACAAATAATAAGATTCATTAAGGAAAATAATAGAAGTGGCAGCAATACTCATTAAGTCGAGAATTCATAACTTGAGATTTCTCATTCACAATAAGCTTTCATGGTATGCCACAGTCTTTAATAGTCTAGCCGCTTTTTGTAATCCTTTCCTTAAAAGGTGATTGGCTTTGCATGTTAGAATATGCAAAATACACATAAAAGACCGGCTTCTCTGACCAGCTCTTTGTGTTTGGGTATAGATTTCTGTATGGCATAATATTTCCACTTGTGCTGGCTTCCTGGCATGAGAATGTTTATTGCGCTCATTAGCTAAGAGGGTATCGGCACTGGTCCAATGCACACAGATCTGCCTTCTGATTTCAGCCATTAAATTGCAATGGGGATTCACGGGCTTTAACATTGTGGGTGTGAGAATAATAAAACGGAGCTCCATCTTTAGCCCAGTTACCATGGATGCAGTTAAAGGTCAGGGTGCCAGCTGCTAACTAGTTGCCGTTTGAGCTATGTCTCCCCACCTGCTCTGGGTTTTCAAGCACTCTGTCCCTCTAGGTCTGTCCCGGAATACCTTCACCCACTCCAGTGACACAATCACCTCTCCCCTCTAAGACAGAGGGCTCCCCCCTTCAAGACAATGGTTGCCCTAGGTCTTGTCTTCTATTTGTGTTTTATAGATGGGTACAGAATCGGAAGAAAGAGGCTATAATAAAAATACACACTGCTGTTGCTTCCGCATCCTCAATTCTCCTCTCATTTTCTGCACATCACTCTACATGCCTAACGAAAAAAAAGAAGTATAGTAAATTCCCATCTCTGTTAAAACTGGTAATGGGTTCAGGCGCTGATGCATTCACAACATGAAACATCAACTTCTTCATTCGGCCCAAATTCCTAGGAGTTAATTCCCTGTACTGCATGAAGTGTCAAGGTAATTACAGAAGACCAGCCCTATTTCTCCGTGCGCCGCCTGGCTTCCCGAGCCCCTCTGTTTACAGATGTACCAACGCAGAACCACAGTGCTTTCATTCAGCTGAGCTTCTTAATCGAAAAGGTTTGGACAATGTTGGATTTTCAAAAAGAAGAAGTATGTCTGTGGTGGGGGGTGGGGGTGGGGGTGGTGGTGTGCAGAATTAAAAGTTCCAAGCAAAATCAAGTGCATGGTAAGAAAGCTGAAAGCTCTACAAAATATCGCCGGATGTCAACACCTCATTTCAATAGATTTTAAAACTCCTGTTCATTTCCAAAAGAAGGTACTATGTGCCTTTCCCCAAGTAACCTAACTGGGGATCTAACCTAACACGATCACATTTTGATATATTCGGGGAACACGTAGCTAAAAAAATTACTTTGGGAAAGTTTATTGTTTTTCATTCTGTGTAGATATAAGTCCTAACTATGTGTAGCTATATAAGCCAGAATACAAAGACACTCAGAAAAAAAAAAATGTTGTACCCCTCTGTTTTAAACATACATTTATATAACTTGTCATTTCATAAAAATAAATTAAGTATTATATGAGCCAAATGTTTCAATTCCACACAAGAGTGGTTTCTGGGACTCTTGGCAGAATGCCACTATATTCATTTTTATTTCAAACACAATGTGAAGTCTTTAATTTTAATATACTTTGTAACTATAATGGTTATAAGGTATATACTGTATTAATTCATCCTCATCGTTTGCTGGTCCTGGGCAAATTCCACTGAGGAACAGAAAGATGCCCTGATTTCATGTGTCTTACATACTTGAAAATATTGCGGAAGAATCAGTAGGGTGTGGACCGGAGAGCACAAGAATCTGAAGCTGAGCCTTCAGGGCTCTGTGCCCTAAATGCTGACACTATCTTTGACATCTTGTCCTTCCACATTCCTGGTCCCCAAGTTCAATGGCCAAGTGGAAAGGCGAGGGGCGCCCCCTGGGGCGCTTCCCCAGCTCCTGAGTCCCGACACATCTCCCCAGGGAGCCATCTCTCAGCCTCTCCTCAGTCTGGAACAGAGCATCAGTTGGTTAGCTGATGGGAGCCTGTGTGTGGCAGGCCTGTGTGACGGCAGTATGTCCAAGGGCCCCTTTCTTCTCTGGAATGCCACCACCCAGCAGTCAGAGAAACAGCAGAGAGAGACAACACCAGGATAGCCTAGTGCCAGCTCTGCCAGGAGAGGGAAAGACCGATCCCAGGGAGAGGGAACAGAATGAGAAGGACCGACACGCATGTAACACTGCTAATCCCCAGGGACAGTCCTGGGGTTTCAAAATGACCTTCGTAGCACAGTGGAGTTTCATTAAAGAGGCTGCTGAACGGGGCGGAAGGGAGAAGGCATTTCCCTAAGCCGTGTGGCAGTATTCTTGGGGACACCAGGATAGCACATTTCCAGCGATCACGGAGACCTCAGCTCCACTCTTCCTCTGCCACACTTCTAATCAGAGAATTTCTTCCTGCGCCTTGTTTACTGTTGATATTTTCAGGCTGATTGGAGAGGAATGACATTTTGACAATTTACTATAGCAGTAAGCACTGTGCAAACAAAAGGTGCTGATGAAAACGGGAACCCATTATTATGTAAATGACAGCTGAGTAACACAGACTCCATCTCCCAGTCACCATCATTGAGACCAGTTTTACTCAATGATAATAATTTTCATGATTGCAGACTTCAGAGTGATCAGAAATATGCTTTCGCTGTTGCATTTATCTACTGCTGGTACTTGACCCTTAATTAAATTCTGAAACTTTTTTATATAATAAAGTAAAATACAGCTGACACTTCTGCTCAAACAAAGAGGCTCCAACACAGAGCTACCAAATCAGATAAAGGTATTCCAGACTTACCTCACCGTATTTATAGTAAACATGGATGGTACAGTGTATTTTGAAAGCTAGCTTAAAGTTTAAAATGCAGATGTGTGCTATCAAGCAATTTCAATTCTGTGCTTCAGAGCTGCTCCTCTTAAATGGTGCTAAATATCTTGGACACGTCATAATAAAAAAATCTGTTTAAAAGACATGTAAATGTGCTCTGAAAATAAGTTCTGTGGATTCTTTAAATCTTCCATCTTAATATCTAGACTATTCAAATCGAGTCTTCAAAACTATGCCACTTATTAAGATACACACAGCATGGTAAGCTGGCGCTGAGTTTTGTAAAGGAATATTTTCTTCATAAATTCGTTCTTGTCTTAAAAGGAGAAAAGCCGAGGCAAATCTGAAGACAGCATTTTGGCTTTAATGAAAAATTGATTGGCTAAAACAGATGTCAAAGTGAAAATACAAAGAAGTCAGGCATTATGCATGTATCAGCTTTTCTTTTTAAGCGTTCCTGATGGAAGAATACACTTTGGCTAATGTGTTCTCATTCTCTTGAAATCTTTCTAGTGCTCCAGAGCATTTATTTACCTTGAAGTTTTCAGAGTCTCGGGATAGGTAGAAGGTCTTCATTGAATATGTTAATAGGGAAAAGTCAGCTTCAAGGGGCAATTGTATGAGCCCATTTTTTATTTTTATTTTTTTTATATAACCCTTTGTAACCAGGCAGCTCATGGAACCAATGAGCTCCGAAGGTAATTACTTAAGTGGGTTTCATGAAGAGTAGAGAGATGATTGGGCCACATTAAATAACAATTGTGTCCTTAATGATGTGTTGGGCTATAATGCAAACATCCCTCCACCATCACTCGCAGGATCTCTACTGTACCTTTCTAACGACCTCCAGGCCCTCCATCCCCCTGCCTCAACTGGGGGCTTTCAGAGACTGTATAAACACCAAGTGAGCTGGTATATTTTTTTTAGACTGCAGGGCCTGCAGCTGCGTGGTCATTGATAAATTGGCTATGAATTGCTGAAATACTTCATATGAATATAAACATTGTTGTAGCTTTGTAACTGGAAAAAAAAAGGAAGAAAGAAATATGCTTGACTTGAGAGAGAAGACTACAGTTCAAAGCACAGCCTTCTAGAGATTTCCTCCTTGGTGAAGTGTAAAGGTCTCGTTTACAGGGAAACCAGCATAACAAGTCCAAAAAGTATGGGGATGTAGTGGAAATTTTCTTTTTTAAAGAGGGACGTTTTAAAGAAACTAATTCAAGTGTGGTTTTGAGTTTAGGTATCAGTGGTTAAAATTTAAAAAAACACCTGCCAATACAGGAGACTTAGGTTAAATCCCAGGGTCAGGAAGATTCCCTGGAGGAGGAAATGGCAATCCACTCCAGTATTCTTGCCTGGAGAATCCCATGGACAGAGGAGCCCTGTGGGCTACAGTCCATAGGATTGCAAAGAGTCAGACACAACAGCAATTAAACAACAACAATGTGTATAGAGTCAGGAAATACTACTGCAGAATGCTATATTCTTTTTGAACATGTCGTATTCTGAGCGTTTGCGTCCACTCCACTTGTGTACCGCTATCATAATAAATATACTCGATGTCTGAGTTAGGAGTTACATGAGATGCTATCTAACCCTGAAAGCATTTTCACAGTGGTGTAAACTTGTAGGAGAAAAATAAAATGGAAAGGGTAATGCGCCCAGGGCCATAAATTTTCTTGACTGCTCTTGGATGTTATTATAATGACTATTTCCCTGGTAACCCCTAATAGTATCTTTTCGTGGACATGTCTGTTGAACCTTTTAGATGATCATGAAATCTCTAATATTAAAATTAATAAATACATTTCTGAAAGAGTTAATTCCAATAGAACGGACAAAATGCAATCAGCTGTGCAAATACTTTGCATTAAATTCTAACTCTTGGGATTAACTCTGAGAATGGGAAAATGAGGTACCTAAAATGAGAAAGTGAAAGTGGAGTCGCTCAGTCGTGTCCCACTCTTTGCGACCCCATGGGGTGTAGCCTACCAGGCTCCTCCATCCGTGGGATTCTCCAGGCAAGAGTATCGGAGTGGGTTGCCGAATTTCACTGTAAGTTAAATATATGGTGGGAATGGAAATGAACAATCGCTCACCTCTTCTCTCTCTCTTTTTTTTTTTTTGGTCTGTCTGTTTGTTTGTTTTAGTTGAGTAATGAAGACGTTGAGATAAGAACTGACACTGAAACAGACATATGCGCCACAGAAAAACCACAATCCAGGCTCATATTGAAAGATGTGTTCCTAGAGTGGACTTTGGAAATAAGTACCACCAAACCTGTCCGTGTTAATTCTTCAAATTAAATGAGGGTAGTGTAACTATGGGGCTTCCCAAGTGGCTCAGCAGTAAAGAATCTGCCTGCAACGCAGGAGACAAGTTGAGTGCAGTTAAATCGCTGAGTCGGAAAGATCCCCTAAAGTAAACCCACTTCAGTATGCTTGCCTGGAGAATTCCCTGGACAGTGGAGCCTGGTGGGCTACAGTCCACAGGGTCGCAAAGAGTCAGACACGACTGAGCACGCATGCATCGCACCTGTATATCACAATTTCCAATTCTGTCTTCTTGGATGAAGCACCTATGATACACCAAGTGTGGAGCTTTGCAGATGTAAGAACATCAGCCCTGAACAGAGGACAGAAGAGGAGGAGGCCACCAAGGCTGGGTCCTGTGTCTTGTTAGATGCCTCCTTTTTGTTCACAGCCATCAATGAGCTGGGGTATTAGACCCCATAGGAGGTTGCCTGTCTCTCTGCTTTCTCAGAGCTTGAATTGAACCCTGGTCTGATGGACTCCAAAGCAAGACTCGTTCACAGCCTGAGCTGGTCAGCAGGGAAAGGGGTAATCGAGGCTCGTAGCATGCTGCAGGCGCTGGAAAAGAAGCAATGTCTCTGTAGCGACTCTTAAGGAGACCACCCCCAATCCTGAATATTCTTCTAAAACCAAGGATGAGCTGCCATATGAGATATTACCTGACCAGCTCCTACTGAGTCCTGAGCAACCTGACTTTCCAGCAAGTATTTTGCCCTGAACTCTAGAGAATTAAGCATTTTGTGCCCATTCTACAGATTTGAGAAATGAAATTCACAAAGTAAAATATTTCTCCAAGGCTAGGATAAATGGATTGCACAGCTGGAAACGGGAGAAAAGCCAGGGGCACTTCCACTGGTGGCGGTGGGCCGCAGTCTTCCCTGGCCACCGTGCTGGATTCCCAAAGAGCCTTCGTAAGTTTGTGTGCTATGATCCTCTCAGTGACATTTGAAAGTGGGAGGAACCAACTGTGACACACACACACAGACTCCTTCAAAATATCTTGGGCACAACTCTTTTTTAAAGCAGAACGCCATGTGAGTGATAGCCAATTATTTAGAGCCTATTGGGTGCTAGGCAATGTTTTGCACTTGATGTATATGGACGTCTCAAAACCACCTTATAAAGTATGCATTATTGTTTTCAGGGTTTCCCAGGTGGCTTAGTGGGTTAAGAATCTGCCTGCCATAAAGGAGCCACAGGCTCAACCCCTGGGTCGGGAAGATCCCCCGAAAGAGGCAGGGCAGCCCACTCCGGCATTCTTGCCTGGAGAACCCCGTGGACAGAGGAGTCTGGCAGGCTACAGTCCATGGGGCTGCAAAGAGTCAGACACGACTGAGTGACTGAGCTCACACGCACACACACAGCATTGCTTCCATCCTCATTTTACGGATGAGGAATCTGAACCACGAAGACTAGGTGACTCACTCCAGGCCGTGCAGCTGGAGAATGGAGCCAGGATCTGAACCCAGGATGGGCTTCATGAGCCTGGACCACTGAACCACTGCTTCCTGCAAAAGCAACGGTGGTTGGTTAGAGTGAGGCCCATCCCAGCACGGCAGCAAGAAACGAGGAAGTACTGATTAAAACCCTATGGTAAACAGACTCAACTATTTATCCCTTTCTTCAAAATATTTTTGATGGAGACCATTCTCTCCTCTTTATTGAATTTGTTACGATGCCCTTTCGGCTTTATGTTTTGGTTTTGGGGGCCACGAGGCATGTGAGATCTTAGCTCCCTGACCAGGGATCGAACCAGCATCCCATGCAATAGAAGGGGGAGTCTTATCCACTAGACCATGAGGGAAGTCCCTATTTATTCTTTTTAATACAACCTGTTTAGATGCTTTCATTTTCTCTTGATTTTCATTTCATTTCATTATTTCATACATAGATTTCAAATTAACAACAAATTTTGTTTCCTACCGTCAGACTGAAATACAATAACATATAGACTTAGATTCAGCAACATCCATGCTTATATGTATTGATACTTAATATTTCTTTACTGTAGCTAAATTAACAGTGTAACTTTTTATGTCAACGTGCCAATTCATATGACAGATACTTGCAAAAAAATTTTATTCTTGAAGCACTTTAGGAAGAGATGTAAAAGGAATAATAAAATAGAGGAATAAATAAAATTATTTGGGATGAAGCTATAAATTATAGTAATGGCTTCCCTGGTGCCTCAGAGGGTAAAGAATCTGCCTGCAATGCAGGAAACCTAGGTTCAATCCCTGAGTTAGGAAGATCCCTTGAAGAGGGGAACGGCAACCTACTTCAGTACTCTTGCCTGGGAAATCCCAATGACAGAGGAGCCTGGCGGGCTACAGTCCATGGGGTCGCAAAGAGTTGGACAAGACTGAGCAACTAACACTTAACTATAAACTTTAGTACTGGCTCAAAATCCTTGAGAAAGGAAACCTCTCCGTGTCTAGGTGTCTCTGAATTACCCTTGCTATTCTGTCTCGTTTCTCTGTGCTGTTCTCTTTTCTCACTTGACACTGGGAGATGGTCCAGGTCTCTGGCGGTTTGCACAGCATGTCACAACATTCTTCCTCCTTGACTCCAAGGAGGAACCACAGTCCTGACCTTTTCCCCACCTGACCCCTCATGGATCAGGGAGTGGAAAGCTCCCCCCTTGCCCTCAGGAGCTGCAGGTCATTCCAGCTCCAGTGCCGGCTGCCCCTTAGGGTGACCCCTGGAACCTTCCAAACCAGAGCACAGTGTTGGTTCACGTGTGACTGGGGTAAAGGTTTCTGATGGGAGCTTATGCCTTTTAATACATGCTAACTGAGCCACCACTGTGGACCCAGCCCTGCATTCCCTGACTAACCCTGGAGCAAGGGTAGAGACCCCCACGTTCTTGCTGAACACTGCTTGAGAGACCCTAGTCAGCCGGAGATGCCCCGAAGGTTCCTGTGAAGATGCACAATCTCAAAATGCTCCCAGGAGCCCTGAGCTGCATCAGAGGCACTTTGCTTTCTCACAAAATAATGCTTTCCCAAGAAGTAGAGACAGAGCTGAAGCGTGGGCTGCCAGAGTGTCAGTGGGGTGATGCATCGCGACCAACATGGGCGAAGGAAGGAAACAGAGTGGGACTGGACAGAGGGGAACGCCAGGCTGCAGTGCCAACAGCGCCCCAGTGGACTCAAGGGGCTCAAGGGTCGGCATGGTCCTTCCAAGTCACCCCAGTGTGGAGCAAGGAGATCAGGCCCTTAAAACCCCACATCAGGGCCGTGCTCATATACACGTGCTCAGTTGTGTCAGACTGCAACCCCATGGACTGTAGCCTGCCAAGCTCTTCTGTCCATGGGATTCTCCAGGCAAGAAGACTAAAGTAGTTTGCCATTTCCTCCTCCAGTGGATCTTCCTGACCCAGGAATCAAACCTGCATCTCCTGCCCTGGCAGGTGGATTCTTTACCATCTAAGCCCCCTTTGTTTATTTATTTTTTGTTAACTCATTCTACAGGCTCTTCTCCACAGAGCAGTCAAAGTGATCTTCCTTTTTTAAAAATTTAAAGTACAGTTGATATACAATGTTACATAAGTTCAGCTTCCCTGGTGGCTCAGGGGTAAAGAATCCACCTGGGATGCAGAAGATTTGAGTTCAATTCCTAGGTTGGGAAGATCCCTTGGAAAAGAAAATGACAACCCACTCCAGTATTCTTGCTTGGAAAATTCCATGGACCAAGGAGCCTGGTGAGCTATAGTCAGAGGGGTCTCAAAAGAGTCAGATATGACTTAGTGACTAAACAACAGCAGCAGCATTATGTAAGTTACAGGTGTACAATACAGTGATTCACAATTTTAAGGAAGATCAGGTTGAGCCTCTTCTAAGCTGAACCTCCTCCGCTTGGGATGTGGCCCCTCGGCCTTGATTCCTGGCCAACAAGCACCTCAAATCTGAAGACCAATCATGGCTCAGCCCTCACCTTCTACCCACTGCTTTCATCTCAGCTGCTTTGCCCTTTTCATTGTCATGCAGACCCTCCTCCTATGCTGTGATTCAGGCCTCTGCTTTTGCTGGGACTTCTGTTTCCTTTGCTTGCCCCCCAGAATTGTTGCATCTCCTTTAAGATGCCAACTTCTTGAGGAGTCCCCGGCAACACCCTGATTCAGAAGGGCTCCTCGCCTTTCCAGACTCTTTCTGCCTCTCTGAAGCCTGTATTCATTCCCGGTAAGGAGTGTGTGTGTGTGTGTGTGTGTGTGTGTGTGTGTGTGTGGTTTGTGTCTGTGTGTGTGTGTGTGTGTGTGAGCACATGTTGTTTTGCTCACCACTATATCTAAGCTCCTAGAACAGTTCCTGGCCTAGAGGAGCACTGAATAAATATTTGTTGAGTGAGGATGTAAATGGAGAGATCAATGAGCAAATAGAAGCATGCCAAAAAGTTATGGATAATGGAGTTTGTAAGTTACCGAAATTTTCAAGGAGAGGATCAGAGTAAATCTCAGCTAAAAGAAAACCCTCCAATAAATGGAAATAAAAATGTTTATTCTACTGAGTTATGATCAGAAGGAGAGGATTTATATCTCAGTTCATTTACAGGCACCATATTATAAATTCCTTGAGGCCACAAACCAGGTTTCATTTCAGTTTTATTCCCCCAAAGCCCCTAGCATAGGTGCATGGTACTGTAAGTGAATGAGTTGCCCCCTAAATGAATGTTGAACTCAATTAATTTAGCATATCAGTATACTCTGCCGTTAAAACAAAGCCTTCGGTTAGCTGAAGGCTTCATGAATGCAGAAGGCTGGCCATTTCAAGTGTGGTTATGTTTTCTCTTGATCATCTTTAATGCTGTTAGACTAGCACACCAATTTTCCTTTAAAATGCCTGTAGATGTCGAGTTAGGAAAAAACATTAAATATTGCATTGCTATTTGAGAGAATTTGCTAACTTTCATAGGAATGAAAGACTCATTCACTGGGGCTCAGAAGGACTAGCCCATGAACAGCGTTTATAGGGTGGGCTCCGTGCTCGGCCCCGCCATGGGCAAAGATGCTGTCTTAATGATCCAGGGGAATGCTCAGGACACACGTGGCTGTTTGAGGGAGCTGATTGTGGGGGCTTTGGCTGGGTTCCTTTATTTTAGCTTGGTAAACCAAGCCTGGAATAGGAAACAGCAACCCACTCCAGTATTCTTGCCTGGGAAATCCCAAGGACAGAGGATCCTGGTGGGTGTGACAGAGGAGCCGATGACAGCCCATTAGGTCACGAAGAGTCTGACCCTACTGAGCCACTGAGCACAGCAAACCAGCTACTCTGCCTGCTAGTGAAAAATTGGTACGATGTGTTTTGAAGCAAGTAAGGGACTGACTGTGACTCTCCCCTTGCAGCAAACATACATCCCTATGAACACTGAGAGGAGCAAAACTGAGCATCCCTTCACCCCAACTTTCGAGAACCTCAACAACAACAACCAGCCAATCAACAGTAGGTGGGGCTCCAGCTGAAAAGCCATGAGAAACCCAGACATAGCATTACAAAGCAGAGACATTACTCTGCCCGTCTTCCCAGTGGTCATGTATGGATGTGAGAGCTGAACTGTGAAGAAAGCTGAGTACCAAAGAATTGAGGCTTTTGAACTGTGGTGTTGGAGAAGACTCTTGAGAGTTCCTCGGACTGCAAGGAGATCAAACCAGTCAATCCTAAAGGAAGTCAACCCTGAACATTCACCTGAAGGACTAGTGCTGAAGCTGAAACTCTAATACTTTGGCCACCTGATGTGAAGAGCTGACTTATTGGAAAAGACCCTGATGCTGGGAAAGACAGGGCAGGAAGAGAATGGGGCAGCAGAGGATGAGACAGTTGGACGGCATCACTGATTCAATGGACATGCTGCTGCTGCTGCTAAGTCTCTTCAATCGTGTCTGACTCCGTGCGACCCCATAGACAGCAGCCCACCAGGCTCCCCCGTCCGTGGGATTCTCCAGGCAAGAACACTGGAGTGGGTTGCCATTTCCTTCTCCAATGCATGAAAGTGAAAAGTGAAAGTGAAGTTGTTCAGTCGTGTCTGACTCTTAGTGACCCCATGGACTGCAGCCTAAAGGGTGCTCCATCCATGGGATTTGCCAGGCAAGAGTACTGGAGTGGGGTGCCATTGCCTTCTCCGCAATGTACATGAGTTTGAGCAAACTCTAGGAGATAGTGAAGGACAGAGAAGCTTGGCATGCTGCAGTCCATGGGGTCAAAAATAGTGGGACACAACTTAACAACTAAAGAATAAGACAACAGCTCAGTAGAGAAATGCTAGCATGGACCATCATACCGATACTGGAAGCAGTCCACCCACATTCAAACCTGTGCCCAGTCTTCCCAGGTCAAGGCCAAATCTCCCATCACAGACACCACGTAGGAAATAAGCTGAGGGAGACGGATGGGAAGAAGAGTCCAAGAGACCAGAGACCCAGAGGACAACAGGAGGCCGCAGTGGGCCCTGTGTGCCCCGTCTCTTTGCAAAGTCATGCACCATGTTTAAGCAGACACTGCATTTTCCCCCATTATCTCTGTTTTTCTCATCATGAAAACAACCTAAGCTTTAGAAAAAAAAAAAATTAACCAAGACACTCATACTGCAAAAGTCAAATAAAAACACTCATAAACTTACCACAAGCAGACCAGCATTATTCATCGTTTTATGTGAATGCTACACATATATTTTTCTCTATATAATGTAGTTCACATCTACTAACTAATGACTGACTGTCAACTGTCTGAGAATTCTGCAGCTCTAAGGCATGCCCGAGAGAGGTGCTATCAACTGTATGTAGCATTTCTGTCTAATCCTTGGTCCATTCATCCAGCAAATATTTTTTAAGTACCTACTATGTTCCAAGAAGCAGTCTGCAAGCTCCTGATGCAAACTAAGAGACACCGTCGTTGTTTTCAAGCAGGTCAAAAGGAGGAAAGAAAGTCATTACAGTTCCATGAATTATAATTTAGTGAGTAGGAGCATCTTACCTAGTTAGAGACTGAGAAGTTCCAGAGATGTGATAAATGAACTCCGTGTTGGTGAGTAGGAGGCAGTTAATAGGGAAGAAGTGGCGGGGGGGGGGGGGGGCGGGGGAGGGGTGGTGGTGCACCAGAAGAGTAAATACTGTGCATTTGAGGAGTAGTCAGGAGGTCAGAAGAGCTGACACCCAGGAGGGGAGACGAGAAGAGAGGATGGGTGATGCTCACTGGGTGTGGGATTCAGGAGGGTTCTGCTGAGGCTGAGCTGGCGTTTATTAGAGCTATTCCAAGAATAGCAAAAGCATGAACGGGGGAGAGTAGAAGCATGGACAGTAGGGAAAGTTAACCTGAGCCCAGGTGATAGGATCTGAAACAGAGGAAGCAACTGGGAGCCTTGGGGAGAGGAGGAGGTGGGGGTGGGGCTGGAGAAGGGTCCCTGTTGAGAGGAAGGCAGCAGGTGGGACAGAGCAGACAGGGGCCAGCCTCCTGGGGGAAAGGGTTAATGAGGGCTGAGGTGTCTGGGTGCCAACTCCTTGGAGAGCCGGACAGCAAAGCGGGAAAGAGGAGCTAGACCTCAGTCACAGCAAGCAAACTCTACAGCAGGGATCTCTGCAAAAGTTGGGGCTGGGGTGGCTTGGAGGTGTTTGCAGCAGAATCGGAGACAAACGGGACACCAGCCACGTGGTGGCCAGACTTTTCTCCCCACCTTTGACCCCTTCTCCTCTTCTTCCACCTGCAGAAAAATGACCGCACATGTGCTGTTCCCAAGATGACCTATATGTCACTCTTCACATTTCACCTAAATCCATCAAAGGAATTCTGTTTCTTCTTTCTGTGTGTATGTGTATGTGTGTGAGAGAGAGAGAAAGAAAGAAAGCTAGTTTCTCCATTCCTTATTGCTTCCAGTTCTTACTGAGGCTTCCTAAGGAACAATCTGTTTTCTACTCTCTCATCTGTTTCACTTTTGTCTGTATAGGACTCTGACTCCTTTTCCTGGAAAGAGACTTGCTGTGAGGTGTCTATAATGGGGCACTGGGGTTGGAGAGGGTGTTTAAAAGAATAATTAGAAATAATGCAATTAGATAGTCACATCAGAAGCTACACACACACACACATACACTCACACATACACTCACATTCACACAAACATTCACACACACACATATTTCAGTCTACGACCTCATCTTTTACAACTAAACCTATATTTCCTCAAGCATTAGCATTTTAGATCAAACCTTTACAAGGATTTCTTCATTAATTTTGTCACCTTATGATTTTTCTACTTGGTTTAATTTACCAGCATGGCAACGGTACTGATATTTGGCTTATTACCGTATGGAGCTTTTCAGCCAGGCAGGTGCAGTGGATTAAACAGACTTTTATAGGTTAGATCTCAAACGTAAACACGATTTGTAATGCATTTCTTTTCGAAAGTGTATACTAAGCTCCCCAGCAGCATACTTCAAATTAGCCTGTAGAAGTTACCTGCTCATAATTTGAAGTTTCCTGAATACACATAGATATTGATGTATGTAAATATGTCTAGATAGAACTCTGGATGCACGATATAATTGTGTTGTAGCTAAGATAATGTTCCACAGCAGGGTAAATTAGCACATTCGTGAATTATCCATATGTTTAACATCAGTTGCAAAGATCTAATCATTAGTTGAAGAAAAACTTACACTCCATCAGAAAAAAAAATTTCTCTATAAACACTGTTTGATGCAGTTAGATTCCTAGAGTGAATGGCAGTGTCAGTAGAAGTATAAACAGGCTTTTGAATTCCAAACACACTTGATTTGAGGATGGCCACTTGTCAACAACAGGCTTCCCTGGTGGTTAAGACAGTAAATAATCTGCCTGCAATGCAGGAAACCCGGGTTCGATTCCTGGGTTGGGAACATTCCTTGGAGAAGGAATCAGCCACCCACTCCAGTATTCTTGCCTGGAGAATTCCACAGACAGAGGAGCCTGGCAGGTTACAGTTGATAAGTTTGCAAAAGAGTCAGACACAACTGAGCAACTAATGCACACACTGCAAGAGCTGAGTCAAGAGCTGAGTATCTTTAAGTTCAACCAAATCTTACAAACAAAAGTTAGAAGAAAGAATAATCAAATCACAGACTGGTTCTTTCCTATCACAGATTAATCTTGAGGCAATAACATTACAAGCTTGGATTTGGAAAAAAAAAAATGTTCCCAAAATATAGACTATAAAAGATGGATGCCCTGTGAGATGGGAACAGTTATTCCACAGATGGAAAAATCCACCGGATAGGCTGCCGAGTTAATCACAGTTGAAACAGGTTTCTTTTTTCTAGAACTTCTCGGAGACTTTGCTATGCTGACGGGTGCTGTGAATTTCTACAATGGGACATTACTTCTCAAGCTGATCTGTACCTTGTCAGTTGGCAGTGGCAGGGAGCGAGGTCTCAGGATGGGAAGACCTTTCAACATGGGTGAAAGTACAACTGGTCCAAACTGTACCTGGGGCCTGAAACTGACCTCAGGATGTCAACTGGAGATTTGGAGATTTCATCACAAGTGCAAGAAGTTGGACTTCCCTATTGGTCCGGTGGATAAGAATCCACCAGCCAATGTAGGATACACAGGTTCGATCCCTGGTCTGGGGAGAATCCACAGGCTGTGGACCAACTAAACCCGGGCACCACAACTGCTGAAGCCCGAGCACTCTAGAGACTGTGTTTGACAGCAAGAGACGCCACCACAGTTACAAGCCCGTGTACTGCAACAAACGGAAGCCCCACCTTGCCACACCTAGAGAAAAGCCCTGGCAGTAACAAAGACCCAGGACAGCCGCAAATAAATAAACATTGTTGCTTCTTAAAGTGCAGTTCATTTTCCTGGGTCACAAATGCAAGTCTGAGAAATAAGAGAACAAGCAGTCACTATATCCATGGCTTTCAAACAAATTTAAGGGAAGCAAGAAAAAAATAAGGAAAGCTCTTCAGCGCTACCATTTTGTAAAAAGTATGGTGTTCTAGGAGGGGGTGGAGGGGGATATGGCAGTGGGGATGGAGGGCACCAGAAGTCACCAGGGGCCAAAGAGATGTGTTGAGTCACCTCCACCCAGCCCAGCTACTCTCTGTAGACGAGCAGCAAGCACGAACAATCTCAAGTTCACGGGTGTCTTGGACGGACGGGCTGACTTAACCACAGAGTCGAAATCCCCCGAGACAGTCAGTGTAAACCGCCACGGGGATTGGTCTCTGCCTCTGAAAGCTAAACCCTTATCGCTCCACAATGAGGGTGCTTTACATTTGGAATCAATATTTAATTCATCGACACTCAGCCTGAAAACTGAATGTACTGTCAGAGTTGGCAAGGGGACGCGAAATTTATGTTTTAATTAGTTGGCCATTTCATCAAACGGTAGACACGATGTCTGTGGTTTAGGGCTTTGAAACAAACCCTATGTGAGGGGGAAATCACCAGGCACATAGAACCCATTCATGCGCCTGTTTATGGTTTCTCTACCTGCGAAACGGAAAGAGTTGGTGAAGGTATATTTTGGGGGAAATTTACACAGGTTTCTTGTTCATCAAATTAAGCCAGTGCATATTTTACGCAGCAGAACATGAACTTGGGTGTGGCTTCTTAGATTGGGGTGGGGTTTTGCCCGGGGATTTTTCTAAATTGTTCAATGAAGATACCACACACACGGCAAAGAAAACTTCCAGGTTGAATTGGGTAGAGGCCATTTTTCAAAGTTTTATGCATGTGTGTGTGCACGCGCACATGTGATTATATATATTTTTGGCTGCCTCGGGCTTAATTGCTCTATGGGACGTGGAATCTTAGTTCCCTTACCAGGGATCGAACCCATGTCCCCGGCATTGCAAGGAGGATTCTTAATCACTGGACTACCATCGTTTAAGTATGTGAACTCGAGTACTATGAATTAAACCTTCACAGACACAGCGTGTGGAAAGGAAGTCAGAAACCATCGCTGAGGATGAGACACAATCAAAGCGCTTTTGCCCATCTTTACGTAACAATTCCGTGAAATCAATGAGATTATTGGTATAACCGGAGCTTTGACTTCTGGAGCTGGGAAATAGAAGTCAACCAAAGCACTGGTTCTTCTCAGTCAGACCCTTGGAAGGGTCAGTACCCAGGAAACAGCCCTGTCTAAACTGGTCACACGCCCAGCCTACAACACAACAACCCTCCAGACGGATGCTCCAGAGAAGAGCGGAAGGTACTTAACGGCTTCGCCCATCCTTGTAGACCCCAAGCCCATCCTCATGACGCACTCTGCTCTAAGAGGACTGGAAAACCAGTATCTTTCATAGTAATGACTTCCAGTTTACAGCCTTCATTGGTTATATTTCCTCAATAGCTGTTGTGTTGAGATTAACTGCATAAATGGTCTGCAGCTGTCTGTTATGAATTAAGGGAGTTTAATCAAAGTATTTCTAATGTACAGCATAATGATAATACATGGGGGAAGTACTATTTAAGAGATAATGATGGCTTCAGAAGATCACTGTTGTAATGTTTAGTGCATATGCCTCCAGCATTGAATTTGTTGTTGTTCTGAATATGCTTAATGGATCGCTGAAAGGCGGCCTAATGCAGGATTGTTTGATGGGGCTGACAGAGCTGGAATTAGCCCATTGCTGTTTACTGCATACAGCCATTAAGATTAATTGCTGCCAGATAATTTTGACTGTTTTTATCTTCTGGAAAAAGTGTCACTAATGGGTTTATAAATTGGTTCACTATTACTAATAGTCAGGCCAGTGTAACAGGATAGAATGTCAGCTAATTCCAAAGATAAAGGTAAAAAAAAAGTCTAAAGTACTATATGGCTTGCTAGTTTTCAGGAATACTGTCATTTAATAACAGACATGCTGATATACGATGCTCATTAATGTGATTTCCTGAGCTTTGCATTGAACCTAATAGATGCTAATAAAGTCTTATTGAATGTCCCATTAAAAAAGCACAATCTGTTTTCTACATTAGTGGCCAGTGTTGCTTATCCTCGATGAGTAAAACCCAAATTCCAATCTGTTCCCAAACCAAGCTTTTCAGAGCATCTTTACACCTATTTTTGTTTTTATGAATGTGAGCTGACTTCCCAGGGGGCTTAGATGGTAAGGAATCCACCTGCAATGCAGGAGATCCAGATCCGATCCCTAGGTTGAGTTCGATCCCTAGGTTGAGTTCAATCCCTAGGTTGGCTTCAATCACTGGATTGTGAAGATCCCCTGGAGAAGGGAGTGGCAACCCACTCCAGTATTCTTGCCTGGAGAATTCCATGGACACTGGAGCCTCACAAGCTACAGTCCATGGGGTCACAAAATGTCGGACATGACCGAGTGGCTAACACTTTTACACTTTCAAATGTGAGCTGTACAGAGTCAAACCCGAGAAAAATTAACTAAGTTCATGAATTTGCAGTCATAAGCGGTATGTAAGTTACCTGTGAAATTCACAATTTGGGCTTTTTTATATAATGTCCAGGCAAGCTTCCAGGAACCATTGTTTGGGGATTGTTTGCAATTGAATACTATTTTAAACATTAAAGTAACTTAATAGTACTGATTTAAAAGAAAAACAAAAAGCTTTAGGGTCTTCCCCAGTGGTCCAGTGGTTGAGGGTCTGCCTTCCAGTGCTGGGGATGCAGGTTCAATCCCTGCTCTGGGAACTAACATCCCACATAAGGAGCAACTGGGCCTGCTCCGCACAACTGCTGAACCCAAGAATCGGAACTGGCGAAGCCGGAGAGCCGCAGTGAAAGAGCCAAATAAATAAATGTTTTTTAAAAAAATTCACACACCTAAATCTTAACAAGACTAAAATGTTTTTGGTATATTTTTCTGAGGAAAATTAAATGAATATAATTATTTTTAAGTGATGTGATTCTAGTAGGTTATCCATGGAGCAGTCAGTCATCTCCGCAAACTAACCAACCAAACTGCCCACACTGGTTGGCAGAAGTTAACATGAGTTTTGCCAGCTTACCACAATTTATAATAAAAGCCCTTGTGCATGGAATTTCAAATGGACTCTTTATTTCTGAGTTCTAAAAAAAAATCAATGGAAAAAATATGAACCAGACAGATAGACAGAGAGTGAATATTTAGCCATGAGAAGAAACCAGTAATTCATGAGTGGTGAGGTTCTTCCTCAAGAATGGATGGTGTAAACTATGAAGTGTTTCTTTCACAAAGTCAAAAATACATTTATATCTTTCAACTAATTCTTTGTATTACACTTAAAAGTTTTACATTTAAAAATACCTGAACTCCTGAAGTGTGTATAAGGTAAGATATGACAGTTTATTTTTCCTTCTTTTTTTTTTGATGGTGTTGTTTGATGAACATGCTCAGTTGCTCAATCATGTCTGACTCTGCAGCCATTTGGACTGCAGCCCGCCAGGTTCCTCTGTCCATGGAGTTTTCCAGGCAAGAATGCTAGAATTGCTAGGGTTGCCATGCGCTCCTCCAGGGGATCTTCCCGACCTAGGGATCGAACCCACGTCTCCTGCATCTCCTTTATTGACAGGCGGATTCTTTACCACTGAGCTGTTGGGGAGTTACTAATAAATAGTCACTGATGTCAGAGATCTGTACAGGTGATTCCCAAGCTCATTAGAGTAACAGGTTCCTGCAGTGCTACGGGGCATATTCTTCAGGTTTCCTTTCCCAAACTACTGACTCAAGTTAAGATTACATCCTCTGCTCCTCTGCGTGTATTGAATTTGCCTTGTAAAGCTCATTCCTTTCAAGTGATAGGGTGTCACGAGAGACATGAGGAGGGCATTCAAGACCAGGCGTGAGATTCATCCGATGCCTTCATTCAGTGCCTCACTGCATTGCTGAGAAAAGAAACGGTAAATGAAGTACATTTTTTAATTGCCCATTGAACGCACATCATTAAATAATTCTATAAGAAATTCATAAACAGAGACAAGTAGGAAGATTAAACTGCTACAAATTATGTGGTGGGGGTAGCAGGGCATGTACACTTATTTTACTCTTTGTCCTAGCCTCAAAGTGTCCATGGCTAGGCATGGTTATGCCCATGGCTTAACAATGAGTACCTTTAAGGAAGTGTGACCCCTGAGTGCCCCCAAAAGGGAGACTACTGTAACAGCATTTAGCTCATATCTAGGAACTGGTGAAGAACAGGTCTGCCAATGCAGGAGATGCAAGAGACACAGATTCAATCCCTGGGTTGGTAAGATCCCCTGGAGGAAGGCATGGCAAGCCACTCCAGGATTCTTGCCTGGAGAATCCTATGGACAGAGCGGCCTGGTGGGCTACCCTGGGGTCCATAGGGTCACTAAGAGTTGGACACAACAGAAGCAACTTCACATGCCCACACATACAGAAACTGGTTTAAAATGTCTTTGTGTTGCTCAAGTTACAGTTGTTCTCAGTGAGGCTTTAAGTTTCTATCTTTCTTCCTTTCTCTGTCTTGGCCCTTCTCCACCTTAATTCCCATCCCACCAGCAGCAAGTAAGTGGGGAAAGGAGCAACTTCCTCTCCTTCACCCCAAAATGCCATGACAGTGCCAGCCACCGGTGACCGCTGGTATTCCCTGCCATTCTTCCTGGTCATTCCATCCTATCTCTTTGACAGGTGTTGAGCCTACTTACCTCTGTTTTCTCTGTTTCTACCTGTTCTGTATCCTTCATGAGACCAAGAGCTCTTGTATTTTCAAACAAATGAACCTCAGCACATGAAATGGCACTGGGTCCCCAGGTAGTGCGTTAGCATCCAAGGCTGTGTAACAAAGCACTCCAGAATGCAAGCCTTCCCCTTGTCATCTGTCTTGTGGGGGTGTGTGGGTCAGGAATTAGGGAGGGGCTAGTTCCTGACACTCAGGCTCAGTGGTCCTGCCTCAGGACCTCCCAGGCAGTTTCAGGAGACATAACAGCTGGGGGCTTTCTGGGCCTCATTTTCTCTTCTGCAGTCTCAGGGCCTCTCCGTTTGGTCTCTCTTCGTGGGGTTAGTTGGGCTTCCTCACAAGCATAGTTCAGTAAGTGATGATATCAGATCAGCTCTTCTGTGGAGAAGTGGCTAGGTTGGCCCCTTTCTAGGTGTTTCAAATAGAAGTTGTTTAATAAAGGAGATCAGAGAAGGCAATGGCAACCCACTCCAGTACTCTTGCCTGGAAAATCCCGTGGACAGAGGAACCTGGTGGGCTGCTGTCTATGGGGTTGCACAGAGTCGGACATGACTGACGTGACTTAGCAGCGGCAGCAGCAATAAAGGAGATGACTATGCAGACATCAGAAGTGCAGAAAATCATATGAGGGTCATGATCCCCTTCAGATATAGCAACATCATGAAGGACCAGAGGGATGAAAAAGGGACAACGGTGAGGCATATTCAGAGAACCCAGTGGAGTTGAATGTTCATCTTACTGAACCAGCCAATGACAGCTCCCATCTCTCTCCAGGCATCACAAAACGTGAGAAAGTTATTTACTTAATCTGCTATATTCATTTAATCTGCTCTGAACAGGGTTTTATTTTATCCATAAAGAATCCAAAAGGTTCTGTAAACAAAGTTAACCTAAAATGTACACTGTCCTTCATTTAATCATTTCTCTCCATTTATTTATTTATCACTTGTTTGTTTGCTTTAGCAGCCTGTGTGGGAGACTGTGTACTGGATGCGTGCAAGTGTCCTCATGTGTCATATACTATTCATCGTAGAGTTAAGACTGTAAGGAGATAGACTTCTAAAGATTTCATCTCTGCTCCCACTAGTTTTTTAAAAAAATTTTTATTTTACATTGGAGTATAGCTGATTAAATTTCCCTGGAAGAAAAGCTATGACCAACCTAGACAGCATATTAGAAAGCAGAGACATTACTTTGCCAACAAAGGTCCATTTAGTCAAAGCTATGGATTTTCCCAGTAGTCATGTATGGATGTGAGAGTTGGACTATAAAGAAAGCTGAGTGCTGAAGAACTGATGCTTTTGAACTGTGGTGTTGGAGAAGACTCTTGAGAGTCCCTTGGACTGCAAGATCAAACCAGTCAATCCTAAAGGAAATCAGTCCTGAATATTCATTGGAAGGACTGATGTTGAAGCTGAAACTCCAACACCTTGGCCACCTGATACAAAGAACCATCTCACTGGAAAAGACCTTGATGCTGGGAAAGATTGAAGGCAGGAGGAGAAGGGGATGACAGAAGATGAGATGGTTGGATTGCATCAACGACTCGATGGACGTGAGTTTGAGCAAGCTCCAGGAGATGGTGAAGGACAGAGAAGCCTGGCATGCTGCAGTCCATGGGGCATGCACTCAGACACAACTGAGTTCTGATCTAAATAGCTGATTAATAAGTTTGTAACAGTTTCAGGTGGACAGCAAAGGGACTCAGCCATACACATGCATGTATCCATTCTTCCCCCAAACACCCCTTGCATCTAGGCTGCTACATAACATTGAGCAGAGTTCCCTGTGCTATACAGCAGGTCTTTGTTGGTTATCCATTTTAAATACAGCAGTGTGTGCAAGTCCTTCCCACACTCCCTAGGTAACCCTTACCCCATTTGTCCCCCATGGCAACCATAATTTCATTCCACTTCTTTTTGAAACAAACTATTCTGTTCCAGGGGTGTGTCTTTCTTATGCTCAGTCACTTGTGTGCAAGAGCCAACCCAAGCCACAGCAGCACACTTAACTCTCGTCTCACACCAACTCACATTCCATTGGCCAGGGCAAGTCATGGGGCCACAACCAACATGAATGAGGCTCAAAAGCGTTTTTTCCCCACAAAGGGAGGGGAAAGAGAGCTGGAAAATACCTCTCTCATTTTCCCATGTGTCAGAATTCCCTGGAGGGTTTGTTTGTTAAGCCTGACTATGGGTCCCAGTGCCAGCGTTTCGTATTTGTTAGCTTGGGGCCTGTCGATCGGCTTTCCTAACAAATCTCTTAGTCGTGCAGAGGCTGCTTCATCCAGAGACGACACTTTGAAAAACACTGATCTAAACCCTCACTGTTGGCATCTGGAGATGCCATGCGACGCCTGAGTGGAGAACAGGAAAGTATGAGTGCAAGAGGAATGAAGACCCCAAATGATGAAAGTCTTGGGATAGTCTTTGTGAAAAAAAAAAAAAAGGCAATAGGATCTTAGTTTAATTAGCCTAAAGCAAGGCAGCTAACAGAGAACTTAATGACAGTCTTCACGTCTGCAATGGAAGAGGAACAGCTGTGTTTTTGGAGGATGGGACCAGTATGACAATGCACCGGGAGAGATTCAAGGTAGCCGTGAGCAACAACAATCCATCTGCAAGGCGGCAGAGGTGACACGTGCGCTAAGGACTCTGAGAGAGAAGCAGAATTAGATCACTGCAGGCATGAACCATATCCACTCTACAATTATTTGACTTTTGTTCTTTCACTGGAGCAATATGAGACTTGTCTCTGAGGGTCACTTTTGGCTCCATAATGAGGATAAGAAGAGCAATGAGGAAGAGGTAAAGACCAGGGGGAAAAAGTCGTCTGCGTCTGTGAACGCGTTTCAAGATGCCACCAGTCGTTTTCTGTAAAAGCAAGCATTTCTTAATTTTGCTGTCACCCCTAACATATGATGAACCTCATTCCATTGTGAAGCTGACCTTTCGGGTTGAAAAAAGCGTAACACAAGAGAGAAGACCTGGCTCCAAGTCTCAATTCTGGCATTTTTTGTTGTTGTTGTTGATTGCTTAATTACTTCAATCTTTCTGAGTCTCTTGTCCATAAATGAGGTTAATAATTTCAACAATATTAATGTGCTGCAAGGATCCAAAAAGCTAATAAATGAGAAGTTGCTTTGCAAACCATAGCGTGCTGTTGGCAGGATGAATTTGTGGTGATTGGAGGTGGGGAGCAGGGGAGTGGGAGGGATGCCGTCTTAATGGGTGGCTATGCTTCTCCAATAGGAATTTCAAAGTGAAAGTCGCTCAGTGTGTCTGACTCTTTGCAACCCCATGGAGTACATGTAAGCTGCCAGGCTCCTCTGTCCATGGGATTCTCCAGGCTAGAATACTGGAGTGGGTAGTCGTTCCCTTCTCCAGGGGATCTTCCCGACTCAGGGATGGAACATAGGACTCTCGCATTGCAGGCAGACTCTTTACCATCTGAGCCACCAGGGAAACCCAAGAATACCGGAGTGGGAAGCCTATCCCTTCTCCGGGGGATCCTCCCAACCAGGAATTGAATCGGAGCCTCCTGAGCACTCTGAAATTTCAAGGATGTTGTGTATTTTGGACCTCAGATGATGAAGGCAGTTAACTGAACTCTCAGTTCGGGCATGTTCTAAACATCAGTTGTCACAAGGCCCTTCTCTTGTCTCATTTTATTATTTTCCCTTTAGCCCCATTTTCAATCCTGTCCTCCCTGATCCCTCATTCGATATGCATAAATCTTCGAAACGCAATTCGTGTGCAGTCACTTCAGTCACGGCCAACTCTCTGTGACCCCATGGATTGTGGCCCACCAGGCTCCTCTGTCCATGGGATTTTTCCCAGCAAGAATACTGGAGTTAGGTTGCCATTTCCTTCTCCAGGGGATCTTCCCAACCCAGGGATCAAACCTGCGTCTCCTGCATTGCAGGTGGAGTCTTTACCCCGAGCCAGTTGTTGGGAAGTCCAACAATTAAATGTGTATGATTGTGTGGTTTAGATCTTGCTCCATGTTTTACAGAGTCAATTTTTTGTACACCTGAAATTAACACAGTGTTGGAAATCAATTACACTTCAATAATAAATAAAACCCTGAATACTCTCCAAAATATATACATTATATATATATATCATTATGCATATATTATTTACCTATATATACATTCACACATACACACTTTTCTTACATAAAATTTCAGGAGTTAAAGATCCTTTGAGGGCTGAGGAACCACTATCAAAGATCTACGAGAATGATTAAGTGTTCGTCCCTAAGGGATATTCAAAGCTTTACTCCCTGAGGTATCAGAATCACAGGCTGCATCCGTGCTAGAGCAACCTGGAAGAAGAGGTACATTCTTAACAGTGTGAATTAACCAACATGAATCCTAGAATCTTCAAGTCCTCTCAGGACAGGGATGACGAATGGGAGGCTTGGAGGAATGAATTACCCCAGTCATCCTCAAGGAGCATTCTGCACTCCCAGTGAGGAGCTCTCTGTGGCTGCTTCTTCCACTTACTTTCAGGGTGGTGAGTTTTGTTCAGAGAATGTGATTGATGGGGCCATGTCTCCACACACATTGTTAGCCTGTGGTGGGTAAGCTCAGATGGTCAGAGCTTCGTACTAATGAAGCGGAGGTTAGGGGCTCAGTGCCCACATGGACCACAGCTTTTGTCTCGTTCACGTCCCCAGATTACTCCCAACACGGGCCACCTGTCTTGGAAATGTATTCAGAGGGAGGAGCCTTGCGGAAGGGCCCAGATGGATTGCTTGCGCATGGATCATGACTCTGGGTAATCAACTCCTCTCAGAGCTCCTGATGGTTGATGAGGATGGTCAGCTTGATTTAAAAAGGAGAGCAAGCATAACACTCAAGACATTCACGCTCTGTGGATTTTGTGATGATGTTAAATTGTCACTAGATTTTATATCCTTGGGAAATATGTATTTGAATGAGAATGGATTAGATAAAATAGTGAGTATTTACTGACATAGAGACGGGTGAGCATTCAGTCTGCAGAAAACTCATCTGAGTAAAAGCAACCTTGAATGTTCTGGAGTTCTTAATAGGCAAATCCTGGATGAAATGTTATTAAACAGTTGTTGAACTGAACAAAACTTTTCAGTGTATTTCTCTCATAGAGCAAAGCCTATATTTGTGGAGCATCCTGTCCATGTTTGGGAGCACTTTAGACACTTTTCTCATTTTGGGTAAAAGCTGTACAATCCAAAACAAGCCAGAGGTCAGGAAATGGTTCTTAGGTCCTCCCTGACCCGTAGACTTTTCTTCAACCCATGCATGCATGCTAAGCCGCTTCATCATGTCTAACTCTTTGAGACCCCATAGACTGTAGCCCACCAGGCTCCTCTGCGCATGCGATTCTCCAAGCAAGAATACTGGAGTGGGTTGCCATGCCCTTCACCAGGGGATCTTCATGACCCAGGAATTGAACCGCCGTCTCTTATGTCTCCTGCATTGACAGGCAAGTTCTTTACCGCTAGCGCCACCTGGGAAGCCCTTCTTCAACCCATAAGAAGTCAAACCGTGTTGTTTTAGCCCTTCACGGTTGCCGTGTCTGCCCCTCCCCCATTATTACCACTTCAGCTCAAATCCTGGTTATTTCCCTGCTGGACTGGCTAGAGCACACAGCTAACCAGTCTTTCACCCCTCAGCAACACTGAGGATGAGTTATGAAAGTGAGCTCTAGAATTTGACTGCCTGGTTAAGCTTGAAATCCATAGAACTTCTCTTCCCTCTAAGCAAGCAAACTTTCAAATGTCCTTTGAGTCAAACAACCACAAAAGTCATTTGTATTTTTTCTAGTGGGTGATCATTTCTGACCTCAAAATTGATCCAACATCCTGAGGGCTTTTGTCTTCTCCATGGGACCCTAGAGAGAGGCGGGTGCTGCTTGAATTGGAGAAAAGAGATGGAAGTCACAGGCTGTGTATAGTGTATGTTTTCATCGCCTGCCCTCCAAGCTGTTTCTCACACATATGCAGAGTAGAGATGCGGCATAAATAATTAGCTCTTGATTAGAAAGATCAGGCTGGCTAGTTCTCAGTTCTTTTTCCCCCTCTTCATTTTCTTTTATTTTTTCTTTAGATAGATAGAAATAGCAGATAATAGATAAATAAATAGATGGGCTGTGCTCAGTCATTTCGGTCTTGTCCAGCTCTGCGACCCCAGGGACTGTAGCCCACCAGGCTCCTCCGTCCATAGTATTCTCCAGGCAAGAATACTGGAGCGGGTTGCCATTTCCTCCTCCAGGGGATCTTCCAGACCCAGATCAAACTCAGGTCCTGTGTCTCTTGCATTGCAGGTGGATTCTTTACCACTGAGCCACTGAGAAAGCCCCCAGATAGACAGATATAGTAGATAAATAGATAGGGCTGATAGATGGATAGATAGATAGAAAGATATATACATAAAGACATAGATAAACATGATATGATAGATGATAGAATCAGAAGAGTCAGTCTTGGCGCTAATCTAAAATGATCACAGCTATGCTTTCAAACTGATCCATGTCTAAAGTGCCCCCAAAATGTGGACAGGATGCTCCAGAGTGAATTCCACAGTAGAGGCACTCCTTGGAAAGGTGAGGAGGTGGTTGGTGGGGGGCGGGGGGGGGGGTGGTGGGAGAAGGAGGAGGAGGGAGGGTGGGTTTCTCTTTCACTCTCTGGCCACTCCAGTTAGAGGAAGATCGGCAGCTCTCAGTAGACCACAAGCCAGGAACTGAAAGCAGCACATTTAAAATAAATAACTCTCCAAAATACAAACCACAGAATATTAGTTACCATCAGAGAAAAAGTGAAGGAGAAAATGAAATGAGGGGAAAAAATCGAATCCTCCCCACTCAGCCTCAGAATGCCACTTGGAGCTGGGCAGGAGTTCTTTATTACACAGATAATTCAGAAGAAGAAATCTCCTGTCTGGACAGGCATCGCCTCTGGGCTGAGTAGGTTATCCATTTGAACTCCCCTCTGCAGCCTAGCTGCTCCACAGGTGAATGTGGCCTGAAATAAAGCTATAAATTATCAGCACGGTACATGGGGATTTAACCTTCCAAGGCCCCTTCATTAACCTCAAACCTCCTCTGCCTACAATCACCATGTGGAAAAGAAGTCCTATGTGTGGCCTGGCAGAAGCTAACACAAATGTTTCACTGATTTTTGAATGAAGGGACAACAGCAACAAAAAATAACCCTAACTGCGACCTATAAAATACATAGCAATTTAGAGTTTGGTTGTTTCCTATGGAAGGTGTATGATTTTTTTCACCTCCTCTGATTTTCCCTTAAAAAAAAATAATTGTTAAGTTTTTTCAACATTGTGGCCTTAGGAGGTAATTTGCTAAATAGGACAAAATTAGCTGATTTTTGGACCATTTAAAAGAACATTTCTTTTGAAAGCATATAAAATGTATTAAAGCAATCTTCGAAGTCTTTACCCCTGCTTGAGATTTTAATTTACTCCAAGCTAATAAATTATCCCCTTTCTCAGAAGCTATTGAAAAATTTCAGTTAAATCCTTTTTAAATTTTAATGTGTTCAATTGAATCCCAAGCAATTTAGACGCACACACTCCCAGCTTGGGGTGGTCAGCTCACCAAGGAAAGACTGAAAAGGGGTCAGATTAACGGGAACCCCCTCCCACCCCCTGGGATTACCAAGGTGGTATTAACGAATGCGATTTCCCCTGCACGTACAAGGTCCGATTGTTGGATAATTACTTTTCCACAACAGCATTTAACAAACGCTCCTGTTTGAAGGCTAGGACCATTTTCTCTACAGCTGGAGGATGTTCAGGAAAGGCAGGATGATGGGGAGTGGGGGTGGGGGAGCAGGAAGCCGGGTGGCTCTAATCAGAGCCAAATCGGGTGCTAGGGTCACTTTGGTTGCAGCGTTTGCCCGAGCACAAAGGCTCACTTCATCTCCAGCAGGGCTCTGCTCACTTATCAGAAATATTTTTTCAGGCTATCAATTATTATATTTGAACATTGCATCCTGGCTCAGGGGAGCCCTCAGCAAGCTGTAGCAAAAATCAATCCAGTTTTACAACTTTTACCTTGGCAGAGCTCCAGCTCTGTCCGTTACCCAGTAATTTAAAGATGCCATAGCTCTTTCAGTGCCACAGATATATCCCCAAGTATGACATGTCCTTGATCACAGCAATCATTTTTTAAAGTTTGCCCAGTTGTCCTGGGTAGGGTTAACTCTCATGGAGGTTGCAGGCATCACCTTAGCAGCTCCACTTTGTCCATAATCATACCTGATGATTGTGGTGAACAAAACACTTCCCCTTCCCATACTGTCTGCTCTATATGACAGCAGCCACCAAGCTCATTTTATTTGATCAGGTGTAAGAAGGCTGAGCAACAAAGAATTGACGCTTTCAAACTGTGGTACTGGAGAAGACTCCTGAGAGTCCCTTGAACTACAAGGAGATCAAACCAGTCAATCCTAAAGGAGATCAGTCCTGAATGCTCATTGGCAGGTATGATGCTGAAGCTGAAACTCCAATACTTTGGCCACCTGATGTGAAGAGCTGACTCATTGGAAAAGACCCTGATGCTGGGAAAGACTATGGGCAGGAGGAAAAAGGGGACGACAGAGGATGAGATGATTGGATGGCTTTAGTGACTCAATGAATGTGAGTTTAAGCAAGCTCCAGGAGATAGTGAAGGACAGGGAAGCCAGATAGTGAGGACAGGAAGTCACACGTGACTTAGCCACTGAACAACAAAGGAGAATCTATTGTGTTTTTGAAATCACAGATTAGGAATAGAGTCCGAGTCCTATTTGAAAAAACTTAAAGCCAACTAGGATATGAACTGCACGAGCCTCTAGAACTTGGCTCTTTGACTGACACCCTTGGGGAGATGGTCCTGGCCCAGGAAGTAACTGCCTGTTAGCTGAGTGCACATGTGCACGTTAAGGGCTAGGCTATGAGGATTGGCACTCTAGAGCAGGCTGTGTGTCATAAGCCAGGGCAGTGTGATTTTAAGAGGATATGGTGCTGCTCCGGGAAACATTTATGACCTCTCAGAAGGTGGGAAATTTGGATTGCAGCTGCTGATTTCATATACGGATGAGTTGCTATAGATGGCAGGAAACGAGCCACCCATACCAGGCTTTGGAATATCTGTGAAGTAGTAGGAATAAAAGAGGAAGGCTTGCCTCAGGGCTACGTTTGAAAAGAACTTTTAAAATTTATTTTTATTTTTAATCGGAGGATAATTGCTTTACAATGTTGTGTTGGTTTCTGCTATACAAAAATGTGAATCAGCCATAAGCATACATATATCCCCTCCCTCCTGAGCCTCCCTCCTACCTCCCTATCTCACCCTCTAGGTTATGAGGAGTGAAGTTGAGTCAGAAAGAGAAAAATAAATATCGTATTTTAATGCATTTTTTGTGGAGTCAATTAATAGAAAAATGGTACCAAAATTCCTGCAGGGCAGGAATAGAGATGCAGACATGAGGGGGAAGGAGAGGGTGGGAACAATTGAGAGAGAGGCATAGACATATATATACTACCACGTATAAAACAGATAGCTAGTGGGAAGTTGTTGAAAAGACTTTATTGGGAGAGGTTTTTTTTAAATAAATTCCTTATTCTTTTAACTGAAGTATAATTACTTCATAATGCTGTGATGGGTTTTGCCACATAACAACATGAATCTCATTAGGTATACACAGGTTTCCTCCCTCTTGAACCCCCCTCGCACCACCCTCCCCATCCCATCCCTCTGTCTGTCACAGAGCACTGGCTTTAGGTTCCTTGCAACATACATGAACTTCACTGGCTAGCTATTTTGCATACAGTAATATATATGTTTCAATGCTATTCTCCCAATCATCTCACCCTCTCCTTCCTCCAGTGTCCAAAATGTCTGTGTCTCCTTTGCCGCCCTGCAAGTAGGCTTGCCAGTGCCATCTTTCTCGATTCCATATACACACAATAATATATGGTATTTGTCTTTCTCTTTCTGACTTCACTCTGAAAAGACTTTTTAAGCAGGTACGCTTTGGAAGCCAGGAGCATCTCAATCTCTTCAGTGAATCCGCATATGTAGATAAAGCAGCGATTAGATGGGGCTTGTTTTCCGTGCATGGGGTGAGGTGTGGAGTCCTTAGCGTGGGGAAGGGAGTGTGTATGTTAAGAGTCATTCATTAACCACCCAGTGGGCTGGCCAAGTTGGCTCAGAGGGTAAAGAATCCCACCTGCAATGCAGGAGACCTGGGTTGGGAAAATCTCCGGGAGAAGGGAACAGCTACCCACTCCAGTATTCTTGCCTGGGGAATTCCATGGACAGAGGAGCCTGGCAGACCACAGTCAATGGGGTCGCAAAGAGTCGGACATGACTGAGCCAATTTCATTGTCACAGGATGAACGGGCTGCTCCTGTCCGCCTTGTCTGATGACAGCGAGGGTGAGCTTGGGACATCTTTCTGCAGCCCCACGAGCATGAAAGTCTAGATATCCTTCAGCTTAGGTGGCAGGAGGGTGGAGTCATATATGCTCTGTGGTTTCTGTCAAGAGTACAACATTAATTATATAAAAGGTTTGTGTTTGACTCAGCTGGACACACCCTTCCCCAACCTACAGCTTCTCCCGGGCTTTCATGGTTGAACACTTTGGCATTTTCAGGTTGCCAGCTTCGCCAGGATCCGGTCTGGGATTCATGTTGCTGTTGTTCAGTCACTAAGTCATGTCCGACTCCGTGCAGCCCCATGGACTGCAGCACGCCAGGCCTCCCTGTCCTCCACTATCTCCCAGAGTTTGCTCAAACTCATGTCCGTTGAGTCAATGATGCCACCCAACCGTCTCATCCTCTGTCCGCCTTCTCCTCCTGCCCTCAATCTTTCCCAGGGTCAGGGTCTTTCCCAATCAGTCAGGTCTTTGCATCAGGTGATCAAAGTATTGGAGCTTTAGCTTCAGCATCATACCTGCCAGTGAGTATTCAGGGTTGATTTCCTTTAAGATTGACTGGTTTGAGCTCCTTGCAATCCAAGGGACTCTCAAGAGTCTTCTCCAGCACCACAGTTCAAAAGCATCAATGCTTTGGTGATCAATCTTCTTATGGTCCAACTCTCACATCCATACTTGATTACTGGAAAAACCACAGCTTTGACTATATGGACCTTTGTCAGCAAAGTGATGTCTCTGCTTTTTAACACACTGTCTAGGTTTGCTACAGCTTTTCTTTCAAGGAACAAGCATCATGAGGCACAAAGAAACCCCAGTACACACACTGACATGTCCTTTCAGAATGTGCAGGTGCCAGGCAGCACACTGGCACAGTTTCTAGGCTCGTTTCATATATAAGGTCCATGGGTTTCAACTGCTCTCAGCAGGAGGAGGAGGGAAAGGTACATTTACCCCATCTTCCAGAAGCAGAAGTCTTTCTCTGATGTCTTCTCAAATTATGATTTAGTTTAAAAATAACTTTTTCTCATGACAGTTCTATGGCTGGTTTCACGGATGGACAAATGAGCTATTTTTTCAGTTATTGAACTTTACCACATAAGTGGCATTTGTGTTCATTAAAATTTGAAAGTAAATAGAAACAACAAATAGTTCTGATGATAACTGTCTTATTTTAATATTTATGTGGAAGCTGTAGCATCATAAATATTGAGTTATGCTATTATCCCTGTCTGTCCTGGCTTTTAATAAATGTAAAATCTGGCAAATATTACTACATCTATGCTTTCTTTAGCTTTGAACTTAAGAACAGAAAACACATCCCCTTATTAAAATTTGAAAAATGTCTGTTTGGTGAACAGGATGTCTCCAAGTCTCATTTACCATCTCGTTCCCACTTCCCAAATATTCTCCCAGAAGAGTCTCTCCAATCTTCATCATTTTTGCAAATGCAGGTAAACACAAGATAACTCACATGCTGTATAGCGATGAAAAAGCAGTGGAATGAGTTGTTTCTAACCTGCTCATGATTTCCTTCCTAGCTACACAGAAAAGGAAGCTGAGAGGAAGGGATAGAAAAGACAAGGGTAAATCTGGGCACCGGGGTGACAGAGAGAGGGAAGGGAAGGAAAGCAGAGGGAGAAGGAAGCGCCCAAGGTGTCCTGGGGGACCAACACGGTGCTGTGTCTGCGAGGCCAGATTAAGATACCTCTAGATGTTAGGACCTGGAATTTCAGTATCTGCTAACAGACAAATGGATAAAGAAGATGGAACGGTGGGAATTCCCTGGCAGTCCCGAGGTTAGGACTCCACACTCTCACTGCTGAGAACCCAAGTTCAATCCCTGGCTGGGGAACTAAAATCATACAAGCCGCTCAGCGTGATTAAAAAAAAAAAAAAGATGCAATATTATTCTTCTATGTGTGTGTATGCTAAGTCTCATCAGCCATGTCCAACTCTTTGCATCCTCCATGGACTGTAGCCGGCCAGGTTCCTCTGTCCAAGGAATTCCCCAGGCAAGAATACTGAAATGGGTTGCCAATTCCTCCTCCAGGGGATCTTCCTGGATCAGGGATCGAACCCACATCTCCTGTGTTGGCAGGTAGATTCTTTACCACTGAGCCACCTGGAAAGCCCCATCTTGTGGGGAAAAAGTGTTATACCCATTTACGCATGAGAGTAAGAGGCTCAGGGGATTAGAGCCCAGCAAGAAGAGAATGATGAGCTACACAAAGCCATCAATGCCTGCTTCCCCTCTTGCTGGGATGTGAAGAGGTGATGGAGAGTGAACAGCGCCATGACCTAAAGTCAGAAGCCTTGGGTTCCAGGTGGCTCTGATTCATGACCTGGTGATCCTGGGCTACTCACAGAATGACCCGGCCTCTGCCTGGGGTGTGTAAACAGTGGATTGGACAATCAGATGAAATGCCTGTAGAGGCTTTTGCTCGGCTGTCAAGATGTGTTAGATTAAAGGGAATCTGACGGCCACAGGCAGAGGCTCAGACACCCCCGTGCCACCTTCAGGGACTCCCTCCCTGAAGCCGTTTAAGTCTACCGCCTCTGCACAGCCTAACTCTTTCCAGATCCCACAATTAGCAGACTAACTCCAAATAACGGGTTTTCCCCCCAGTATTTGTACCAAAAATTCATTTGCAGCTTTCAGATCTTGAAACACTGGCTTTATTCTGAATGGAGCACCTGAAATAATTTAACACCTAGGTCCTTCCTAAGACGTAATTCTCTGCACTAACCCACCAAATACTCAACTCTTTTGAAGGAACATATAAATCGGCCCAGCTCTTTGTAACAGACATCCAAGACATCAGGTTAGATCAAAGGAAGGATTTGAACAAAGGTGGATATTTTTGATCTCAAGTTACGAAACTGCCCCAGAACTCCACCGCTGGGTGCGGTGTTCCGGGCAAAGCTTCCCATGGGCCCTAAAGGAATTCTGAGGGTGGCCATCATGCTACATTCCATCGGATGAGTTGGATCTGTGGCAGGTGAACACGGAGGGCTTCACATGGGTCTTCTGGGATTTTTATATGAATCTTCTGAAATGTTTATGACAGATGACTGTGTTACAGACAGAGACAAGTCAGTTCTCAGAACCAACTGTTCATTCCCATTCCCCTTTCCCAAATTTCCCTTTGAGAAATGAGAGGAACCTCATTCGCTGTGGAGGGCAGTGTCAGCAAAGAGGAAGCACTGTCTCTGAGACACACACTCCCCAGTGCCAACCCCACCATTGGGCGTGCCAACCCCACCATCAGGCATGCCCACACCTGCCAGCATTCCCAACCAGAGCAGGACCTCCAGCTGGAAGGGTGACTACAGGAGGCCTAGCCTGTCCCTCCTGGAGCCAGGTACCTACTTGCCACACCTGGAATGGTCCCGTAGGGTGGGAGTCAGGAGGGGTCTCCATGCTTGTGGTCTGACTGGAGATGGATGTGGCTGGGAGATGCCAACAGAAGCACGTAGCACTTCAAAGAACTGAAGACCTTTTTCTTAGACTTGGGGCTCGGGGAGAAATGCCAGCACACAAATAGACTACGGCACACAGGAGCTAGTGTACGCAGAGACAGCCAGGGATGCCCCCCAAGGCAGAGAAGGGTGGGACCAAGGCAGCCAGCATGACCCTCGTCAGGCAGGAAGGCAGGCCAATCACATCAGTTGTCACCCAAGACACCAAATGCTCTAAGAAGTGGTAAAAGAGAAACTGAAGTGCTGGTCACTCTTGTGGATAAGGATGAACAGCTCTGACAGGAAGGGGAGCCCTGGAGGATTAGTGGCCAAGGTGAACGCTTGGGCTTTTGCACACTATTGCCAGGTTTCCCCAGGTGGGTCAGAAGTAAAGAGTCCACCTGCCAATGCAGGAGACACAGGCTCGATCCCTGAGTCAGGAAGATCCCCTGGAGAAGGAAACGGCAGCCCACTCCAGTATCCTTGTCTGGGAAACCCCAAGGACAGAGGAGCCTGGTGGGATGCAATCCATGGGGCTGCAAAGAACTGGACGCGACTGACAGACTGGGCGCGCATGCAGGCACGGCGCACCTGGAAAGGAGCCCAACCATTTCGAAAGCTCTAACATTCCTCAGAAGTATTGCTTCTCAAGCTTGCAATTGAGTCTGAAATGCTAAGGAGAGGGAAGCTTTTGGCTGCGGGTGAAGGCTCTGAGTTCTGCTCCTGGAGGTGAAATTCCCAGCATTCCACACTCAAGCATGCTCTGGACCCCTGGACCACACACGGCAGGTGTAAATTCCTCCTGTATCCGATGCTGTCTGGGCGGGGGAACTGTGTGCGTGCGTGTGTATACTACATAAGCAAACACTCTTGTTGTTTCACGTTTCCCACTTCAGATGACAGGCTATGTTTTGGCAACCTTGACTCCTGCGGGGATGTGAAAACCTGTGGCCCCAGTTGGTGTCCACAGGTAGCAATAATACGCACACCACTAAAACAGAAGCACCAGCTCTGAGGTAATCTCTTTTAACAACACCCAAGGGATGGAAACGAGGCATTTCTTTTACCACGCTTATGGCATTGCTACTCATGAGCAAAATTTAATGCTTTATTTGAAGATGTCAATGGATTTCAAGGCATTGTTTCTCTTTGGCAATTGCTTGTTTATCGGTGATTCTCTGAGAGCCAACAGCCTGCTAGGAAAATGCACTAGGCCTGGGAAGCACATACATTCAGGATAAAAACTAATTTTGCCACTTTCCCATGCTACTAAAGCACAGGATCTGATTATTACACTTTGGGCTTCAATTTCATTTATTCTTGCTTATTTCCTAATTTCTGAGGTGGACAGCATGATAAACAAAGACAGAGCATCCAGTGGAAATGCACTGGTGATGCTTTGTTGAGTTAAACATAAATGGATCAGAGGCTCAGGGTCACATTTTCCTGTAAATCACTATACATGATCCAAAAAAAAGAATAGTTAAAAACTTTACGGACAAAGCAGCTGGAAAAATCAGTGAAGACATCTAATATTTATACTTTCTTCTCAGGAGCAATCAGTGTTTAGGATCCAAAAATGCTCAAATGATAGCCTTTTGCTAACTGAACCTGTGATTTATGGAAAGACATTTTAAACATATATAATGTTTTTCAGTAGCACAGTGGTAAAGTATTACCTGCCAATGCAGGAGACACTTGGCTTCGATCCTGTGTCAGGAAGATCCCCTGGAGGAGGAAATGGTAACCCACTTCAGTATTCCTGTCAGGAAAATCCCATGGACAGAGGAGCCTAGTGGGCTAGAGTCCACGGTGCCGCGAAGAGTCAGACGCAAGCGACCGACTGAGCGTGCACGCACGAGGTTTTTTCCACAGGATTTTTTGAGATATCCTTTGGTTTATTCATATGACAGTTGGGTTCTATTTATTTATTGGTTGGTTCAGAAAGGAAATGAAAACCCAAGTATAATTTTCAGCTTTTATATTTGAAAGAAACCTTCTGAGTCATAGTGATTCCATTTTGTATCTTGACATGTGTAGTGATTTTTATTTATGGATCAAAGAAGCAAAAAATTTGGCAAACTGGTGCCGTTGTTAAAATTGAGTTACAATAGGGTTATACTCATCATCAAAAAATGTTTTCATTTATGAGTCAAAGTGGACCACAGAGTGAACCCAGGCCCAGCAGAAGGAAGCCTTGGAATGCGAAACTCCCAAGGCCCTTCAGGACCTATTTGTTTGGTGTTGTTTTTTTTTTTTCTTTCAATTATGTGTTAGGACAACTGCTTTGAAATGTGAGACCCAAAACCAAAAAAGGATTTCGTATTTTCACCAGATTTTAGATCAAACTGACAGGTGTCTAGTCTATTTCTAAGCACAATTGGGCAATTTAAAATAAACTTCCAAGAATTGATTTGCGTACAATAACTTGCCCAGTCTGGTTTGTGAGTAGCATCACATATTATCAGTCCTCAGGGAGCAACAGCAGGGATGAAGAATAGTTACAGGTCTTCCTGGGTCCCTTCTGTTAACCTTGATTCCTGCTGCTGCTGCTAAGTCGCTTCAGTCGTGTCCAACTCTGTGCGACCCCATAGATAGCAGCCCACGAGGGCTGGGATTCTCCAGGCAAGAACACTGGAGTGGGTTGCCATTTCCTTCTCCAAATCTTGATACCTAGTCCTTCAGAAATGCCTAATTGCAGTTATTTCTGGGGACTTTTGCTGCTTGCTTCTTTGGAAAATCAAGCCTGCTGACTGGTAAATTTGAAAAGTGCCAGCTTGTAGATGAGCAGGAAGCTGAAGCAGAGGTGTTTGTTGTGTTCTTGAAGATCAGAGTCTCTGAAATGGGCTTGGACCAGGTTAGTTTCACATGCTTTAAAAAGCATTTCTTTCATCTCCAATGGTCAGGAAAGTTGTACATGAGCGCATGCTAAGTCATTTCAGTACTGTCCGATTCTTTCCGGCCCTATGAACTGTAGCCCCCCAGGCTCCTTTGTCCATGGGATTCTCCAGGCACGAATGCTAGAGGGATTTACCCATGCCCTCCTCCAGGAGATCTTCCCAACCCGGGGGTCAAACCCATGTCTCTACATCTCCTGCGTTGGCAGGCGGGCTCTTTACCACTGGCATCACTTGGGAAGCCCCTCAGGTAAGTTACCAAGACTTAAAAGACGCCAGTGAAGGAGCTGGAGAACCAACAGAGCTGGGCATGATCAAGCTACACCTTAAACAATTGTGTACATCAAGGTTTCCGCCTGAGGAGTCTTCTTATTGGTGTTTTGGGGGCTTATTGGGTATTTTAGTGGCTCAGTGATAAAGAATCTGCCTGCCACTTCAAGAGACACAAGTTTGATCCCTGAGTCAGGAAGATCCCCTGGAGAAGGAAATGACAACCCACTCCAGTATTCTTGCCTGGGAAATCCCATGGACAGAAGAGCCTGGGGGGCTACAGTCCATGGGGTTGCAAAAGAGTCAGACACGACTTAACAGCTAGATAATAATTTGGTGGTATTTACTTAGGAGGGATTCAAAATTTTGTAATGTAGCACGATATACTTTTAAACCTATTTCAAGGCTGATGAAGCCTGAAATTTTACTCTTAATTACAAGCCTTTACATCTATAATTAGCAGAAATAACTCTTCTTCCGCTTGGGTATTTATTCACAGATATAGTATTAGTTCCTAAATCACAATCACTAAAGCTTAATTACTTAAATCTAGGTGATCAGTTATTCCCAGTACCGAGTCCACATATGACCCAACTCTTGACACTCCCCAGTCCTCCAGATATTTTCCATAATTAAATACTCATTCAGTCAGTCATGTTCGAATCTTTGTGACCCCATGGACCGTAGCCTGCCAGACTCCTCTGCCCATGGGATTTCCCAGGCAAGAATACTGGAGAGGGTTGCCATTTCCTCTCCAGGCCATCTTCTCCATCCAGGGATTGAACCCAGGTTTCCTGTCCCAGCAGGCAGATTCTTTACCACTGAGCCACCTGGTAAGTGCATAAATACTCAGTTTCAAACATCCAAATCTATAAGTGTAAAAAATTCCCCATAGAAGAAAATTCTAAAATTTCCACACTGTTTCAATGGAGAACCTCATGTCCATTATGTATTCGATACATTTACTATTGCTAGAAGATGCCACCTGTAAAATCAGATCATTCACAGCAGCTAACATAACACATTTAATCACTTGAGTCTCTGGATAACAAACCCAGGCTGAAATCTGTTCTACACAGTCATTTAAGATTTAAGTATGGTTAATTCTCACGCACAAGCTCACAATTCTAATAATCCCCCCCAAACATCCAGCTGGCCTCCTGTGCCTCTCGTCTAACACTTTGAGTTTTCTCTCTCCATCACTACAACTCCATTAGGTACCGTCATCCTAATGCTTTGCACTCATCTTCCTCTTTCCACTCAACTGCTTTATGAGCATTATTCCATCAATCCTCACAAATGCCTCTTTTAACAGAATCTAACATTAGCAGTGCATGATGAAGAATTATTGTAAATAATCAACATTAAATACCTTCCTGTCAAAATAAGTGGAAGAGGACGTTTTGCAGTGCAGGACTCCTGATTTTTATTGTTTTTTCATGTACTCGCTAATTTGCAAAATTCTACAATCCACAATGGGTCCTCCCGTCATTAGTGTTAATTAGCGGGATTGTACTGTACTAATAAATCAACATTACCCAAATGCAGCACATGGAGATACATCCCTGCTTATGCATTTTTAAAAGTTAGATCGTGTTCACCACCGCAGTCCTGGTCTTCACTGATAGAGTCTGGATATACGTAGATCCCCTTCTACAGCGAGGTTTGCATGGAGACAGCAGGTGTGTTTGTAATAACTGCGTTTGTGTATGCTCAGTCGTGTCTGACTCTTTGTGACCCCATGGACCATGGGCCACTCAGGCTCCTCTGCCCATGGGATTTCCTCCTCCAGAGGTTCTTTCCAACCCAGGGGTTGAATCCACGTCTATCGCATCTCCTACACTGTCAGGTAGATTCTTTACCCCTGAGCCACCAGGGAAGCCCAATGATTGTGTATCTGTTCTAAATCTCACACACTCAGAGGGAGAAAGTGAGCAAGGCAGGAAGGACCACTGGTTTCACATCATCCAGCACATTAATATAGAAACAAGAAGCTTGTCCAAAGTCTAGTTGCAATCAAGTGTTCTCACACCCAGGCCCCAGTCCATCCAGCACAACAAACTGGCCACTCGTGTGAAAAGTGTGAACATGAATCTCCACCAAAGACTTATTTTTCCCAAGCCCATCCATTTCCCAGTCTTCCAACCCCTACCATTAATGGTACCCATCCTGCCAAACTTACCCTCTCTCTGCCCCTTAACTGCTTAGCTGTGAACTCTGTGATTCCTGTGTGTAGCACGCTGTGTGTATTATTTTTTCTCATGAGAACATTCAGTCAATTAAATTAGACTTATGGTTGGGATGTACTTCAGAATTTACCCGACCTGGGATCCACTGATTGAACGGCATACCTTTCTCCTAACCTCATATCATCATTTAATTATAATAGACGAAAGTGGTTTCCCTGGCCAGTCGGCACGAAGGAAGGTCATATGGCCACTGACCCACATCTGTACAGCTGTTCCTCATCTCTTTTCACAGGCTGGCTCTCTGGTTGGCCAGTAATGGCTCAGAGCCTGTCAGCACAAATGCTTCCCAACTGTATTGTTATTCTACAATAAATAATGTCCAACAGTGCTCATGGAAGCCCTCATATTTCTCTGCCTCTTGACAAGGAGATGGGTGACCGAGGGAGAGTCTCTAGATCGCAACAAAAGCAAGTCATCCAACGTCACAGAGACAGGAAAGAGGCCGGAGCATCGTCCTCTCTAGAGAATCTCCCCAGAAAGAGGACAGTTTTCCCTTTGAAATGGGAAGGGATCTTCCAAAGAACTTTTAAGTTCTGTGGCTCTTTGATTCTCCCAGCAGTTGCTTTGAATTGTCATTTCTCCCAAAATTTTGTGATCTTGTCACCAAAGGCACATCTATATGCATGGATGAATATTCAGTGTATCTATGAACAGTATATTGGAAAAAAAACTTGAGCATAATTTTAGTATCCCCGTCCTGTACAAAGGGTACTCAGAATCTCGGTAATAAATACACTGGCACCCTCCGCTGCTCTGTAATCCAAGATGGAGAAACTGTCTGGTTTCTGTTAAAGCTGGATGAATTAAGAAAGACTGTAAGATTGCATTTGGACAAGAACCCTGAAATTTGGCTGCTTATTCAAATCTTGTGCAAATTTCTGTAGACTGCTGAGTTGGTCTGAAGCGAGGGGTTAGCCTGTAAATATTATGGACCTTGACGTGCCTTTTCATCTGCTGTTTTTCCTATCAAATTGTAAAATAAACTTGGAGGTGGCTCGGGGAAGTGAGAAAGTGTTGGGAGACACACCCCAAAGCCAAGTGAAAGGAAAGAATGATACAAAAAGGGCCATGTTAGGTTTCAAATTAAGCATATCACAGTGGGAATGCTAAATATCCTATTTTATCATAGGAAAAATAAGGGAAATAGAATATGTTTTTCCAACTGTTTAATATTGAAGAGGTCGGGGCTGTGTTTGCAAAAGGAAGTCTTTGATATAAGCAAGGCTCTGGTTAGTTCTAAAGTCTCATCTGAAACTTCTGCAATGTGACTTTCGCTGAAGCTCATGACTGTGTGTGTATGTGTGTGTGTGCTTGTACACAGGAGTGCGTGGACCACTGGGAGGACTGGAAACTTAATTGTATTTATCCATCACATTGTTGCTGGTTAGCCGCTCAGTCATGTCCGACTCTTTGCGACCCTATGGACTAGAGCCCACCAGGCTCCTCTGGCCATGGGATTTCCCAGGCAAGAGTACTGGAGTGGGTTGCCATTTCCTTCTCCAGGGGATCTTCCTGACCTAGGGATCAAACCCACATCTCCTGCATTGGCTGGCAAATTCTTTACCACTAAGCACCTGGGAAGCCCATTTATTCGTTATACTTTTTCACATGTCAATATCCCACTTTACAATGACTATTTTAGTAAACTGAAAATAGAAAAACTGTATGAAAAAGAGAGAATCCTTAAGCATGTTTACAGTATATTTTTAGAGGTTATTGTATTAGATGGATTTGACTGTAGACTTAGCCCTTATTTACAGAAATAACTGGCAAGACTTGATTTTTGGCAACAGAAATGTACTAAACATAATATCCTAGGCAATTATCTACCGCTGCACTTTCATTGACTCTTTTCTAGTTTCACAAAATGACAATCTTATCATCTGATATCAATTATAAGTTATGCCATTATAAACGATGTCATATAGAAAACGTCTGTCTTCTAAAGATGAGTACACAGGTGAAGCAAACTGTCTCAGTGAATAATCAGCAATGAATTTTCCCAAGTGGTTCCTGCAAATTCCAAAAATGAGTATTGATTTCACCTGCTTCGTGAACAACAACAAAAAGAGCAGACAGCTGGCTGTAAAGATTCAGGACATAATTACGATTAGTAATTACTATGTTGTTTCTAAACAGGAAGTTCATGAGGAATTTCTTAGGATGCTCTGTTTAGCTACATGATTCTTTCCATCGTTTTATGTCGTGAAAAGAGTCATTGATGGACTGCCTCGTGAAAATCAAAACTGTTCATCATGTTGCTGGAAAAGGCATCACTTCTGCTCCAAATTTCCTGCAGAAGGGAGCAAAGAGAGAGCACTGAAAATAGAAAACGGTGTGTACGAGTGTGCACTGGGGCCCAGATTTCTAAGAGGTGAATATGTTTAATTTCCTGAGGGTTTATCCCTTCTAACTCTTGCATAGAACATATGGTTCACTGGATGCAATTCAACACCAATTGTTACCATACAGAAATATTAAAAGTGAGTCCTTACGGCCCCGTCTCAGTCCTTGGGCTACTGTAAATACTGTTTGCCCATCAGTTCATGATCCAGTAAAGGGTACCATGTTTCAGCAAGTTGAGCTACGGCAGTGATCCTCAACCAGGGTCAGCTTTGCTTCCCATGGGACATTCAGCAAAATCTGGGGATGTTTTTATTTTTAGTGATTGGGGAGGAAGAGAATGAACACAGGCTTCTTAGTGGACAGAGACCAGAGATGCCGCGAAACATCCCACGATGCACAGAACAGCTTCCGCAACTAGGAGTTATTCGGCCCCAAATGTCAAGAACACCAAATCTGAGAAACCCTAAGTCAGGGAGAGCCGGGACAGTGACCAAGGTTGGAGAACAGATTTCTCAAAAGTCAATTGTCCAAGTCTATCACCTGGTCGCTCAAAGAAAATGTTCTAAACGTCTTTCCCATGAAAGAATCTCGTGGGAACTCTGATGGCTCCTTGCAGTAGGGTGCAGCTGGATGCAAATTTGCCCGAAGCAGAAATCCCTTTTGTCTCTCTCTATTTATCATCATCATCATTACTTTTTTACTTTAGTTAGCAGATGTTTCTTTAGTGCTCTGACATCCTTTTTAATTTGCACATTTATTAATTTGGCTGGCGGAGAGCAGAGTTCTTTACCTGCCGATCCTCCCTGTGCCTTGGGGCTAGCGGCATTGCACATAGAGAGTTGCTTTGGTCCACCATCCATCACTGGGAAGCATTTTTTTAACCTACAGCGTCTTTAAATGGGATCATCGGCTGACCAGTGCAATTTGGGCTTTTGTCCTATCTCCAGCTCCAAGTGAAAGGAGCTGATTGCTCTGAAGTCCATTTACCCTCCACTCCAGGGGAATTGTTTGGATTCTCACGTGCACCCTCACAACATCCCATTTATAGCTGTGACAAAGAAGTAAGCAATTAATCAGACATCTCTCCTAACAATACTGACCTGCCAGCATTCAAATGCTTTAATTAAAATCGCAGCACAGTATATGCCAGGGGTAACAGCCTAGCAATGTCTCTGCGAGGCAGGAAGCTGCTCTGCTCACCAGCCCTGAAGCAAACACACATATTAGGGACATCCTGGCATGAGATCCATAATGAGAAGGAAAACACTTCTCCGGGGAGGGTTTGCACACACTGACACTCACCTACAGACGTAGATTACGTCCACATCGTGCTCAGTCACAGACTGCGACATAAAAGGATGCACTGGATAGAGTGCTTTGTATTTTTCTTTCTTCCTTTTTAAAGAAAAAAAATTTTTTTCCAGAAACTTACACAGACAAGGAGGAACCATAAACCTAACCCAGCAGTGTTGGGCTTTAATCACCTCTGCGGCTTTAAAAATAAAATGTCAGTGCAACTTCAAGATTTACAAGGTTTAAATATCAGTAAGCACAGAAAAGCCTGGGTTGTTTTTTCTTCCAATGTCAACCCACCCTAGTGACAGGTTTTAGTTTCATGATATTCAAGCATGCTCCCCAATTGTTCTGCCTTTCGAATACACAGTCCTACAAAAACTTTTAAATTGCCAAGAGGCATTGCATTTAGAGTACTGTGGAGAGTTTGGAAAGATTGCCATCCACTTATTTTTACTATGCTAACAGTTATTTTTTTCAAGGTCATATATAATCCATTGATACAGGTCAGCATCCTTTGAAATAAACACAGAATCCGTTCATCTCTTCTTGAGGTACAGCACACCCACAGTTAACAATTGCCTATATGGCCTATATTTTAACTGGTAAGCTGAACATATTAACAGGTTAATAGGTAACATGGACAGGTTGCTTTTCAACATAATCTAAGCTAACTTAAAACGTTTCTAATGCATATGGTCATTGCAATTATACTCCAGAGTTTAAGTCTTATGTTGTCCTTTGCTTCCAGCTAAAATTCCCTAACACATCCTCCATGAAAAATTATTTTATTTGTTATTTATTTTCCATTTTTAAATTTGATATCAGAGTATGGTTGATTCACAATGTTGGATTAGTTTCATGCGAACTGCAAAGTAAGTGATCCAGTTATACATATTTATTTATCTATTCTTTTTCAGATTCTTTTCCCTTATATGTCCTTACAGAGTATTGTGTAGAGTTCCCAGTGCTATGCAGTAGGTCCTTATTAATGAGCTATTGTACAAATAAGTTCACTTGTACGTTTTTTGGATTCTACATGTAAGTGATATCATATGATAAAAATCTATTTTTTACTGAAATCTAGTTGAGCCACAAAGTTTCAGGGGTACAGCAAAGCAGCCCAATTTTACATACAATGTCTCTTCTTTCTAAGATTCTTTTTCATTATCGGCTGTCACAGAGTGTTGAGCAGAGTGCTCTGTGCCGCACAGTAGGTCTTTGTTGATTATCCATTTTATACACAGCAGTGGTTTGGGATTAACATGCAAAATGCTCTTAAAGAGTTAGTCTTATTGGTCAATTTCCACCAGAACAGCTGTCCAATGGTGCTCAAACTGGTCCCCTGTCCCCCGGGATTTCCAGGGGATTTTGAAAATCCCACGTGCCTTTTTCTAAGACTCCAAATCCTGAATGTCTTTACTCAGTGGCTCCCGCCAGCTGCCCTCAGAACTTGTGACCTACATGGGTTCTACTCTTAAGTGCTTTCACGGCTTATCTTTCTTCCACATGTGGCTCATAGGCGTCTGGGGCATCGGCGGGGAGTTGCCCACATCCCTCGGTGCCTCAGGAGGGACCTCTGTATCAGCTGCTCCCGGCTCAGCGCCCCACGCCACGGCCACTCCCGGAAGCCAGCGTCCTCTCGCTGTGTTTATCCGCGCTCCCCTCAGGGCACCGCATGTGGCCGGCTTCCTCCTCCACTCAGCAGCCCATTACGCTCCCTCTTTCTCATATCCTGCCCCCTTTCAAGTTTGTATCCTTTTTCCTTTGAAGGACCTTGATCCTTCCCACGATGGTTTTCAAGTTGGAAATATGAAACTCCAAACGTCCTTCACTTCCCTCCTCCCCACACTTCCCTCCTGTGTTTATTAAAATAATCTCTCTCTTTTCCTCTCTCTCTCTCACACACACACACAGTTTCTGAGATGAATTCAGGTTCAGAGAAAAAGACAACTATTCTTTCATCACCTCATCTGATTGTCATGGAAGACAGTGGGCACCCTCAACAGAGAAGACATGTATCCAGGCAGTAGTAGTCAAGTATAATTTAACTATTTTTAAAGGAATTTAGAAAGTTGTAATGATGGTTGGATGCAGAGAAAGCATTTTTTTAATCTGAAGTTTGATTTTCCTCTCAACCTCTTCATTATTTGCCCCTGATTCTCTTTAGCCTAATCTGCTTCCTAAATATTACCTAGATGGTTACTACTCAGGATTCTCCAGAGAAATACATCCAATAGGATATGTATGTATGTATGTATGTATATATATAGAGAGAGAGAGAGAGCAAGAAAGAGAGAGATTTAAGGAACTTGCTTATGATAGTGGAGGTTTGGTAAATGCAAAATCTGCATGGATAGGGGGATTGGGGGCCTGAAAACCTGGGGAACAGTTGTAGTCTGAATCCAGAGAAAATCTTCTGGCAGAATTGCTTTTTGCTCAGAAGAAGTCAGGCTATGGTCTAAGCCTTCCACTGATTTGGTGAGGCCCACCTACAATGATGGATGGTAATCTACTTTACTCAAAGTCCTCTGACTTAATCTCGCCCAAGAAACACCCTCACAGAAACAACCAGAGTAATGCTGATCAAATATCTGGGCACTATGGCTCAGCCACATTGACACATAAAATTAACCATAGGAATTCCCAAATCACCATCTACAGAACACTAATTCTCTGACTCAAACCCTGGGTTAAACTGCATCTTGGGTGTTTCCTTTTATTATCTCTTATTATTGAACGAAAGAAAAGCAGTATTGCTATGTACTGAACACCTCCTAAATGTCAAATGCTCCATATTCACTATCTTATTTAATTCTTATTTAATAATGACTTTATGAAATAGGTATCATTATCAGAATTCTTGATGTGACAGCCATCTTATAGAAAACAGAATACTGATTAAGAAATATTATGGTTTTTCAAACTCATACTTTATGAAAAAAAGATTCAAGCTCTCATTACCATCCCCATCATTAGACTGGCCACTTAAGAATCATCTAATCATTCTGCTCTCACATCACCTTTATTTACATCTAATTTGTTGAGCTAAGGCATTTTTAACCCTTCATCCAAAGCCACAGACTATTAAAACAGGTTATTTATTTCATCTATGCCAGAGAAGTACATTGATCGTGGATTTTACTAAAAACATTCGAAATTTCTTAAACTCATGAGATAACAAAGTCCTCAGCTTACCCCTATCAGAATCCAAAAGCCAAAATTGATCAAAATGGCTTCAGGGTATAAAGTTTTTCCTAAATGGGACGTGGTGGTTTAAAAAAAAAAAAAATGATTGAGAGAGCACTCAGAAGGGGAAAAAATGATTAACAAAGGGTCAAATACAAGGCAACTGTGGTTTTTTGTTTGTTTCTTTGTTTTCTGAATGACAATTTGGTGCTGATGAGGAGGATGCAGGGACTTTGCTTTATAATCAGTCACCACCTATGGTGATAGATTTCAGCAAAATCACACAGCAGCTTAGCTGCTACAGGGTCAGTACATCCTTTAATCTTGAGGGTCACCAGAGGTAAAGCCCTGCTCATACTTTCCAAGGCAAGAGTATGGGGAAAGCAAGAAGAAAAACAAGAGAAATCATTGATGAGGGAGAGGGACAGGGGAAAAATCATAGCAAAGTCCCTCCATATTGAGGTGGGGAAAAGATAGATTCTTTAAGATCAAGCGTGTGTCTGCTGCTTCAAATTCTCCAGAGCAGAGTTCTATCATCTAGACCTGGAAGTCAAATCTGTCTCATTGCTTGTTTTACAAATAAAGTTTTATTGGAATACAGCCACAGCCATTCATCTATGTATTGTCTGTGACTGGCTTTCCTATATGGGCACAACTGAGTGGCATCATTGACGAAGGCCATATGAGTTTCATAGCCTAAAATAATATTAACTCTCTAGCCTTTGACAGCAAGACCAGCCAGCCCCTGACCAGTGCAAACCCAGCACACTGAGGGTGCCCACTTCCCCAGACAGGTCTCTCCCCTTTGCCCTCTCTACAGGTTCTTGTAAAGACAGCCCTTATCCGCTTGGCAGTAATTTTTTTAAACATCCTGTTGACCTCTGTGGAGCAACACTTGTTTCTCCCTGTCTTAACCAGGATGACTACTGAGAAAATTAACTTTAAATTGCTTAGATATCCTCTGAAAGAAAAGATTACATTCACCAAGGTAAAAACAGGTTTGACCTACTGGAGGTTTGTTTTTTTTTTTTTTTTTTTAAGTGAAAACACAGTCATGTTCTGAAGAATATAGCAGAGAGCAGAAATTCCTGGTTTAGAGTCAGGCTGTCCTGATGTGAAAGAGCCACTGACCAGGAACGACATAAGGAGCAGATGCTGGTCTGTAAAATGGGGAGAAGAGTGTCCCCTTTCCTTTGTGTTTATGAGGATTTAAAAGTCTGGCGCAGAATAGGAATGCAGCAAACCACACTGAAACTGAGTGCTGGACGTAGAGAATAGATACGTGGGCATGGAGAGGGAAGGAGAAGATAAGACGGGTTGGAAGAGTAGCGTTAACATATATACACGACCATGTGTAAAACAGGCAGACACTGGGAAGCTGCTGTATAGCGCAGGGAGCTCCCGGGGAGGCTGGGGGAGGCTCCAAAGGGAGGGGATTCGTGTGAACATACCACTGATTCATGTTGTACAGCAGAGACCAACACAGATTTGTAAAGCATCCTCCAACTCAAAAATAAAAACTCAAGCTTAAAAAATTTTTAAAGCATGAAGAAAAAATATCTACGGCACAGAAATTTTATCACAATCACATGGACGGAAATCAGAATGAAATGCCCGCAACCTCATGACTCCAATAAATCAATGTTTTAAATCTCGAAGAATAAAAACTGAGTACTGACGAGCAATGTGTAACTCCTCCCCACCGTGTGGTTTTCTGGGTGACTTTGCTGATCTCATCTGAGCTCCCAAGAGCTTCTGGAGTCACCTGCAGGGGCTCAGGGCTGTGTCAGCCGGGACCGTGGGTCTCTCTCCAGGGCGACCCAGCCTGCACTTGGCCTCTAGGCTGGCATCTGCCACGCGGCTCCTTGCTGTGCATTTGCTGAAGTCCCAAAGGCCCAGACAAGCCGGCGGCCAAGCCCTGTGACCATGTGGTTGCAAGGTGGCCTCCGTTCCTGATGGAGGGAGCAAGGAGAACTGGCTCCCCCAGCTCCACACACCTGCTAAGGACGAGGCTGAGGAAAGGCCGTTTTGAGTCTCTCATTCTGTGTCTGTGCCCGTTCCATGGCACCCCAGCCCCTCTGCATGTGCCAGGAATGTTCTAACACGCCAGCGTTACTCCTTTCCTGGGAGTCAGACACTGCGCTCAGACGCAAGCATCTGTGAATTCCGCAGCTGCAGCCACTGTCCTCAGTGCTTCTGGAGCCCAAGGAAATAAAGTCTGCCGCTCTTTCCTCCTCTTCCCCATCTATTTGCCAAAAAGTGATTCCTCTAAGCCCACGTTTTCTCATCTGCAAAATGGATAGAACACTGCCCACCATTCAGGGAAGGGGTAAGAATTCAACACAGTTCCTGTCTCAATTACCCTCAGAGGAGCTCAGGGATAATTATCCACAGACTTGCTTTTGCCCTCAGAGGCTTTCCAGTTTGCATAAAATACAATATGTCCACCTCATATCAAAAACACTTAGTTCCAGTATCTAAGACTCTGCGGTCCAATGCAGGGGGCCTGGGTTCAATCCCTGGTCAGGGAACTAGATCTCACATGCAGCCATTAAGACCCAATGCAGACAAATAAATAAATATTTTTCAAAAATACTTAGCTCCAGGCCTGACACACAGTGCATGCTCCATTAGGCACCATGGTTTAATATACTGAAATTCTCCCAAATTTTGCATTAACTTTTTTAAAAATGCATTTATTTTTAATTGAAGGAAAATTGCTTTACAATATTGTGTGGGTTTCTGCCATACATCAACATGAGTCGGCCACAGGTATACATTTTTTCCCTCCCTCTCCAACCTCCTTCCCACCTCCCACCCCATTCCATTCTTCTACGTTGTGACACAGCACCGGGTTTGTTACAAACTATTCTTTCAATTCGTCTCAGCCTCTTCTTCCCTCACCGTGTCTACAAGTCTGTTCTCTATGTCTAAGACTCTACTGCTGCCCTGCAAATGGGCTCATCAGTGCCATCTTTCTAGATTCCATATATATGTGTTAATATAATAACACATTTGTTTTTCTTTCTGACTTACTTCTTTCTGTATAATAGGCTCTAGATTCATCCACCTCATTAGAACGGACTCAAGTGCATTCCTTTCTATGGCTGAGTAACATTCCATTGTATAGATGTACCGCAACATTTTTAACTACTCATCTGTCGATGGACATTTAAGTTGCTTCCATGTTTTAGCTATTGTAAATAGTGCTGCAATGAACATCGGCGTATATGTGTCTTTTCAATTATGATTTTCATTAACTTTCTAAAATGTTTACATTTCAAAACTGTTTTTAGCAAAAAAAAAAATATATATATATATATATATATATATATATACTGAAGAAAAGTTCCAAAGTGTGCAACATTGTCAGGCCTTGTGGGCACCAGAGCCTATAAAACAAAAAAGGCATTTTGGAAAGAAGGAAATATCAATAATACTGCCTTTGTTTGCACAGTGATATTAATAATATATCAATACTGTTAATGCATACAGACTCTCAGTGTGCTGGAGCTGGTCACCGTGTGTTACATGGATTGACTCCTCCACGTCTTCACCCGTTCAGTCGTCATTCTCCTTTACGGGAGAGTAAATGGTCATCCCCGTCAGAAGCAGTGATGCTAGGTTTGCAGCCCAGCCTGTCTGTCTCCTGAGACTGAGCTCTGGTCTTGCTGAATGCGCTCAGGACGGAAATCTCAACCTAGTGGTTCCACTGTTGGTTGCCTGTCCCAGGCTGGGAACCCCCGTATGATAGGTGACTCTTCTATGAAGGAAGATAGTTTCCAAGGCACTCAAATTTTGTCACCATTTTGGCCTCTTGGTATCTTCTTTAGCTTTTTCCCAGGTTCTCATTTGTGTTCCAAGACAGCTGAGGTTCTAGAGAGATAGTCTGTTTGAAAAAATGATGCATTCTTCCTCTTGAAAATCAACATATTTTACCCAAGGGATATTTCAGAATATACCTTGTCTCCCTATAATGCTGATCATTTTTTCTAATAACTACCTGATTTTTTTTCCCTATCACACCTAGACAAGACAAGAGCTCCACTCTAAGATAATAAGGATGGCTCAGCTTCCACTCTCATTAAGGTAATGATTCCATAACATGATGACAGATAAAAGAACTTTCTTTCTCTTCTATCAAGGCTGGTTTTACATAAAAATAGACCATAACTCAGAGTCTGTAATGTCTATGGAAAGGTTATACTCGTTTCCATCCAAATAGGCTGAGCTAATAAAAACTATATTTGTTACAATCCAAATAGATTAACCGGCCTCAAGGGCTTAGCTATGTATTACACTTTTCAATTTTCTTATAATTAAATTAACATAAAATAGTCTTCACAAATAAATGGCTGCTTCAGAAATAGTTAAGCTCTGTTTAACAAAAATGGCCATTCTGTTTACACATGCAGCTGCTCAGGTAAATCCAGGAGGTGGGAAGAGGCACTTCTCTGTGGAGTGGACACATGATAGAGGGATTAGCGGAAAGACCCCCTCTCATGTGCCCTGCTGAGGCCTTCAGTGCCCCGGCCGCAGCTCAGAATAAAGCCAGGATCAACGCCACCTGCGCCAACCTGCCGTTCCTCACCGGGTGCGGTCGGCCACCAGCCAGCAGACCTGATGGCAGGACCTCGGTTGCTGTACCCAGGGTTCCTGCTGCCCTGAAAGCTCATTAACAAAGGTTCTGCTGCCTTTACTCGGCTCATCTTCCCTTGTCTTCTCCAGAAGCCTGACCTCTACGCATTTGCCTTCCTCCTAGAAATCCTGCTAAAATATTGCTTCTGTTTGTAAACGCCTTTATTCAGGACTTTCTGCGCCATGTTTTCACTCACATTTTCACCCAGAGGGTTCAGAACTTCCAATCGTCAGGGAAGATTTACATTGCGCAGCTGGAAAGAGCTTGAACCAAGGAGAAGATGGCCCTAAACTGCTTGAATCCCTTCAGAGTCTGGATCCTTCCAAAGGGATTAACTTCACATCGGCCTTTTGTTTTATTCTGTGGATGTCTCCAGTGCTTCGCTGGTGACTCAGTGGTAAAGAACCTGTCTGCCAATAGAGGAGACGAGGGAGAAGAGGGTTCCATCCCAGGGTCAGGAAGATCCCCTTGGAGAAGGAAGTGGCAACCCACTCCAGTATTCTTGCCTGGTAAACCCCATGGACAGAGGAGCCTGGCGGGCTATGGTCCATAGGGTCACAAAGAGTTGGACAGAATGACTGAACAACAGCAATGGATGTCTTCATAAGAGGTACAGTGCAGTGGCTGTTGCCATTTGAAACCATCAGAAATAGAGATTTCTTGGTTCTGAAAGTCAAACGGGAGACCATTCAAAGTAAGGACGTGGGCAGTGATACGGGCTGGGTGCCATCAGAGCTACAACCCTTCCTCAAGTCTCTCATCCATATGTCCTCCTGTGTTTTAACAAACCCTACCCCATTTCAAAATGGGAAAGCTGGTGGGAAACCAGGGAGCAGGTGTGTAAAAGCTCTGAGTTAGTCTTTATGAAAGCCTGAAGCAGGATCCCTCCAAGGGTCAACCTTGTATACAGGTTCTGGAGGAACTCTGACATGGACCCAATGGGAGCCATCCATCCTGGGAGCTCTTCTTTGAGCTCAGTGGTGGTCCGACAACTTCAATGGGAAAACACAGCTTAATAGGACAAATGATGGTAGAATGCAAATATTCACACCAGCAGGCCTTTCTACATCACTGTGATTATCTCCTGAAAAATAAACAGAAGTTGGGACTTCCCTGGTGACCTGTGGCTAAGACTCTGAGTTCCCAATGCAGGGGGCCAGGGCTCAGACTCTGAGTTTCCAATACAGGGGACCAGGGTTCAGTACCTGGTCAAGGAATTAAGTCCCACATGCCACAACTAAATATCCTGAGTGCCACAACTAAGACCCAGCACAGCCAAATAAATAAATATTTTAAGAATAAAATTAAAAGCAAACAGAGCTTAGAAAACGCCTTGATCGTGTTGGGGCACAGTGCAGTCTCCTTCACTCTCCCTAAGCCCCTCACCACTGCCCATGTTTGGAGTGATGAGTCCTTGGTAGCACCTCTGCAAAAGACTCAGAAAAACAGAGAGGAGGCTCACAGGAGTCCATTTTGCTGCACATCTGCAATTTTTTGTCAAAGGTTGGTTGAAGAAAGAGGTCAAAACTGATTGTGCAATAAAAGAATTCAATCATCTGTTTGGCTCTTTTGTTTATGGACCAGCAAGACCTAGCCTCACACTTAAGATTAAAGTTACTTTGGGTCAAGGGTCCCAGTGAGATGAGCAGGTGAGCAGATGAGAAACACTGTACTTTGCTTTTTATCACATCTTCTCTTTTAGTGTAGATGGTAGAGCAAGAGCCTCTTCATAAAACAATGCATTTGAGTGTCTCCTTTCATCCCAGCCATCCAGTGTGCAGAATAAAATCTCCCATGAAATGACCCCTCCTCCGGCCTCCCCTGCAGCGCAGCAGCCCTTCCAACTGCACATCGTGAAAGGCCACATCCCAGCATTTCTCTCACTGATTCTTGGTCTTCAAAACCCCTTCCCTATTTGTGGTTTGATCACTCAGTCATGTCTGACTCTTTGCAACCCCATGGACTGCAGCATGCCAGGCTTCCCTGTCCTTCACCATCTCCTGGAGTTTGCTTAGATTCATGTCCATTCAGTCAGTGATGCTATCTAACCATCCCTCTGGCTGAGTAATATTCCGTTGTCTATCTGTTCCATATCTTTTTTATCCATCTCTATCAATGGACTTTTTGCAGCAACATGGATAGACCTAGAGACAATCGTAGTAAGTGAAGTAAGTCAGAGAAAGACAAACATCATATGATATCACTTGTATGTGAAATCTAATTTTTAAAATGGTGCAAATGAACTTATTTACAAGACAGAAACAGACCCACAGATATCAAAAACAAACTTATGGTTACTTAGGCTTCCCTGGTGGCCCAGATGTTAAAGAATCTGCCTGGAATGCAGGAGACACAGGTTTGATCCCTAGGTTGGGAAGCTCCTCTGGAGAAGGGAATGGCAACCCACTCCAGTATTCTTGCCTGGACCATGGGGTCGAAAAGAGCTGGACATGACTGAATGACTAACACACAGGAAGATTTCAGTCCAGTGATTCTCAAGCTTAGACAGTCATCAGGAGCACCTGGAGGGATTCTTAGGATGTGGACCACTGAGCCCTCCCCCATACCCACCCCACAGTCCTGAGTCAGTGAGTAGGACTAGAGAATTTTCATATCCAGCAGGTCTCCAGGGGGTGAAGCTATGCTAATGCTGCTGCCAGTCAGAACATACTTTGAGAACTGCTGCTGGAGTCCCATGTCATGGAACTCGCACCCTTAAATTTCATCCTGAGGTTTAAGTGTGGAGCCTTCCCAATCTCCATAGAGATATCAGCCTCAGGATAGTGAGCATATTGACGGAAAGCTAGGGACACCAATGAAAGTGACCCAAAATGAAAACAGGAAAGCAGCCATGAGAACGCTGCCCTGCTCCGCTAGAACTCACAGAGACTTAAAACTCAGCCCAGGCTCTCAAGATGTTATCGTCCCCAAAAAGGAAAGGAAAAAGCTTTATCAGACTGAATGTCTATACAAATAAGCAAAGCTGACCTCCTTCCTTTCAATAAGTAGCTGACAGCTCAGGACACCAGAGGAAGGGAGCGTGGGGCCAGCCTGTGGGTCCTGAGAGCAAAGGCTGTAATTAATCTGTAATTAATCTGGAGGGAGAAGAGGGAATTTGGAGCACAAATGCTGTGAAACAAGAGGAATGTGAAAGAAAGAGGGAGAGAGAGAATGAAAGAAGGAGGCATGGAAGGACAAGGGAGAGGGAGGAAGAGAGAAAGCAAATGAAAAAAGGAATGAAAAATTAAGCAAAGACAGAAAAAGGTTGAGAGCAGCCCTGCTCTCGCTGTCACTCTGAAATAGTTTATCTTCTGACTTAACGGGCCAGAGACCAGTTACAGCAGGTCTAAATGTGATTCCATTTCCCACAGTCCCACAGGGTGGCCCCTATGAACAAAGATGTGGTTCTTTCTCTGAGGAGCTCAGGTGAGCCGTCGACAACAACCACCTGGAGTGGGGGCCCGCCGATGGCTTTAAGAGAAAAGAATTTGATTAAAATTCAAAGGCAAAAAAATCAGCCGAGATGATTTAGAAAGCATTATGCATTTATTGAACAAACACTGCTAAAGACATTTCAGCAAACTGTGTGCTTAAAAAGTAATAAATAGCTATTGTGCTTACTTCATAAACTTGTCAGACTGTCTTCATTTTATTTTCCTGAACAAACTGAATTTCTGTACTGCTCATCCCCAGCCAGTTAATAAATACATCACCCTAAAAAGTGCTGTGGTATTAAATTTACAGCAGATAAAATATGGATGAAGGTGCTATGCTTCAGGTACGTCAAGTGTGATTTAATATCTCACACTCCTCTCAGGAGGAGTAAAAGATTACTAGGGTTGCTTCACCCGCCAGGGAGCGACCTTTGCTCCCAGGTAACAGCCACTCAGCAAATAGAGCCAAATGAAGACAGAGAATAGCATATAGATTTGCCATAAGAAAAAATTGACCTAAATCCAAGTATCAAATCTGCTGATCAGAGCTCTGGAGCAAGCTGGAGAAGCGCCTTACAATCTTCATGTGCAATTGAAGAAACGTTGGGTAGAAGGGACACCCTGAAAATGTGTGGGATGATTTGTGGTGCTTCTGAAAATTTTTTCTTTATTACTATTATTATCGGGCTTCCCTGGTGACTCAGAGATCAAGACTCCTCCTGCCAAAGCAGGAGACTCTGGTTCGATCCCTGGATCAGGAAGATCCTCTGGAGAAGGAAATGGCAACCCATTGCAGTATTCTTGCCTGGAGAATTCCTTGGACAAAGGAGCCTGATGGCTACAGTCCATGGGGTCAAGAAAGAGTCAGACATGACTTAGCAATTAAACAACTACTACCGCTGCTATTATTATTACTATTTGCCTGTTGGATCATTGGAATAAAATGTCCTTAGAAGAAAATACTCCTTGACTTCAGGTCTTAGCAAAGAGTGTTTTCCTCTCTCTGTAGGAACTCTAAGCTCTCACTGAGCATTTCAGAGATCAGGAGAGTCTTATAAAAGAAGGCGCTGCTCCCCAGGCAAGTTTCTCAACAAGCTGATTTAATTTATATCTTTTTTTAAAGTTCTGTTTAAATGACAAAAAAAAATCTCCAAGGAGAACATTTGTTAGCTCAGAAAATAAATTCTTATGATTAACATTTTGCCATCCAAAAGGGCTGGTGACTAAGAGAGTCCTCTTCACTTCAAAGGTAGGAGAGAAATGAGTTTTAAAACAAGGGTAAGAAAGAAGCAAATTGCTGCTGAGCTATTTTTATTTCAAATATATAAAAGTAGAGTTGGTAACTGCCATGTATAAATCTTCAAAGTGCAGATTGCCAAGGGTCTTCCTCTAAAGACTGCTGTGAAAAAATAAACTCGGGCAATTAAAGCAGCTTTTTCCTTTCGCCAGGGAGGTAAGGGAAGTGGCCCCGTGTCCCAGGGGCTCCTGGCTTCCTCTCTGTTCCCAGGGAGCAGTGTGTCTTTGCTCATTTAAAAAAAAAAAAAATCTCTCCAGCTCTGGGCCTTTGCAAATAAAAGCTTTTGTTGCTTCCCCCCCCGAAGTGATGGCTCCATGGTTTGAGGTTTTTTTTGTTTGTTTATTTGTTTTTCACTGGGCATATTTGTGCTCAACTGGTAATTGGTTTGAAGGAGCCAGAGGGGGCTGGGGACAAGGTTGTTTATTTCAGATTTCTTCAATGGTAAACAGTGAGGCCTTGGCTCTACCAAATAGGTTTGCACAAAAGCGCTGATTTTTGAAATAGATGGAAGTGGGGGAAATATTTCAAAACACGTGAGAGAAAGGATTGAGCGGGTGGTTGGAGAGGCGTGTGTGTGTGTCTGTTTGCCCATGTACATGTACCGTAAACAGGAGAGTTCAAAACGAAAACTCTCTTTAAAGTCAGTTATTGAAAAAAAAAATTTTTTAATGAAGCACATTCAAAAATATCCATTTAGCTCTCAGCAAGTGAAAATGAGTTTAAAATTTCTTGTTTGGAAACATCATGAAATCTAAACATTTGAAAATATGAGTACATTTTAATTTATTGAGCTGTGACAATAAAGGAAGAAAACTTTAAAAATCAGACAAATGGAGACCCCTGGTTTTCTGAGTTTCTTTTCAGTTATAGACGTTTCTGAAATAGAATTTTGTTAAAAGCCATTTTTGATACCAGAAAGGGCACTAGAATTTTTTTTATGAAGTCAGTTAGTGAGACAGGCCTCCCCACTTCCCACACCAGCCTCATCTCTCAGACAGTCAAATAGGGGTCCCTGCCACATCCTTCTGTTATTCAGTCACTAAGCTGTGTCCAACTCTTTGGGGACCCCATAGATTGCAGCACACCATGCTTCCCTGTCCTGCACTATCTCCTAGAGTTTACTCAAACTCATGTCCATGGAGTCAATGGTGCCATCCAACCATCTCATCCTCTGTCACCCTATTCTCCTCCTGCCCTCAATCTTTCCCCAAATCAGGGTCTTTTCCAGTGAGTCAGCTCTTTGCATCAGGTAGCCAAAGTATTGGAGTTTCAGTCTCAGCATCAGTCCTTCCAATGAATATTCAGGGTGTTTTTTTTTTCCCTTTAGGAGTGACTGGTTTGATCTCCTTGCTGTCCAAGAGACAAACAAACCCTGTTCCCATTCTGACTGTGCCGTGGATTGGCCAAGGCAGACCGACATGACTGACAGATGTGCCTGCCCTGGCGTCAGCGACTCCAGGAGCTGAGACTGTTCCCTTCGTTTGGCTCCGTGGGGAGAGTGGTGAGGTGGGTGGGCTAGGAAGGAGGGAGAGACAGTGACAGGGAAGAGAGAAGAGGGGACACTAACTCTGTTTGCTTGGGGTTATTTAATTTTTTTTAATATATATGTGTGTTTTGTGAACTCGGGGAGGAGAGCTAGAAGCAACTGGCAAGGAGGTAGAGGTTGTGCGGGGACAAGAAGGGATTTACAGGCACAGTTTCAAACCTCATGAAAGCTTCCTTATAGGCACCTCTTTCCCCAAGTGACCAGACAGGGAAGGGTTAGTGTTTAGCTAACACTTGAAAGGAAAATAATGCCCCAATTTAAGTACCATCATATTTTCCAAAGGCTAATTCCATCTTACCACGCCACTTGCGTGCTTATTCTTTATTCCCCTTCTGTGTCCAATTTATAGATCATTCTGTCAAATTATTTTTCAATATGGAATCTGGTTTTTTTTTTTTAAACGACTGGGAAATGTCTCCCACCCTGCTGAGGGAACTCTGCCTGAGGAGGTGATAAGGAAGGCTCTTCAATCAAGACCCCTTTTGGGGGTGGAGACGGGGTTGCCGGTTTAGTTGCTCAGTCATGACCGACTCTTGCGATCCCACAGACTGTAGCCTGCCAGGCTCCTCTGTCCATGGGATTGTCCAGGCAAGAACACTGGAGTGGGTTGCCATTTCCTTCTCCCAAGACCCCTTTGTTTCCACCTAATATCTGTTGAAAAGGTCTACATATGAGCAATGTCACTATGGGTTTTAAACAGGGTTTGCAAAACTGGAGAAATAATCTTGACTCACTGGAGAGGATCCCGAGGTAATTCACTAGCATTTCAAAACAACTACTAAGTGGCCATTTATTTTCAAATTTTTAAAAAAGCTAACAATACCGTTAACTGTCCAGTTTATGAAAGCTGGTAATAGCTGTTGACTTGCCACACACTACTACCACACCTCCAGGGATGGAGCAGCCCTGCACACCGCTTAGTTTTGCCTTCAACAGGCTACCAGGTAGACCCTGAAATTCACTCATAAAAAGGGGGTGACACGTGTCACTTAAAATCTTACAGCTCCTGGTGTTTGAGTCACCAGTGTGGATTTCTGTTTCCTGCTGTCCCCTCTGATGGACTCTTTCCTAGGAGGTGCCCCCTTGATGTCCCTGTGTAACTGAGAAGGAATAGTCTTGGCACTCATCTTTCTATCTCAAGCACTTATACCCCATGTCCAGAGCTGAAGTTAAGCTGTAATCATTGTTTTAAATTTAGTTTAGTTTTTTAATTCATATTGAAACCCAGATCACATCCTGGTGCATTTCTTAATAGACTTTATTTTTTTTAGAACCGTTTTAGATTCTTCCTGGATTTATTTTCTAATATTGTCTTTATGTTTGTAATTCTCATTCAATGAACATCACTAAAAATACTGGGAAATTATAAACCGTGGCTTTTGAGCTGCATGGATTAGCATTTTTTATGCCCTTGAAACAATGCTAAAGAAGGAAATGTCATTCAGAATTGTATTGGTGGTATAACTAAAAATAAATTTACCTGAAATGTTACAAAAAATAAAGACGTAGAGGTAAAGGACATTAGTATTTATAAAGAAACTAGTTAACTAGTTTGCTTAAGTTGTTTTCCTCAGAAAATATATTATAGATGAAATAGCTGGATGAAAAATATATATATATTCTTAGAGTACTTTTTGTTTATGTACACACACACACACACACATTTATATCTGGATACTCCTAAAAGCCTGTACCAATTAATACTCCTCACATTCAATTAGGAGGGCCTGTCTTTTTTCCAAGACATGGAAATGCTGATTATTCTCTTTCTTTTAAATCTGTGATAAATTGCGCCATTTTTGTTTGCAATCCATTGACAGCCACAGTTTGAAATTTTCACATGGTTTTTCCTCTGATGGATCTTTTATGACCTTCTCATGGGTCTATTGGGATGTTCAGCTTTTTTCTTATTGATACAGTAAAGCTCTTTATTATATGAAGCATGTTAACTTTTATTATTTAGTTGTAAGAATATCCTTCAATTTTGTTGTTTTCTAACTATTTTTTAATGTTTTAGTTTGTTATAATGATATAGAACCTGGGAATGGGTTGCTTAATTTGTGTTTATTTTAACATAATAAGGACCTCCTTGGTGGCTCAGTGGTAAAGAACTTGCCTGCCCATGCAGGAGACTCAAGTTCCATCCCTGGTCTGGGAAGATCCCCTGGAGAAGGAAATGGCAACCCACTGCAGTATTCTTATCTAAATCCCATTGACAGAGGAGCCTGGCAGGCTACAGTCCATGGGGTCCCAAAATAGCTGGACATGACTTAGCAACCAAAGAACAAGATCAAATGGTAAGTGTGTTGTTCCCCTTCACTCTGTTTGTCCTCAATACTCTGCTAAGGTAGACTTTGCACTCACCCCAAAACTGCCTATTTATCTGTATTTTCTTTTAACAGTTTATCTGAATAATCTGATGATGGCTGCACCAGGCCCATACTATCTTCAGCTTTATAGTATATTTTAGTATCTGTTAAAGCAAATCTCTCCTCATTTTTATTTTCCAAATTCCCTTTGCATTCTGGAGTGTTAAGTCTTACCAGTGGATTATTTAGAATAATGGTAAATTCCAATCTCTGAGATTTTATTAAAATTTTATTCAATTTACTTTTTTTTTTTGCTTTGGAAGAAGTTAATGTTTTTATTATTACTGAGTCTTCCCATCTCAGAGCCCTGCAGTCTTTTCATTTATGCAAGCCTTTTTTTATCATGTCGTTCAGTAGCTTTAGTCTTTCATGTCAGCCACTTACTTTTCTTTCCAAGCATATTTCTGGATACAAGATTATCATACCATTTTTAATACTTATTATAATTCTAGGAAAAGTTATCGCATTTGATTTTTATTTTCTTACCTGCCAAAGCGTCTTACTAATCCTGATTGCTCGTTGTCCCTGATTGACCCCTTTCAGTTTCACCAGTCCCCAGTCACTGTTGTTGCTACTCAATCACTAAGTCAGGTCTGACTCTTTGCGATCCCATGGACTACAGCATGCCAGGCTTCCCTGTCCTTCCCTATCTCTCAGAGTTTATCCAAGTTCATTTCCACTGAACTGGTGATGCCATCCAACCACCTCATCTTCTGCCGCCTTCTTGTCCTTTTGCCATCAGTTTTTCCCAGCAGAAGGGTCCATAATCATATCACCGACAGATAATTTTCTCTCTCTGTTTTTAGTATTTGCATCCCATATTTTGATTTATTACCTAATTGCATTCATTGACTTTTTGTGAAGAATAAAAAACAATGGTACTGCTGAGTAGCCTTGCCTTCTCCTGTGCTTAAAGAAATACTTTCAATTCTTCACCACAGAACACGATGTGTTTTATGGTTTGAGATATTCTATGTGCATTTTGCTGCAGGTTGTTATAATCAAGCACAGTTCACTGGACCTTGTAAGATAATGTTTCTTCTTCTTCTGTGTAGTTGTTATTGTTTAGTTGCTCAGTCGTGTCCGACTCTCTGAGACCCCGAGGACTGTAGCCCGCCAGGCTCCTCTGTCCATGGGATTCTCCAGGCAGGAATGCTGGAGTGGGTTGCCATGTCCTCCGGGGGAATCTTCCCAACCCACGGATGGAACTCAAGTCTCCTGCCTTGGAAGGTGGGTTCTTTATTGCAGAGCCATCAAAGAAGCCCCTTTCTCCTTCTATAGACATGAGTTATACTAACACATGTGAAGATATTTTTGCATTCCCAGAATAAACCTTAATTGGTCAAGGTGGATATGTTATTTAAATACTGCTGAATTCCTTCTAGTAATAATGTACTGAGGAGTTTTTCATTTATACTCAAACGTGATATGGATATATTGTTTTCTCTGTTTTGTTCAACTTTGGGCAAGATTTGATTAAAAGGTTATGCTACCTTGATAAAAAGAATTAATAAAAACTTGCTTCATTTTTATTCTATTAATACATAACAGTGTATATAAACTGGAAAATAATTGTTCTTTGAAGTTTTAGCAAGACCCCTTTGGGCCTAGACCTAGCTTTTTTCCATTCTTTTCCTCTTGGTTACTGACTTTTTTAATATTTCTAATTCTTACTGAATACTCTTTTATAATTTGAACCCTGAAAAAGATATCTACTTTGTTCAGTATTTAAAATATATTTGTATAAAGTTGCACAAATACTCTCTTATAGTTCTTCAATCATCTATAGCCCCTGTTATGTACTGTCTATTCCAAAAAACCAGCTATTGAGTTCATTTTTCACTTTTATTTTTATTCCATTGAGCTTATTTATACTAATGTCTGTGTAAAATGTTTATCTATAAATGTTTATTTATTTACTATACTTTCACATTTTTACTTATGGAAAAGCATAAAAAACTATGAATTTTTACCTGAGTACAATTATGGCTATGTTTTGTAAGAACTGATGTGATGTAATAATGTTATCACCACTATTTTAAGACATTATACACTTTGTTTGATTTTATTCCTCTGACTGCTTTAAAAAACTAACCAGGATAGTTTCTATAGTTTCATTTTTAATTACAAATTTTTATTGTACTCATCAGATATAATTAGCAACACTGTTATCTCAAAAATTATTTTTTATATTGATGTATTTTTTTATCTTCATTTGCATTTTATACCTCTCTTGTAAGCTCTTTGTGTGAAAAGATAGAAAAATAAGTATACCAATATTCCTTGCTATTACTGTATTTTCTACATTTCTCCTTCAGTTGTTAATAATTTTTTCACATATTTCAGTGCTATGTGATTTTACAAACAAAGGTTCATAATATTTAACATTTCACGTTACATCATATCCAAATTATTATACTTTGTCTCATAATAAATGCATATTTTGGTATATCTTTAGCCATCTTTAACATAACATTTTCTTTTATCACCTTGTATTAGGTATAACTCATAAGCAACATGCAATTAACATTTTAACCTTTAATTATGGCTTTATTTGTATTAAAATGTGAGTTTTCCCCTCATATTCAAGCCATGACAGATAGACTTACCAACATATTCCTGTTACATCATATTTTGTGTCTTTGGTTTTTTAATGCTTTCTTGATATTTTCCTGCTTTCTGCACTTTTAAAATCTGGTCAGTATTTTCTTTAATGTCTTCCTCTTTATAATTTTGGAATTATGTATCTATCTTTAGTCACTGACACTGTAAAATTTTTAAAAACCCATGTCTGTTTCAGAGATCATTCTCCAGAAAAATAAACTGAGCATTACCGTAGGGCTTCCCACCTCCCCCAAATCCCTTCACAGGTTTTTTTTTTCCTCCGAGATTTTTATCCAGACTTATTCTGCTTCTATTATTGCATCTTTCTTCTTTCAAGCTTCATAACATTTGTATTCTTCTGTCCCTGATATCAAAATGTGCTGCTCATTGACTTGTTTAGGTGGTATTATGTTCACCACAGGTTCTTACGCATTACAGCTTCTTAATTCACAAGTTTCAAAATGCATTATGTTTAATGTCTCGTTGACTTTATTATATTTTAAGTACTGTTTTCAGAAATGAAACATTATTGATAAACTTCCTGCTAGGTTCCTTCCACATCTGAGAATGTCTTTCTGTTCCTTTCGCACATAAACACAGTCTGGTTGGTATAGAATTTAGGAGTCAGATCACTTTTTCCTCAGACTCTGCAGACAAAGCCCTGTTGGTTTTCTGGCCTTTAATATGTGTAGAATATTATGGCTAGACCGAGACTATTCACGTTTTTCCAAACCTCTTTGTATCATATTTTACAATTTTTCCCTGCTTGAATGACTTCTAATGGCCTTAAAATGCAATTGTTTCAGCAAAATGTTTCTAAGTTGTAGTGTTTGTTTGGTATTTCACTTAAGCCTTTTAAAATCAAGATTATTAAAGATGCAGGAAGATGAAATGCAGACCTTCAAAGCCTCCAATGCCTTTTTCAGTCATCACGGTTCCATTTTAATCATTTGATTCCCTTTTAGGGTTCTGTGTATCATTCCATTTGATGGAAAAATGTCAGCTGAGAAAAAACATTTTTACATCCAGTTTCTGATTAAAACTTTGAACAGTGTTTCCCTTCCAATTCTTCTATTCATTCCATTTCATTTCTTGGCCACCCTTTATATATATAAATTTGTTCTTCATTACCTTGCCTTCATTTGTACCATATTATTTTCATATGGTTGTTCTTTACCTCTGTATCCTGAGGGATTTTCTAAAATTCATCTTCCATAAAACTGATCAATTTTCTGCAGTATCAATGTTCTTAGCTGTCCCCCATTCTGCTATGGCTATGGCAGAAAATATTTTCTTCATCTCAATGAAATTACTTTTTAATTCAATGTTTTCTTATTCTCTCATCCTTTACTTCCTATTTTACAGGCACTGTTATTCTTAAATTGCTATTGTTATCCAAACTTTATCTCTATTTCTTGAAAGGATTTTTCTTTTTTCCCAAAATATTCTCTCTTACTATCTCTTGTATAGTCTGATGATCTTCCTTTTTAAGACTGCAGAATTTGTTTAGAGAAAGTCTGATTATTTATCTGTGATATCGTCTTTGTGAAACTACTTCTGTCCCCGAATGTGTGAGGTTTTATCAGACATCAAATACTTGTCATTTTTTCACACAAGTTCTCTGACACTAACTGGTGCTCATCCATTCAGTTCAGTTCTGACACTAACTACCCAGAACTCACAGGTTAAGGGCTTAACTCCATAAGACTGACCTCACTTCAAAAGCCAGTCAAAAGTCCCTGGGGCCACCCACCCATACTTTTGATTGACTGGCTATAAATTTAAGGGTTTCCTCTACCCTTCCTCAGGTTCCATAGTTCACTAGAACAACTTATGAAATCTCAAGGAAGCATTTTATTTTACTATTAGTGATTTATTACAAAAGATTCAACTCAGAAACAGTGAAATAGAAGAGATACATGGGTTAAGGTACAGAGTGGGGTGGGGTGGGGTTGCAGAACTTTCATGCCCTCTTGTCTATTGAGTCACCATCCAACCATCTCATCCTCTGTAGCCCCCTTCTCCTCCTGCCCTCTGTCTTTTCCAGCATCAGTGTCTTTTCTAATGAGTCGGCTCTTCACATCAGTTGGCCAAAGTATTAGAGCTTCAACATCAGTCCTTCCAATGAATATTCAGGGTTGATTTCCTTTGGGATTGACTGATTTGATCTTCTTGCTGTCCAAGGGACTCTCAAGACTCTTCTCCAGCACCACAATTTGAAAGCATTAATTCTTCAGTGCTCGGCCTCTTTTCTGGTCCGTCTCTCACATCAACACACAACTACTGAAAAAAAAAAAAAAAAAAAAAAAGCAGCTTTGACCATACAGACCTTACCAGGCAAAATGACGTTTTTGCTTTTTAACACACCATCTAGGTTGGTCATAGCTTTCCCTCCAAGGAGCAAGCATCTTTTAATTTCATGGCTGCAGTCACCGTCCACAGTGATTTTGGAGCCCAAGAAAATAAGATCTGTTACTGTTTCCACTTTTTCCCCAACTACTTGCCATGAAGTGGTGGGACAGGATGAGAAATGAGCATGAATGCTAATAATAACATAAGGTAGTGTTATAGAGCAATTATTGTGTACCAGACACTATGTTATATACTTTAAAACCATTATCTCATTGAAACCTCTCAAACTAAGATGTAGGTATTATTATCCCTATTTTTAAAATGAGAAAATGGAGGTTCAGAAATGCTCAGGGTCGTCCCCACAGTAACGTAGCAAATTAGCAGAGAAACCAGGTTTCTATCATGTTCACCTTAGCTTGGATCTACGACATCTCTGTGTTTGAAAGAGAAAGACTTTACATCATTTCCACAAAAACCGAAGCCAGGGTGCGAACCACTGAGATACTGCCTGAGTCTAGTGAAGTGGCGTGGAATAGAAAGTTGGAAAGCACACCCTGAGGCAGGGGCTCAAGGGCACAGTGTTTATTGGGAGGTGCAAGAAACGTGAGTTGTGGAATGAGGACAGGAGACACAGAGGGCAAGGCAGCCAACAAAATTTTAAATAACCAAACAACCGCCATTATGGCAAATGAAAGAGCTACCCAGGTGGCTCAGTGGTAAAGAACCTGCCTGCCAATGCAGGGTATACAAGAGACACAGGTTCAGTTTCTGGGTCGGGAAGAGCCCTGGAGGAGGAAATGGCAATCCGTTACAGTATTCTTGCCTGGAAAGTCCCAGGGACAGAAGTGCCTGGTGGGCTACAGGGATCTCAAATAGTCAGACATGACTCAGCATGTGTAAGCGCACGTGCACGTGTGCCCACACACACACACCAACAGGAAAATTAAGGAAAAGGAAGTACCTAGAGTTATTTCAACAGAGCAGTGAAGAAGATGGGATATGTATAGACCCATTCCAACCCGGTAGTTGAGGGCTGTTTCTGTGAATTTTAGTTCCCTGGACCTCTGGACAGGAAACTACCATGAGGTGGAAAAGCACCCAGACAGCGATGCAGATACTGCATGCAGAGCTTAGTAACAGCACCACAGAGTCATGTAGGGCCTTAGACGGATATGAGTGGGCTCCCAAAGGGGCTGCTGTGGAAAGAGCCCGCCAGATGCGCTGACTCTAGTAACAAAAGTAAGGAAAGGTCTGGTAAAGAAGACACGCTTTTCCAGTTCAGAGGGTGCAGGTTCAAGCTCTGGTCAGCCAAAATTAAAAAGAAAAAGAAAACTAGAGACTTCCCTGACAGTCCAGTGGTTAAGACGCCACAGTTCCAATGCATAAGGTGAGGTTCAATCTGTGTTCGGGGAGCTAAGATCCCATATGCCACTTGGCACGGCCAAAAAAATGAATTAAGAATAAATAAGGAAAAGCCTTCAAAAATCTGTTGACATGAAATCTCACTTTATGAAAGTCACAGGTTCTCAAACTTGATTATACCTGGAAAGGTCTTGAAAAAATGCTAATGGGACTTCAATTCTGGAAAAATCTATTTGTGCTTGCTCAGTAGTGTCCAACTCTTTGTGACCCCATGGACTGTGGCCCACCATGCTTCTCTGCCCAAGGGATTTCCCAGGAAAGAATATTGGAGTCGGTTGTGATTTCCTGCTCCTGGGATCTTCCTGACCCAGGGATCCTCCTGACCCAGGGATCCTCCTGACCCAGGGATCTTCCTGACCCAGGGATCCTCCTGACCCAGGGATCTTCCTGACCCAGGGATCCTCCTGACCCAGGGATCTTCCTGACCCAGGGATCCTCCTGACCCAGGGATCTTCCTGACCCAGGGATCCTCCTGACCCAAGGATCTTCCTGACACAGGGATCCTCCTGACACAGGGATCCTCCTGACCCAGGGATCTTCCTGACCCAAGGATCTTCCTGACACAGGGATCCTCCTGACACAGGGATCCTCCTGACCCAGGATCTTCCTGACACAGGGATCCTCCTGACACAGGGATCCTCCTGACCCAGGGATCTTCCTGACCCAGGGATCTTCCTGACACAGGGATCCTCCTGACACAGGGATCCTCCTGACCCAGGGATCCTCCTGACCCAGGGATCTTCCTGACCCAGGGATCCTCCTGACCCAGGGATCCTCCTGACCCAAGGATCTTCCTGACACAGGGATCCTCCTGACACAGGGATCCTCCTGACCCAGGGATCTTCCTAACCCAGGGATCCTCCTGACCCAAGGATCAAATCCACATCTCCTGCGTCTCCAGCACTGCCAGTAATCTTTACCTCTAAACCTTACGAGAGGCCCAAGTTACATATGTGTAACGTGTACAGCAAAATTTGTTGTTTTCCAGTTGCTAAATCATGTCCAACTCTTTGCAACCCCATGGACTGCAGCACAGCAGGCTTCCTTTGTAGGATGAAGCTAAAGCAGTTCTTAACATCTGAAAACAAGTCAGCTCATGGGAAATATAAAAGACAAGAGGTGAAATTCTTCACTGAAAGTCCTGATTTCCTGCTCTCACTGTCCACTGCCCTTTCTACCTTTCTTTAAACCCAACCTGTCCAGTCAACTTGCTAGAAGTCTGGTCTGAGTCCCACTAAAGGGATAGAAAGTCATTTGGGATAGAAAGTCCAAGGGGGACTCATTTTTCTCATTAGCATTGCTAAGTATTCAAGCGCTCACTCATTTCCCACTAAGTTCAGTGGAACAAGGTCTGAAAGAACTCGACTGGAGCCAGATAGTCTCTAAGTGTATTTTAAAATCCTAAAATTCGTTGGTCTTGCATTTACCTGATTTAACAAATGAGCTCAACTGATTCTCAAAAACTGAGAATGTCTTGAGTGTCTGAGTATACTACCCAAAGCGATCTGTAGATTCAAGGCAATCCCTATCAAGCTTCTGTCTCTGGGGTCACGCAGAGTCAGACATGACTGAAGCGACTTAGCAGCAGCAGCAGCAGAACAAATAATTTCATAATTCGTATGGAAATACAAAAAAACTCAAACAGCCAAAGCAATCTTGAGAAAGAAGAATGAAACCGGAGGAATCAACCTGCCTGACTTCAGACTATACTACAAAGCTACAGTCATCAAGACAGTATGGTGCTGGCATAAAAACAGAAATATAGATCAGTGGAACAAAATAGAAAGCCCAGACATAAACCCATGCACCTATGGAAATCTTATTTTGACAAAGGAGACAAGAATATACAATGGAGAAAAACTAATCTCTTTAATAAGTTGTGCTGGGAAAACTGGTCAACCGCTTGTAAAAGAATGAAACTAGAACACTTTTTAACACCATACACAAAAATAAACTCAAAATGGATTAAAGATCTAAATGTAAGACCAGAAACTGTAAAACTCCTAGAGGAATACATATGCAAAACACTCTGCTGTAAATCACAGCAGGATCCTCTATGACACACCTCCCAGAATACTGGAAATAAAAGCAAAAATAAACAAATGGGACCTAATTAAACTTAAAAGCTTTTGCACAACAAAGGAAACTATAAGCAAGGTGAAAAGACAGCCTTCAGAATGGGAGAAAATAATAGTAAATGAAGCAACTGACAAAGAATTAATCTCAAAAATACACAAGTGGCTCGTGCAGCTCAATTCCAGAAAAATAAACAACCCAATCAAAAAATGCACCAAAGAACTAAACAGACATTTTTCCAAAGAAGACATACGGATGGCTAACAAACACATGAAAAGATGCTCAACATCACTCGTTATCAGAGAAATACAAATCAAAACCACAATGAGGTACAATCTCACACTGGTCAGAATGGCTGCCATCAAAAAGACTACAAACGATAAATGCTGGAGAGGGTGTGGAGAAAACGGAACCCTCTTATGCTATTGGTGGGAATGCAAGCTAGTACAGCCACTATGGAGAACAGTGTGGAGATTCCTTAAAAAACTGGAAACACAACTGCCATACAACCCAGCAATCCCACTGCTGGGCATACACACCGAGGAAACCAGAACTGAAAGAGACACGTGTACCCCAGTGTTCATCACAGCACTGTTTATAATAGCCAGGACATGGAAGCAACCTAGATGTCCATCAGCAGATGAATGGATGAGAAAGCTGTGGTACATATACACAATGGAATATTACTCAGCCATTAAAAAGAATACATTTGAATCAGTTCTAATGAGGTGGAACTATTATGCAGAGTGAAGTAAGCGAGAAAGAAAAACACCAATACAGTATATTAACATGTATATATATGGAGTTTAGAAAGATGGTAACGATGGCCCTATATGCGAGACAGCAAAAGATGCACAGATATAAAGAATAGACTTTTGAGCTCCATGGGAGAAGGCGAGGGTGGGATGATTTGAGAGAATAGCACTGAAACATGTATATTACCATATGTGAAACAGATCACTAATCCAGGTTCGATGCATGAGACAGGGTGCTCAGGGTCAGTACACTGGGACAACCCTGAGGGATGGGATGGGGAGGGAGGTGGGAAGGGTATTAAAGATGGGGCACACATGTCCACCCATGGCTGATTCATGTCAATGTATGGCAAAAAAACAGAGAAGGAAATGGCAACCCAATCCAGTATTCTTGCCTGGAGAATCCCAGGGACAGAGGAGCCTGGCAGGCTACAGTCAATAGGGTCGCAAAGAGTCGGACACGAATGACCACGCACACGTGGTAAAAACCACTACAATACTGTAAAGTAATTAGCTTCCAATTAAAATAAATTAATTAAGAAAAGAAAAAGAAAGACCCTGATGCTGGGAAATACTGAAGACAGAAGAACGGGACAACAGAGGATGAGACAGTTATCTAGCATCACCGACTCAATGGGCATGAGTCTGAGCAAACTGCAGGAGACATGAAGGACAGGAAAGCCTGGCATGCTGCAGTCCATGGGGTTGCCAAGAGTCAACACAACTAAGCAACTAAACAACAACAACAACTGAGCTTGCCTGCTCTCTGCTCCAGACTAAACCACCTTCATTTTAGCACCAGTATTTGTGAAACGCTGGTGGACTGAGCTGTTGGAGGAAATCTCCTTTTCGCTCCAGATGGAGATGCTGTTTGCTCTACAACGTCCTTGAAGGGATGGTCCAGAAGGAAGGCATCAGTGCTTTTGTTCACATGATGTCCCAAAACACAAGAGGCCATGGAGAACTGCTGCCCAACCTAGATACTCTGAAAACTATGATTTGGAGTTCTAAGCTTTCCATGTGCTCTGAAATTGTTCAGGTTATTTACCTTTTATGGATGAAGAGTGGTTAAAAAAAAAACTTGGGAAAATGTTCATTTAGTGTTTTATGTTTGCCTGTTTGAAACTATATAGAATAGAAATTTGATGGCATTCTCAAAGGAAAATAGGAGAACTTGTTCACATCACTCTGCCAGTTACCAATGGCTATTTCTCAAGCTACCCACAACATAATGACTTAATTTATTGTCGTCTTTCATGGCTCATCTGAATGTCATTCGGAACCTCTCTCGTGGTTGCTGCCATGTGGTGGCAAAGGCTGAGTTCTTTAGAGGCTTCTTCACTTCCAAGTCTGACACATGAACTGGAATCAGCTATTTCTGTTTGCCTGTGGCCCCTTGATGAGGAGCTAGACTTGCTCCTGGCACGGTGACCTTGGCATGGTCAAACCTCCTTCCAGGAGGCTGCCTAACTTCAGAGCATGGGTACCATGACACTAATGCAGGTCTTCCCAGGATCTCAGAGTGAATGTCCCCCTGCATCACCCCCTCTCCTGCAACGAGTAACACAGGAGTCTATTCTTGGTGGGAGGGACTCACACTGGGTTTGAGAAACAGGATGTATGGCACTTGGGGGCCTTTTCATTTAAATCTGCCTATTTCGTGATGGAGAAGATGCTGCGTCTATCATTACATCTGTGTTTTCATGGGATCTATTATTCACTCAGGAGGGAAGATCTATTTATCCGAAATCAGAAGCCCCAAGTTTGAATTCTGATTTTTGATACTTAGTGACTGTGAAATCTTTAAACAAGTCATTTGTCTTCTTGAAACCTGTTTCCCTCACTTAAGAGTAGAAATAACATTACCCCACACACAGGTTAACCATGAGGAATGCTTGAAAGCACTTTGAAAACCGAATAAAAATATACTGTTAATGCCGTAGCTTTATACAGACCACATTCCTCTCTTGACTTGCATAGTTTTGAAATTGTGACTTTTTCTTTTTGTAAGATGGAACATTCCCTTCATTCTATGCTCAGTTGCTAAGTCATGTCTGGCTCTTTGTGACCCCACAGACTGTAGCCCACCAGGCTCATATTCTGTCCATGACAGACAAGAATACTGGAGTGGGTTGCCATTTCCTTATCCAGGGGATCTTCCTGATCCAGGGATCAAACTTGCAACTCCTGCATTGGCAGGCAGATTCTTTACCACTGAGCCACCAGGAAGCCCATGAGGAATTCATACAGGAAATCAAAAGAGGGCGGAAATGCTTTTGGGTTCACAGTAGCTGGAACAGTAACAGATCAGGCTGAGATTTTAACAACGTAACTCACCCCCTCCTCTGATGGCTCAACAGGTAAAGAATCTGCCTGCAATGCGGGAGACAGAAGAGACTTGGGGTTCGATCCCTGGATGGGGAAGATCCCCTGGAGAATGAAATGGCTACCCACTCCAGTATTCTTGCCTGGAGAATCCCATGGACAGAGGAGCCTGGCGGGCTACAGACCAGGGGTTTGGATAGAGTCGGACATGACCGAGTGACTAAGCACACACACAGGTCATCACAGCAGTGTTCCCTGCTAATTCCAACATGTGGCTTCTTTTTTTTTTTTTTTTCAACATGTGGCTTCTTAACTGAAAGCTGCACAGCCCTAAGTTGTGTGATCTTTGTCTTTGCGATGGGACAAACCGTTCTACTGTCCCTTCTCCTGGACACTTCCAAAGTAGTTCAGAAAGCATGAGTGAACACGAAGATTGCTGTACTTCACAGAGCAGGAATTCTTCCCAGGCCTGAAGAGTCCAAACACAAGCAGGATACACTGCTTTCAAACTGTGGTGCTGGAGAAGACTCTAGAGAGTCCCTTGAATAGCAAGAAGATCAAACCAGTCAGTCCTAAAGGAAATCAGTCCTGAATACTCATTGGAAGGACTGGTACTGAAGTTGAAGCTCCAATACTTTGACCACCTGATGCAAAGAGCTGACTCACTGGAAAAGACCCTGATGCTGGGAAAGATTGAAGGCAAAAGAAGGGGATGGCAGAGGGTAAGATGGTTGGATGGCATCACCTACTCAAGGGACATGAGTTTGAGCAAACTCCGGGAGATGGTGAAGGACAGGGAGGTGTGTCGTGCTGCAGTCCATGGGGTCACAAAGAGTCGGACATGACTTAGTGACTGAACAACGATAACACAGGCTGAATGCGTGATGTGATGCTGAGCTTTTATGAATCCTTGGGCGATGAGAGTGGACAGCAGAGTACAGGCGGGGTGGCCAGCTCCAAAGATATGCGATCAAATTACGGTCTGTCTTAGGAAAGGGGTCTCTTGTTTCAGCACAAACATGAGTCCCAGAAACTATAAAAACCCCAAGCATTCTAAAATAGGCTGTCACATACAACACCAGAAGCTACTGCAGCCAAATTTTCCATCATCCACTCACTGTAGAACTTCACGCTAAGAAGAGTGGTCTGCCTGAGGGCGGAAAACACAAAACCAAAACCTCGATTCTGACTTCTTTTGATTCCCCCTCTTGCCTGCTTCAGGAGAAGCTAGAAGACAGCTTTATTTAATTATGTAACACCTTTTGAGTTTCAGGTATTTAAAAGCTTCATGGAGCAGCTCAGGATGGAAGAGAAAAGAATCCGTTTTGGGAAAAAGAAGGAGACGATCATGCTTACAGATGACTGTGTCAGAATAGTGAGGAAATCATGTATAAAAGAAAATACAGAGAGCGAAAGATATATTTCCACCTTGATTTCTATTATAGTTTCAGGTTTGATTACTCCTGGGAAGTTGATCTAAAATGCAATACAAATCACTTCTTAGAATCTTTCCGTCTATTCCAAGGAACGCCCTGAATTTACTGCAATGCCTTCTATGTGCATACAATTCAGCATCTCCTAATAGCTGATCAGATAAATAGTTGGCCCAGGAGACCCTGACACACTCACTAGTGTGACATGTTTTACTTGGAGAGCTGCCATTTGTTCAGAAGGTCTTAAACACTCTGCCAGGCTTCAGCGTAGGAGCCAACAGCAGCCCCATCATTGTTCCCGGTATCCAAAAAAATCCCAAAGCCCAGCTAGCCACCAGGAGGCCACTGTGGACTGAATGTGAACCAAACCACTTCATTTTCACCCCATGGTTATCAAAGGATCAGGGCTGAGTGAAAGAGTCCCATTATCTGTTTAGAAGAACTTCTTATCAGTGACTTTTTTAACAGCACCCATTAATTTCGATGTTAACTAGAATAGCCTTTCTAAAATGAGAAACATACCTGCAAAATCATTTCTATAATTCAGGGGGAAGTTTTCATTTATCTTCAACCAGCAAAAAACCCAAGGTAACTATCAGACTGACATACAATTTATGCATGGATGAATAATAAATAGATAGAAGATAGATATGTATATGGATAGATAATATAGATAATGCATGATAGATAATAGATAAATGATAGATGACAGATAATGATAGATAATAAATAGATAACAGATAGGTGATGGATAGATAATAGATGTGTTTGGGCAGGGGTGTGTGTGTGCTCATTCGTGTCCCATTCTTTACAACCTCATGGACTGTAGCCTGCCAGGCTCCTCTGTCCATGGGGATTCTCTAGGCAAGAATACTGGAGTGGATTACCATTTCCTTCTCCAGGGGATCTTCCCCACCCAGAACTCAAACCCAAGTCTCCTGCACGTGGAATCTTTAGCCACCAGGGATGCAATATGAATAAAATAAAATAAATAAATAAATATGGAAGCATTTTGCCATTCTTAAAGATTAAACACCCTCTTCCAACAATACAAGAGAAGACTCTACACATGGACATCACCAAATGGTCAACACTGAAATCAGATTGATTATATTTTCTGCAGCAAAAGATGGAGAAGCTCTATACAGTCAGCAAAAACAAGACCAGGAACTGACTATAGCTCAGATCATGAACTCCTTATTGCCAAATTCAAACTTAAGTTGAAGAAAGTAGGGAAAACCATTAGACCATTCAGGTATGACCTAAATCAAATCCCTTATGATTATACAGTGGAAATGAGAAATAGATTTAAGGGACTAGATCTGACAGATAGAGTGCCTGATGAAGTATGGATGGAGGTTCGTGACATTGTACAGGAGACAGGGATCAAGACCATCCCCATGGAAAAGAAATGCAAAAAAGCAAAATGGCTATCTGGGGAGGCCTGACAAATAGCTGTGAAAAGAAGAGAAATGAAAAACAAAGGACAAATTAAAGATATAAACATCTGAATGCAGAGTTCCAAAGAATAGCAAGGAGAAATAAGAAAGCCTTCCTCAGTGATCAATGCAAAGAAATAGAGGAAAACAACAGAATGGGAAAGACTAGAGATCTCTTCAAGAAAATTAGAGATACCAAGGGAACATTTCATGCAAAGATGGGCACAATAGAGGAAAGAAATGGTCTGGACCTAACAGAAGCAGAAGATGTTAAGAAGAGGTGGCAAGAATACACAAAAGAACTGCACAAAAAAGATCTTCACGACCCAGATAATCACAGTGGTGTGATCATTCACCTAGAGCCAGACATCCTGGAATGTAAAGTCAAGTGGGCCTTAGAAAGCATCACTACAAACAAAGCTAGTGGAGGTGACGGAATTCCAGTCAAGCTATTTTAAATCCTGAAAGATGATGATGTGAAAGTGTTGCACTCAATATGCCAGCAAATGTGGAAAACTCAGCAGTGGCCACAGGACTGGAACAGGTCAGTTTTCATTCTAATCACAAAGAAAGGCAATGCCAAAGAATGCTCAAACTACCACACAATTAAACTCATCTCACATGCTAGTAAAGTAATGCTCAAAATTCTCCAAGCCAGGCTTCAGCAATACATGAACCGTGAACTTGCAGATGTTCAAGCTGGTTTTAGAAAAGGCAGAGGAACCAGAGATCAAATTGCCAGCATCTGCTGGATCATAGAAAAAGCAAGAGAGTTCCAGAAAAACATCTAGTTCTGCTTTATTGACTATGTCAAAGCCTTTGCCTGTGTGGATCACAATAAACTGTGGAAAATTCTGAAAGAGATGGGAATACCAGACCACCTGACCTGCCTCTTGAGAAATCTGTGTGCAGGTCAGGAAGCAAAAGTTAGAACTGGACATGGAACAACAGACTGGTTCCAAATAGGAAAAGGAATACGTCAAGGCTGTATATTGTCACCCTGCTTATTTAACTTCTACGCAGAGTACATCATAAGAAATGCTGGGCTAGAGGACGAACAAGCTGGAATCAAGATTGCCAGGAGAAATATCAATAACCTCAGATATGCAGATGACACTACCCTTATGGCAGAAAGTGAAGAGGAACTAAAGAGCCTCTTGATGAAAGTAAAAAGAGGAGAGTGAAAAAGTTGGCTTAAAGCTCCACATTCAGAAAATGAAGATCATGGCATCTGGTCCCATCACTTCATGGGAATTAGATGGGAAAACAGTGGAAACAGTGTCAGACTTTATTTTTTTGAGCTCCCAAATCACTGCAGATGGTGATTGCAGCCATGGAATTAAAAGACACTTACTCCTTGGAAGGAAAGTTATGACCAACCTAGATAGCATATTTAAAAGCAGAGACATTACTTTGCTAACAAAGGTCCATCTAGTCAAGGCTATGGTTCTTCCTGTGGTCATGTACAGATGTGAAAGTTGGACTGTGAAGAAAGCTGAGCGCTGAAGAATTGATGCTTTTGAACTATGGTACTGGAGAAGACTCTTGAGAGTCCCTTGGACTGCAAGGAGATTCAACCAGTCCATCCTGAAGGAGATCAGCCCTGGGATTTCTTTGGAAGGAATGATGCTAAAGCTGAAACTCCAGTACTTTTGCCACCTCGTGCAAAGAGTTGGTTGACTCATTGGAAAAGACTCTGATGCTGGGAGGGATTGGGGGAAGGAGGAGAAGGGGACGACAGAGGATGAGATGGCTGGATGGCATCACTGACTCGACGGACGTGAGTTTGAGTGAACTCCAGGAGTTGGTGATGGACAGGGAGGCCTAGCATGCTGCAATTCATGGGGTCGCAAAGAGTCAGACATGACTGAGTGACTGAACTGAACTGAAAGATTATTTGCGAATATGATGTTTTCTTTTTAATTTTTATGGCCTGCATTTTTATTATAATAAAGAACTCAGCAATGATGTTGCTTGAAAGTGTAAAATGGGATGAAATTTTAAAGCACATGACTGTCCCAGGCTCAATGTTTCACAGTTCTGTGGACTCCTGCTTTAACTGGCCAAATATAAAAATCATTAAGGCAGCAACAAACCTAGGCTAGTTTTTATCTTCAACTTAAAGAAAGCTGAGCTGATGAGCTGGTTTTGAAGTCCCAGTGATAACAACAACATTGATAACTTGCGCACCCCACCTTCGCCACCACCACGGTGAATTCCGCATTCACCATGCCAGGCACTGGGCCTACACTCGGCAAGCATCTGTTCAATTATGATGTTTTTAGGTTGCATTTTTCTGATTAAAGTAAAACAAATTGATTCGGAAATATTTGAACATATGTCATACATTAGTGTATAAAGATATAAGCAAAATCATTATTAATACATCCATCAATTGGTGAAAAAAGTTAACTTTTGCATATTTTTATAATTACTTAAGGGTTAGATCATGTTACAGCTGCTATTATGCATACCAATTTTTCGTTACACATAGTATTAAAGCCATTTTCTCTGACATCAGGAATGTATCAGGTTTTGCTCAGTGGCAGTTTTGTAGCCAATGAAGTTTATTCAAGGTGGGATTATAGCTAAAAGAACATATCAAAAACATATTTTTAACGGTTTCTTCATATCCCATCACAAGCAACCATGTTCTGCTTAATTGTAGTCATTTATATTGTTTCCAGTGTTTTTCACTATTTCCTACTAAAATCAACATTTCTTGTGCAAACATCCTTAAAAAAATGACCATCATCTCAAATCACTAATATTTTATCCAAATTACCCCAGATAAGAAGAAGCCATGCTTTACCTGTTCAAGTCAGATGTTGTTACTCTAGGTAAGGACATTTTACTATGTCTCCTCCAAAACATATTTTTCTGAGTTTTCAAAATGCCTACTAGTCCAGTTATCTATTGTTGCATAACAAACCAATGCAAAATTTGCATAAGGGCAGGAGGAGGAGTGGATGACAGAGGATGAGATGTTTGGATGGCATCACCAACTCAATGGACATGAGTTTGAGCAAACGCCAGGAGATAGTGGAGAACAGAGAAGCCTGGCATGCTGCAGTCCATGGGGTCACAAAGAGTTGGACATGACTTAGTGACTGAACAACAAATTTATATTTATAAACTAATCATTAATTAGTTTGCATTTATGCCTAAATCATCAATTAAAACTTTCCCAGGTAAAACAAAGAGAGCCACTGGGGGCCTTCAAACACTTCCATGCAGATGTGACTGTGGCTTGGTCTTCTGGAAGCTTTAGCTCTCACACACTTGGCATGGCCCCACACAGCCTCTCCATGTGGCTGTCTTGGGCTCCCCCACACCATGGCGGTGTTGGGATAATCAGATTTTTGGAGACACTGGCTCCAAATTTATTGCCCTCTGAGACCCAGGCAGAAATCCCAAGGCTTCTTATGACTTGGCCTCCAAAGTTCAGAAATGTCCTCTCTGCTGCATTCCTTGTATTGGTCAGGTCAGAATAGATTTAAGGGAATGGGAACAGACTAGACCTTCCCTCTCAGTAAGAGGAGCATCTAAAAATGTTCACTTCTCTTTCATCCTTCACATCTTCTCTAAGGGAAAAAAAAAAATGTCTTCAAAAGGCTGGACTTCCTGTGATTGCCACTTACACCCTAGTGCTAGATGTACAAAACAGGTAACTAACGAGAACACACTGTATAGCTCAAGGAACCCTACTCAGTGCGCTTGGTGATCTAAATGTGAAGAAAATTCTAAAAAGAGGAGATATAGGTATACCTCTGGCTGGCTCACTTTGTTGTACAGCAGAAACTAATACAACATTGTAAAGTAACTATATTCCAATAAAAATTAATTTTTAAAAAAAAGGTTGAACTTATACACCCAACTGAAATTTTCTTATTGTAATTTAAAGCCATTTCCTTATTCTGTCTTCTTGAAGATACTCAAGACATTAGTAGAAAGCTTTCCTTTGATATCAGTAGTTTCTATAATGAAAGGTGTTTGCATCTTATCTGGATTAGATTTTCCCTAACCACAAAATGAGATGCTAGAACTTAGGTAGTGCTTTTCAATTCCAGTGTTTAAGAGTTATTTGGGACTCTCTACTCATCTTTGTATGTAAAGTCTTGTACAAAAAGTCTAAAACTGCTTCCTAATAAATACTTATTTTCCATGACTGAACCCTAACCCCTCAAATAACTGACAAAAATTCCTTTCCCTTCATATGAACTACCCCTGAATCACTGTTGTCCAGATAGAAACAGTTCTGAATTTACACATAAAAGATAAAGTTATTACAGCATTTGGAAGAAAATCTTTGAAGCTAATTATCTAAAGATTAGAGAAAGGATATCTTTTAATTAATTTCAAACCCTGGATTGAGTACTAAGCAGAAACATGAAAGAAAGATTTCCAATAGGAAGCGGTGGTTATGGAAGAGACTACCTCCCCTTGAGGATTACCATTTAATTTTCAGCATTGATTTGAAATAAATGCTGGTATGATCTCTAAGGAAAGAGCCTCCGTTATAAACCTAATGAAGGAGCACACAGTGTAATAAGCAAAATATATGCTGGGTTCCTTGTTAAACTATCTTCCATAGTCTGTGCTGGTTTCATGGAGGGTACTTAAGTTTACACCTTTGCTGTCCTCTCAGATAAATGGCGTGGAGGCTGAGTCACTGAAAGCTGTGCCTTGGACCTTCACTAACCTGTTCATTTGCTTTCTCTCCACTCAGCATCCAACATGGCCCTTGGCGCTTAAAGTTTTGATAAGTGAGTTGCCACAAATATTTTGCTTTTTCTTATAATAATGGAAAAACTTAAAATTTTAAAGTATCCAACTTAAATTATGAGAGCAAGGCCCACTCTGTCAGGCTAAGCTTAAAATTGTTATGTGTATCTACTCAGGTGCTCAGTCATCTTTTTGACCCCATGGACTGTAGCCCACCAGGTTCTTCTGTCCATGGGATTCTCCAGGCAGGAATACTGAAGTGAGTTTCCATTTCCTTCTCCAGGGAATTTTGTAGCTTAAAATTATCTACAGGTTATTGTTACAACTCAACAGCAACAATAACTAATAACCTGATTTGACTGGACCATTTCTCCAAAGACATACAAATGACCAACAAGTACGTAAACATCATTAATCACCAGGGAAATGCAAATCAAGACCACAATGAGCTATCTCCTCACACCTGCTAGAATGGCTGTTATCAAAAACACAAAGGTGAACATGAGGAGAAATTGGAGCTCTCGTGCAGTGTAGGTGTGAATGAAAACTAGTGCAGTCGTTATGAAAAATAGCATCGAGGTTCCTCAAAAAAAAAATTAAAAATTGAACTATCATATGATCCAGCAACTCCTTTCCTGAGTATTCATCCAAAAGAAATGAAATCAGAACTTCAAATGGATGTATACTACAACTACATAGGTTTATAAACTCTACAGCAAGATTATGCGAGATTATATCAAAAAATATAAAATATTTTTTAAAATAGCCACTGGAAGATAATTCCTCAATTGTCATATTTTGTATCACACAGCAGAGATATTCTTTGGAAGTGCCCCTCATGTTTTGTCAACTTGATTTAAAGGAAAGCATTGGCCCCAAAAAAACAAGATCAAAGCTAATCCTTTCTTCACATTCCTCAATCTAATGCTGTAATTATTTATTTTTTTAAAACTATAGTCATTCACACTCTCTCACGGGAGACAACCTTGGCTAGTTTGGTATGTTGAGAGTCCAAAAAGTTGTCTTTCTCTCTTTCAACTTCTAAACTTAAAACCAGATCCAAACACTTGTAGAGACATCTGAGGCCAGCAGTAACAAAGACTTCAACATGTGTGCAATCTCCCGAATTCTCCCCAACTTGGAAACTTTAATAAGTAACATAGCTCTGACAATGGTTGATGGCCAAGGTTTTGAGTTGGGGCTCGGCTCTTTCCTTTTGGCCAGAAGTTTATGAAAAAGGAGACCAGTGAGAGTAGGCTCATCTGAGTCCTGAGACATCCTTGCGAAAACCTTTCTCCCCAAGGAGCTTGGTCCATGCCCTTGAGTGTCCCAAAGTCTGCAACTTTCCATAACTTCATGTGCCCCATTGACAATTAGCAGTTGTCAAGTGGAAGGACCACACACCCCAGCTGGTCAACTGAGGCCATGTCTAGAAGAAATTAATGGACACAGCTCCTGGTCTCCATGCGGCCATTTTGCAGACCAGCCTGGGGCTCATCATCTCTGCAGAGATGGACATGGAGTTCATCAGAGTGGAGTTGACAGTCACCCTATGGTGCCAGCTGCCCAGGGTGGGCTTCATGCAGAGTGATGACAAAGGAAAGGCCTGAAACCAAAGCCTGTTGTCCACGTCCATCCTGGTCAGTGACTCATTTTGGCCTCAGGTCCCATCACCAAATGGTCCACCTCCAAAAGCATGCTCCTTATGTGATCTCTGAGAGCATCTTGTTAGAAGGATGCTTTAGAAGAAGTTAGAAGAAACTAAATGAACATTCCAAAGGCAAGAATCTCCTTATCAAAGATCAGCCATGATAGAAAAGGAATAGTTTTATTTTATTAACTTACTTATTTTCATTGGAGTATAGCAGCTTTACAATAATATTTTTTATAATATTGTATTAGTTTCTGCTGTACAGCAAAGTGAATCAGCAATATGTATAAGTGACTCAGCTTACATATACACATATCCCCTCCCTTTTGGGTATCCTTTCCATTCAGTTTACCATACAGCATAGAACAGAGTTTCCTGTTCTGTACAGTAGGTTCTCATTAGTTATCTATTTTATACATAATATCGATAGTATGTATATGCCAAAGGAATACTTTTTTAAAAGCAGGAAGTAGTGAGTTTTCTCCCAACTGCCATCAGGTGACATATATTAAAAACCATAACTCCAGGTAGTTAGGGAGTTTGCAAAATACACCACAGAGCCCAACTGCAAAGAACAGGTGTTAATGTGGTTGTTGTTCAGCTGTGGCCGATTCTTTGCGACCCCATGGACTGCAGCATACCGGGCTCCCCTGTCCTCCACTATCTCCCAGGGTTTGCTCAAACTCATGTGTATCGAGTAGGTGATGCTGTCTAACTGGTGTTAATACACAAAGTTTAAGCAATGCTATACTTATCATTGGACAAGACCCTGATGCTGGGAAAGATTGAAGGCAGGAGGAGAAGGGGACGACAGAGAATGAGATGGTTGGATGGCATTACTGACTTGATGGACATGAGTTTGAGCAAGCTCCAGGAGTTGGTGATGGACAGGGAAGCCTGGTGTGCTATAGTCCATGGGGTCACAAAGACTCGGACACAACTGAGAGACTGAACTGAACTGACACTTATTTCTGACCAAGTGTTGTATTGTTTAGTTTGTGTATAAAATTGACCATTTATGAACCAATCAATATAAAAATTTTCTGCAAAAACAGAAAAAAATTAAGCTCAAGAAAACAAACAGCCATTTATGCATTTATTATGCATAGGTTGATGTACAGTATATAACCTAATCAAATGTCCCTTCTGAGCTTTCAAGTTGTCAAAAAAAAAATTTATATTCAGAAACACATCAGAACCTACATAGCACAACCTACAATACTCTTCAGTCTTTAGAATGGATGCCCTGACCTTGAAAGTGAATGTGTTCATAATTTTACCTGAGGGGGAGAACAAAAGTCACTAAAAAAAAAAAAAAAAAAAGATGCACAATTACTGATTAAGATTCAAACCTCCTCAGGAAAATACAACCAAAAAGCAAGCAAAACCACTTCTACACGCCAAGCCTGGAAACACACACATCTAATCTCCCCAAGTACTGGCTTAGTTTCTAGAAGTCTACCTAGAAACCGCAGGCTAAAACTTCAGGCAAACACAGCAAAATTGGGCATTTAACATTTACTTAATTTTTAAAAAATGCTTTAAGGAAAATTCTCAGTGACACACAAAACATTATCCACTCAATCTGCCCTTCTTGGGATAGTAATTTCTCCTATATAAAGGATATTATTGCAAATAGAAAAAGATATCCTTATCTGTATACTTTTCAGGATCTGCTTTTCCACCCCAAACCACTTTATTCAAAGTCGTGTCCGACTCTTTGAGACCCCATAGCCTGCAGCACACCAGGCTTCCCTGTTTTTCACTCTCTCTCTGAGTTTACTCAAACCACTTTAGTTGGTGTCCTATATTGAATTTAAAACTACAAAGTGCAATACAGTCGCAAACTTAAAATGCCATTGGACAGATCATTCTGCCTTTGACCTAAACTTTACACTACTTAAAAAAAAAAAAAAATCTCTTTTGAAGAATTTCAAAAACCAACACAAAATCCTCCCCTCATACATAAAATATTTCTGTGTAAACTTATTAGTAATCTAGTGCCAGGCTAGCCTTTGTTATGGATAGAGAAAACTAGTTATCAAAATCTTTTCTGTGAGCTTCCAGAGAGCAAAAGGGAAAAAAAAAAAAAGAAAGAAAAAAACAGACACTTCTACAAAAACCTGCTCCAGGAAACCAAAGTTGTATGATGCCCCTCATCTCCGGGGCACAGGGGATGAACCACAAACTCCTCACCAACACACATGGCCCCACGCAGAAATATGCCAAAACAGCACTGTTTGGGCCCATTGTGTCCCAATTAATACTATAATGAGCTTCCTTAGGTAACCAAATCCTTAATCAGCCCTCTCAAAACTATCTCTGCTCCAAGAAAGACTCCTGTTAATTCTACTTAATGCCTGACAGTGGTTAAGCACCATTAAAACTCCATAATTTCATTGTATGTTATTGTAATCATATCAGCATATATCTCAGTGGCCAGGCAACACTCAATAGGCTGCCATGAATTACAGGTCACATGACTCTGCTTCAGCACGAGACTATCTTCCATCACAGCCAGCCCTCCTCTGCCCTCCCCGCAGTCAGTAGCCTAAGCAGGTATTAATAAAGGTCTCCTTTTTTAAATTGTACAGCTCTAAATGGTCTTTAAGGGACCCAGCAGTAATCTCAAGATCCCTATATTTTAGCAGGAAAGCAGGACAGAGGAATTAATAAGAGCCCTTTCTGTGCAAACTGCTTCCTGCTCTAGGGCTCGAGCGCGATGTCAGGGCGCTAAGAGAATTTTAAATGCACAGGATGGATTGTTTGTGTTGCAAAAGCGAAACAGGGGGCAAAGGCTAAGAGACTTGAGAAAATTGAAAGAGTGCCAGGGAAGCTGGGATGCAAATAGCAACAAAACAGGGATAAATGCTCCTGTTCACATATGCAGGAGTCCTGCAGAAGGGGAGGGGGGGAAAGGTTATTAATTTTCACCAGGCTGTATCTTACAGCTGGTGGCTCAGCATCAGTTTTGGGTGTAATGAAAATGGTCTGAGCAGAAGATAAATGGTTCATAAAGTGGACCATTTAGATGCAATCGAGGCTCAATCTGCCCAATGACTAATCACGTCCCCCCAGTAAAGCTGAATTCCACTAACAGACTTTTTTTTTTTTTCCCCGGCTGTACCAGTGAATTGTAGCCGGGTCTAAGTTCAAGGCAGGCAGAGAATTATCTTGATTTATTAGCACACTCCCTGGCCGTGCCACTCGCCCGGCTGTGCCTTTGTGGGCTTCTGCCCTGTTGCTGTCGGAGCGTAATTTTTACTGTTCCCCTGGGAATGGTACACCGCATCATTGCAGCCGCTAGAAAAATGGGCTGCTTTTGCACCTGTAATTTTTCTTCTTTTGCTGCTGAAGGTATATAATATATCTCTAAAGTGCGTAATAAGTTTCTGAAAAACGTGTTTTTAAAAGAAATTGATTCCAGGGGTTTATAAGCCTGAGCAAGGCCACGTAAGGAAATGTACCAGATTGCAAAGGTATGCCTAGCCTGGTAAGGCAGCCATTTTTCCCTCCCATTTACTAAATCCTGACTTGGAGTCCAGAGCATAATTTAAGACATTTTTCTATACAGTAGTTGCTTCTCATAATGAACTCTGATCAAATAAAAATGGTGTTTATATTGAGACTTTACAAGTCCTGATTACGTATAAAATGGAGTAGAATCCCTCATAATGACATTTAATTGTGAGAAAGAAAAGATTCCAATAGAAGAGCATTCAGCTGCATTTGTTCAATGTTCCTTTGCATAATGCCGTTTATAGATCGTTCAATTATGACATTATTCTGAGCTGGATAAGAGTAACTCACTGGCTCCCCGTATTTTTAGACCTATGGAAAATCAACTTGGGTGTGATTTTTCATGATTTCAACTGGGAGTTATTCACAGAAGGCCCTTGGTTTTTACAAGGATTGACAATACCCGTTTGGCTGATGAATTCTGATGCTTCACCCTGTAATCTTGGAAGCATCTTCAGATGGGAATTCATCATGCCGGGGACACCAGGAGAAGCCAAATCTCCTCATGGGCTCTCCAAAGTCTCTAAATGAACATTATGAATAACACAACCCATGGCTGAGGGAGGGGTCTGAGCCAGTTTACTCTGAGCCTTGCAAGCTTATTTTTTCTGTTTTCTCTAGGGCCTGATGGATATCACAGGGAAACTAGTAGGCAATAAGCAGGGGAGGAAACCTCAGTGATCACACGCATCCTTAAAGGAGCCCAGCCTCTCAGATGTCATCCCTTCTATGACATCAGTTTTCTGAAGGCAGCAGAAGGTGTAGACTCATTGCTTGCCGAGCAGCCTCTCAGACCTGCATTCGTCTCTTTCACGGGGTGAGCTTTCCCCTGCCTTCCTCCATTTCCCATAGAGCTTTGACCGATGCAGCTGTGAACCGGCTTCTGCAGGAAAACAGACAAACCCGTGGGGTGCTGACCACGCCTCCAGGTTTAGCAGCAGAAAAAGGTGGTGGAGCATTGCAGTCGTTCTCTGCAGCCAAATACCTCAGCAGAACACGGCTGTAACAACACAACCCGAACAACCAATGCTTTCTGTCATTCATGTAACAGATATTCACTGCATATTTGGTATGTGTCAAATACTATGATGGCTTTGCGAAACACACAGATGAAGGAGGCAGAGAGCCCTTCCTCAACAACTTGTGATCTTGAATGACTGATGATGAAGGCTGTGAACACATAGATATCTCTAGCCTGGATGATGCTAATACATCAGAAAGAAAAAGACCGACGGTCACTAACCTCTGCTTCTGACCAGAGCCAACTAGGACCAGTGTTACTTGGAAAAGTCACAGAGCATCTCTGTACTTTTGTTCCATGACTGTAAAATAAAGATCTTTGCTCCGTCCATCACTCAAGGTGATTTGGGAAATTAATGTAGGGTATTTGTACAGTTGCTTTGATGCACCACGGAGTGGAAGGAATTATTATTACTATTGCCTGAAAGGTCAGGGGTTGTTGCAGGGTTATGGACACTATATCTGCCTTACTTAAGGGTCTCCGATTGAGGAGGGGGAGGGTAAGTGGAAATACAGCCCCTTCCTGGTTCACCAAGCCATGTGATGGGACAGGGAATAAGGGGTATACTTTCCTCATTTGCACAAAGGCACCACACGAGGAAGCAATAGAGTGTGCAAATGTGCCAACTATGTCAGAATAGCTCTTGGAATCTCTCTTGGTAGATATCACATTGCACTTGAAAATATATGGGTTATTTTCAAACATCTTTTGATATTGATTTCTAACATAATTCCACAGTGATAAGAGAATAGACCCTATATTATTTCAATACCTTTAGACCATGAAATTTTTTGCATCTTGTTTTAAGTCCCTGGATGTGTTCCTGTGTCTCCTAGTTTATAGTCTATGGGAACTTCGAAAGAATGTGTACCCTGTTGGGTGAAAATTGTATAAATCTTAATTATGTTGAATCGGTTTGTGGTGCTTTTCAGGTCTACTATATCTTTCTACTTTTCTGTATGTTCATTCTATTAATTTTTGAGAGTCTGATATTGAAACTCCAACTAAAAACTCTTAATTTATCTACTTAAAAAAATAATTGTAATATAAAGTAGAATTATGTGTAACTTTGTTCTGTATTTTCCAAGTCTTCTGTATGTGTTATCATACTTTCATAATTTAAAAAATAAAAAAGAAAGAGAAAAATAAAGAACAGCTTTTGGAGTGTTTTCCATAAATCCTTGAGATTTTACCCACTTCCATGATACCTTATATTGGCCTTTGACACCAATTTATAATACCTTAGAAAACTGCATCTTGGTTAAAGAACGTGATTTTTGTTTGTTTTTATTTCATTAAGAGATAATTTAACTGGAATAGAACATCACTGAGAATGCTATTTCCTATTGCATTTTTTTTTCACTTTTTATTTTACATTGGAGTATAGCCAATTAACAATATCATGGTAGTTTCAGGTGGATAACAAAGGGGCTCAGCCACACATTGACGTGAACCCATTCTCCCTCAAACTCCCCTCCCATCCAGACTGCCACACAACACTGAGCAGAAGGAACTTGGTTTAACATTTATTTTTAACATGTATTTAACACAGCCTTAAATTTTATTTATTTGTTTTAAGATTTTATTTATTTGTTTACTTTTGGCCATGCCACATTGCATGTGGGAATCTTAGTTTCCCTGACCAGGGATCCAACCTGGGCCCCCTACAGTGGAAGCTTGTAGTCTTAACCACTGGATGCCAGGGAAGTCTCTAGCCTTAAATTTTAATTCACAATAATATAAATGTTTACGTGTGAGAAAGTTTTCATAAAGGCAAGTAAAGCTTATACTTTGGTGGGTGGATCAAATTCTTTGGAAATATTTATTGAGTGAATTGCCCCGCTGAGGGTTAAATTGGTCCAATGTAACCGCAACACAGGACCCATTCAACCGAAAGCCAGAATGATCTATGTGTTCCAAGCTTTCCCCCACAGCCCACACTAATCAACCCCACCCCGTCACTGACTCTGCCCTTGCCCATCTTATTATAGCACTGATAAACACTGAAACTGTATTTTTGGGGTTGTTGGCTTCTTTGTTTTCTGTTTCCCCAGGTAGGTGAGCTTGAGTAGGTCTTAAACCTCGGTTCTCTCACCTGCCCAATGGAGATGCCAGCACCTTGTTAGACCATTAGGGGAGAGTGAAGATCACGACTCTAATAAAGACTAGATGAGTCTTTGACAGAACTAGCCCAAGAGCCCCCAGAATGTCTAGATCCTGCCTGAAACATAGTAACTCTTCCATAGTAGCTCTTCCAAGTCACTGAGGGACATATGTTTGAGTGACAGTAGCAAATAAAAATAACCCTCCCCCTCCCCACACCCTGTGAGGCTGGAGCTCAAAACCCATCTGTCAGACTAAGCTGCCTCCAAGGAGAGCAGCAGATATAAGAGATGAAGTGAGAAGGCGGAACCAGGTGTGTGTGTGTGTGTGTGTGTGTGTGTGTGTGTGTGTGTGTGTGTGTGTGTGTGTGATGGTGTGGGGGCAGAGTTGGTAGGGAAGGTAGACCAGTTGCCTGAGCACCCTTTCTGCAGCCAATATGGGTCTCAGCCTTATTAATAATTTACAGTGGCCTTATCTGCTTATTTCATTCTACAATAAGACCAATATCTAACTGCTCCTTCTTGGAGGCAATGAACTGGGGGCAGGGAGGTGGAGGGCTGACGTGGGGGGTGGACCCGTTACCCCTACACAGAGGTCCCCAGGACCTGACACCTGCAGGTACTCAGGACATGCCCATGAAGAAATCACAATGATCTCAGTATATTAATAGAACATTCTCCAAATAAAAGGGATCAAGCGAATTCACTTCTTTGAGCACCCTGAATGAGAGTGACCTTTGGATTACTATATCTGAGAATGTGGATTGTGGTCCTCTGTGAAGGGACTTCTCAACCCAAGCCAAATTTAGCCAGCATCTTAGTCACAAAACCACCCCTTCCCCCAGAGGCTGAGAGACTTCAACCACAGATGATATTTCTCACAATTCTGGAGGCTGGAGGATTCAGGTAAAAGGCTCGGTTTCCAGTGAGACCCACCTGATGGGTTGAGATGGCTGTCTTCTCATTGCGTCCTCATGTGATGGAGAGAGCAGTCATCTCTCTTATGTGTCTTCTCTTTTTATTGAAATACAGTTGACTTACAATGTAGTTCTAATTTCTGCTATACAGAAAAGTGACTCACTTTTATCAGTTCAGTTTAGCTCAGTCACACAGTCATGTCCGACTCTTTGTGACCCCATGGACTGCAGCACACCAGGCCTCCCTATCCATCATCAACTCCCAGAGTCCACCCAAACCCATGTCCATTGAGTCGGTGATGCCATCCAACCATCTCATCCTCTGTCATCCCCTTCTCCTCCTGCCCTCAATCTTTCCCAGCATCAAGGTCTTTTCCAATGAGTCAGCTCTTCACATCAGGTGGCCAAAGTATTGGAGTTTCAGCTTCAGCATCAGTCTTTCCAATGAATATTCAGGACTGAATTCCTTTAAGATGGACTGGTTGGATCTCCTTGCAGTCCAAGGGACTCTCAAGAGTCTTCTCCAACACCACAGTTCAAAAGCATCAATTCTCCGGTGCTCAGCTTTCTTCACAGTCGAACTCTCACATCTGTACATGACTACTGGAAAAATCATACCTTTGATTAGATGGACCTTTGTTGGCAAAGTAATCTCTCTGCTTTTTAACATGCTGTCTAGGTTGGTCATAGCATTTCTTCCAAGGAGTAAGCATCTTCTAATTTCATGGCTGCAGTCACCATCTACAGTGATTTTAGAACCCCCAAAATAAAGTCTCTCACTGTTTCCATTGTTTCCCCCATCTATTTGCCATGAAGTGATGGGACTGGATGCCATGACCTAGTTTTCTGAATGTTGAGCTTTTTTTTTTTTTTTGAATTTTTAAAATGTATTTATTTATTTCAATTGGAGACTAATTACCTTGCAATATTGTGGTGGGTTTTGCCATACATTGACATGAATCAGCCATGGGTAGACATGTGTCCCTCATCCTGAACCTCCCTCCCTACTCCCTCCCCATCCTATCCCTCAGGGTCGTCCCAGTGCACTGGCCCTGAGTGCCTTGTTTCATGTATAGAACTTGGGCTGGTGATCTGTTTCACATATGGAAATATACATGTTTCAATGCTCTTCTCTCAAATCATCCCACCCTCACCTTCTCCCACAGAGTCCAAAAGTGTGTTCTTTATATCTGTGTCTCTTTTTCTGTCTCACATATAGGGTCATTGTTACCATCTTTCTAAATTCTGTATATACATGTTAATATACTTTATTGGTGTTTTTCTTTCTGACTTACTTCACTCTGTATAATAGGCTCCAGTTTCATCCACCTCATTAGAACTGATTCAAATGTGTTCATTTTA